>NC_090760.1:38125403-38157903 GCF_036898095.1 Palaemon carinicauda | reverse complement strand
GAGTGCGATACAAAACATTTTAGATAGTTTGCAGGAGGAAAAATGACTGGGAATAACTGGCCCGATTCCGAGAAGTCAGCAGCCATGAGAGGCACTCAAGCTCTGAAGGGGTAAGGGAGAACGCAGAGTTAGAAGAGTTTTCAGATGCTCACAGTGTTGGGTAGAGGGGCACAGACGAGTGGAGTGCCCCACCCATGGATCCCCATGCTGTTACACTTGTCATACCTATGGTCATCTATCTGGAAAGCGCTCAGCAAAAAATGCCGAGGGCAGGCGGGCTTTGCCACACGCTCACCTCCCCCCACCCAACATCCGAGGAAAAGGAAACAGAGGAAGAGGGAGACGAGGGAGTTCGATAACCCCCCGCATGACATCACAAGCAGTAGACGAGGAAGTGGTGACGACGGACGTGGCAGAGAAGGCACTGGGACCTCCATCAATACCCCCGACCTCACCCCTGAAGAACTACTGAGCAGGGGCATTGCAGCTGAGGTCATTGGCCCGTGCCCAATATCTCGTAATGGCCGTCTAGGAATGTTAGCAGTTAGGAGAGACCTGACAGATAAATCCACTCGAGCGCTGATCGACACAGGAGCCAGCATTTCACTGATTGAAAAAAGATTGTCCTCAAACCCACTACAGTCAGCGGCATCCATCGTCCCGACACACCAGGAGGAAATAAACTATGCATAAACCATACAACGATCTTCAACTTTAAGGTGGGATCTGTGAAGTTTACACATGATTTTTTGTTTTGCCCACCTTGGGAATTCCAGGAATCGAGGCTATCTTAGGAATTGATTTCATCTCTAATAATCATATATGCATTTTTAGGGGAAAAGATACAATAACAGTAAAAGCAGGAGGGTACATTTTGCTGATAGAAAGCCATGAGAGAGTAAGTGCGTGTGCAGGCTCGTAGAGACATTTAAGTAAGGTAACAGCTGTACCTGAGAGAAGAGAAGTGTTGTCTCCCCAGGCACTTAAGAGCATATCAGTGACTCCTTGTCGCCCTCTTCCGAAAGGAAACAAGGTCGTTGTTAAACCCCATGACAATTGTACCCATGTGATTTTTGAGGGCTTAGCGGGAATAAAAGGGAAAAGAACTGATATAACGATAGTTAATTTGTCAAATAAAAGAGTTGTGTTAGGAAGTGAGTCTGTGTGTGAATTTGAGTTGTGTGAAATGGCTTATAATGGGATGTTGGGAGACACAACTCCAGCCCGCACTCAGAATTTGATTATGCAAGCACGAAAACTATGCCCGTCAGAGTATCAACCTGTAAGTAGTGACATTGTCAATAATTAGTCCGATGTAATTACAATTGGAGATTAGCCACCCGAGAGGATTGATCGACTTCCCTTTGGCATTGAAACTGGGCAGGTGGAGCTAATCAGGTCAAGGCCTTATAACGTACCTTTTCGTTTCCTGGGAGAGATAGAATGGGAAATTAATAAATAAGGGAACAGGGATAATCAAGGAGAGCAAATCCCACTGGGCTTCTCCAATTGTAGCTGTTAGGAAAAAGGATGGCTCGGTAAGATTGTGTGTTGATTATAGGAAGTTTAATGCAGTCACTAAGGATAATGCTTTTCCATTACCCTCGACTGAAGAATTACTTGTGAAGGTACGGGATAGTAAATATTTCACAACTGTTGATTTAAAATCTGGATATTATCAAATGCCCATTCAGGAAGACAGTAAATGTAAAACGACATTTATAGCTAACAATCAACTATTTCAAATTAATTTTTCTCTCTTCCGGTGTCAAAAATGCTCAAAGTCATTTCTCTAGAGTAATGATGGCAGTTTTTTCTCCCTTAATTGGCCACAATACTCTTTTTTTTTTTGGATGATAACATAATTACAGGGAAAATGGCCGAGGAACCTAATAATAATAATATTCGTAAAGTTTTAGAAGCATTGCGATGTAATGGTATGAAAATAAATTTGTCATAGGGCAAATTTGTCTTTAAACAGGTCAAATTCTTAGGTCACAAAATAACCCCAGAAGGTATCCAACCCTGTCCCAGTAAAGTAGTGACTATTAGAGATTTCTCCAGGCCGAGTAACTCGAAGAAAGTAGTAGGGTTTCTTGTGCTCGCTGGGAATTACCATAAATTCATAAGAGGTTTTGGAGAGATAGCGAGACCCTTACATGCTTTAAACAAACAAAAAGTAATAAACTTTTGAAGGGTAGAAGAAGGGCCTTTAACCATTTGAAAGCTGCCTTAAATAGCAATGAATTACTCGCTTATCCTAGATTTCATCACCCATTTTTAGTGACAACATATGTGAGTAGCGTATCTATTGGTGGCCTAGTTTCTCAACGAGATGAAAAAGGCAGAGAGTGACCCATTTGTTTTTCTTCCCGGGAATTAAAAGGGGCAGATAAGAAATATAGTACATTCGATCGAGAGGCTTTGGTTATTCTTTGGGTTTTAGAGAGGCATCACTTCTTTTTATTAGGTCACTCGATTGAGTTGCAAAGTGATCATCGCCCCTTACGTGATTTGTATCATAAAAATTATTTGACATCTCGACAAGCGAGATGGATTGAGAGATTGTCAGAGTTTAATATAAAGGGTTTTCACCACATAGAAGGTAAAGCTAACAAGGTACCTGATGCTCTCTCTAGAGGTGCAGTAATAGGATTAACAACTAGGGCGCAAAAGAGGAACGAAGAACGTAACCAAAATATTGAAGACCTCATCAAAATAGAGAAAATAGAGAATGGGTTGTGAATTCTCCTGATGAGAAATCAGAAGAGAGAGAGAGAGAGAGAGAGAGAGAGAGAGAGAGAGAGAGAGAGAAGCTGCAAAGGTGAATGTATGTGGGTGGCCGAGGACATGACCAGGGGTGTCCAGAATGAATGCCCTGATGATGCAGGTTTGAATGACTTGGGAGGTTTGGACATAAAAGAAGCCTGAGAGGGACAAAAAAAAAAGAGGAATGGATGGAAAGAGTGCGATCAGTGAGAGTTATCCATCATTTCTGAATGTGCCTCGTGAGAATTTTTTTTATAGGATTTTGTGCACGGGTAGTTCTTCCTCTCTCTTTAATTGATCGAGCCATCCACATTGTACATGCAACTCCGTAGGCAGGGTATTTAGGGATTGATAGAACATTAAGAAGAGCACGTGAATCCTTCTTTTGGTCAGGAATGAAAAAATCTATAGAGAATTATATAAAAGGTTGTCATGCTTGTAACTGTTTCAAACAACATAAAAACACAGTACCGGAAGCCAGAAAGTTGCCTGTTAATCCCATTGAATTTTATAGATTGCTTATGGATGTGGTAGGACCATTTCCTACTGGTTTAACACAACATAAGTATATATGTGTATTTGTGGATCCATTTACTCGGCACACTCATACTTACGCAATGTTAGATAAATCAACGAATTCATCAGCCCAGGCACTGTGCTCTTTCATTACTAGGTTTGGTTGCCAAAAAATTTTGATAAGTGATAATGGTCTCGAGTTTATAGATAAGGTGTTGAAATCGGTTATGGACTTGATAAAAATTGAACACTTTTCAGTGACCGCATATAGGCCTTCAGCTAATGGGTTAGTGGAATCGCGTAATAGGGAAGTAGTGCGATTTTTAGGTTACTTAGTGGCTGATGACCCCCTTTATTGGCACACCATGTTTCCTACAGCTGAGGTAGCTTTGAATATTGCATATAATGGCTCGCTCAGGGAAACGCCCTTTTTTTAGTGAATGGACAGGATCTTGTGTTACCATATACAGTACTCATTAATTCGCAACAGTTGCCAAATTATTCAACTAAGCAATACCGTGTATAAATATTGAATATGTTGCGGAGAGTAATGAACACCACTGACAGTTTTTTTGAAAAGAGCTAATGAAAAACACAGCTCAAAGTATGATTGTCGGTTCAAAACCGCACTGGTGAAAGTATTTGTGGGCGATCGTGTGTATTTGCAATGATTACAACCTAATAAAACACAAACTAGATCCAGCGTATTTGGGTCCATACCAAGTAAAGATGGTTAAATCTAACACAGTTGTGATACAAAGCATTATTAATGGCGCAGTGTCTGAACATCATCAGGCACACATACATGTGGTGCCTGAAGAGGTAGTTTTCAAAAGTGTTCCTCCTTACCCTTGCATACGTCACATTCCTCAAGTTGATGAGTAGATTTTTTTTTTCCTTTGTTGTTGTTGTTGTTTGAACAGACCTCATTTCTATTTTGACATGTTATAAACAAACTTGATGATAACAATGAGTTCTTATGTTGATGCTTAATGTATAAGTAAAATGTTGTGGTAATTTTGCTGAGTGTGGAAATACTCATAACATTGCTGAGTGAACCTGAAAACAATCAGAGGTTAAATAGGTTAGGTGAGATCTATCAGGCGGATGCTGTATTATTCATATATTTTTATGATTCCCGGTTGCTGGGGCCGGGGCGGTTCCAGAATGGCAAGTGGCTGCGGGATTAAAAGTTCAGCCTTGAAGATAGGCAGTGTTGGAGAATGTGTAAATGTAAATACCTTATACTTAATGTTATAAGAAAAGGGAGGGAAGATGAATGATTTTCTCGGGAGAATGGCTAGTGGCCACCAGTTGAATGTTGCAAGTGAAAGTGTTGTAGTGATTCAAATAAATGGAGAAACGGCGGAGGTGCTTGTGTTGCGAAGTTGTGCCGTAAACCCGGACAAGTAAAATCAAGGGATATAGGAATATCTATTCCTACCCCTGTCCCGTCCAAACAGCTTTTATAGCCCACAACAAGAAGGAGGTTATTGATGAGGTTGTGTAAAACTGATGTTATGATTTTATTTTCATTTTGAGTATCCTGTATTATAGTTGCAGAGGTCTTAAGAAGAAATGAGTGGAATTATTTGTATTGTATTGTGTGTATTTTTCCATGCAATATTTCATTTGTTATTTTCTTTGTGTAAGATATGTTTTTTTTTAGGGGGGGTTGGGGGTGATTTCTATATATATATTTTTTGTTGTATTTCTGTTTAGTACATGCCATGTCTATTCCCGGCCGGAGTGTCCTCTGTATATCATAGACTAGTGAGGGTGATTGCGCAACTCCTCCTGGAGTGAGGAGCATAGGGAAGGGGGAGTAATGTCATAATTGATGTCTGTAGATATGTGTTTTACATCAAGGAAAATGAACTCTTTAATCATGAGAATCCCACAAAAACGTATAACTAAGCATGTTGTTGTAGCAAAATTGCATTTTGATAGCAAGGAGAGTTTAGTTGCCTTTGTGCGCCCAAGTAGACAAGGCTCTCGTACTTGAGAGAGTGATAGCTGTGTCCATTATAGTGTATACTTACGAACCATTTGTAATAAATTATTCGTCTACATGGGATATATATATATATATATATATATTTACATATACATACATCCAACAACAACAGACACACACACACATCTATATATATATATATATATATATTTATATATATGTGTGTGTATATATATATATATATATATGTGTGTGTGTGTGGGGTGTGTGTGTGTCCCATGTTAATGGATAATGAGACATTGGAACATGTGTTTTTTTCACTTTATTACAAAAAGGTTTGTGAATACACTGGACACGGCCGATACTCTCAGGCGAGTACCTTGTCTAATGATCCCTCGAATGGTACTTCCTACCGCTCGGCACGTAATGCAATGTTCTTCTATTGATATGCTGAATTGTTAGTTTTTGTAGAAGTTTTCACTGTGTTGGAAATATACTATCACCAATAGGCTCACCAGACTATATACATCAGACTTCACACACGTGACCTATAACAGAGTTCAGTGATCGAACACCACTATTTGTGACAGTCATTATACTCTTAAAAAGGTCATTAATATCACCGTATAAAACACATATTTTGCATGCAAAGATTACGACATATAAATTCTTTTAATGCATTTCCCTAATAGAAAAGGAGTAACTGAGAAGAGGTATGAGGAAGGAGGGTGAAAAGCATAGTAACGTAAGTATATACATCAAGAGTGACCTATAGCAGAGAAAGATCCTTAATAATCATGAAGAAACGAAAATAAGTGAGCGTCCGAGGTTCGTTATGCTGCTAACGAATATTTTATTTCAAGTATAATATGATAGCGTGTTCTTTCATTTTACTGAGATAAATACACAATCAAGTATTATTCTTTTTAACCTTCACTAGGAATATGAAGCTCGGAGAGGTCAAAAGTACATTCAAATAACCATAGTTTTTTCAATTTCATGCTTATTGGTCAAACTGACAATAAAGAGGAATCCGACTGCTCCGTCAGTAATACAGGTAATTATCAAATTACAAGATAAGAAAGTAATCACAAATGTAACGTCATTTATTCAAAGAGATAACTTCCAGCTTGTTATGTTAGGTGATGTGATACCTATGCACGAGATAGCGAGTAATGTGGATTATGCGGTATGTGTTCGATTAAGAGATTTCGGTCACGAAAAAGTTTGTTAGAGTACAAGCTCATATCAAGAGTTCATTCTATTCTGGTGATATGCTTTCAGAGTTTTATTTTTGGGGGGTTATTTCCTTCTCGTTAAATTTTGCTTATGTTGATATTCTGTGAACCAGGAGGTTATTGCCCTCTTTAGTGGTGCCACTCTTATGGAAAAGGTAGTATGGATATTTATGTTGTATTTATTACCTTTTTTCAGTTTATTAGGATTATTTTCCATTGCAATAGCGTTCAATTTTTAAGGCTTAAAGGACGAAATTATCTTAGCTTCCAATATAATAGTTAAAAAATCACTGCTATTTTGTAGCTCTTGTTTAGTTCTCATTTGTGAATAGTTAAGGATGACGATAAAAAAAATTTCAGAGGTCAAAAATACACATTTAATCTTCGCCTAAACTTCATATTTAGCCAAGTTAAGATCACTAGTCCAAAAAATTAATGCTGAAGATTCAAAATATAGGTTTGTGGTCCCTCAAGTCCTGCATTCCAATACCTCAAGGAAGGTCAGATCATGATCTACGGAGATTTGAATTCCCCCTGACCAATAGATTGGAAATCATTGGAATGTACACTTGGTAACCCTTGCACTTTTATTCATTATTCCTATATAGTAGTGTGTGCCTATAAACCAAAGAACCCTCTGATGGCCTTAGGACCTCCTTATTATGTACGTACTGTATGTTATTTTCCTATTTCTTATCTCATTTATTTGATAAAGCTTCTTGTTGGTTGAAATAATGATTTGTAAATCATTAAATTTCCTGAATAAAGTTAAATATGGATTTAGAAGCTAATGGTTAAGGTCTTCCAAAAATCAAATTAATCATTTGGTCTCTATATATAATTGGAGAAAATATGCTTGGATGAAAGCTGATATATTCATATATGAGTATTTATATAGTTTCAGTTATTTTACTGGCTTACCTATAATTTCAGAATTATTTAAAGTTGTAGTTTGAAAAAGATGAATGAGGAAAAATCAACACTGAAATCTATTTACAGTATTTCCTAAGAGAAAATGTATTGCAATACAACACACCTGGAATGAAAATGTTTCTGTAGAAATAAGAGAGTAAGTTTCAAGTACTGAGTCAAGATTAAAAGACAAAAAATTACTTCTTACCATTTTTACACAGATAACCGGAATAAAACGCAATTGTAATCCTGTTTACTTTTTTTCCAAATGTTAATGTTCTCTTTATTATTTGACTTCATTCGCTAATTCTTAATTTATAATTATTCCTATCCCCTTATGTGTGCCTATTTTATTTCATTGATGATTGATTATTCTTCAAATTTCTTTACCATTCCAAAATTTAGCCTTGATTAAACGGAGATTCTCATCACAACTGCTGAACAATTCTGAATTCTGGTTGGGGGAAGTTAGCTGTATATTCGTTTGTTCGTGTCTATTCGAACTACCCTTCTTTTGGAGGCCTCTTAATTCAAAAAATATAGGATAGTTTCATCTTCTTTCAATATTATGCGTTTATGGTAACCGTTCAAGTTGATTGCTAGTTACTGATTTATGATAATTTTATCACAACGATTTTGTTTATTCAATGGGATCTGGAGATGCCAACTCCTATGTAATTCTTCTATATTTTTTTAAAACTAGATAGGTATTTCATATAATATAAATCCCTTCTTAGTCATGCATAGAACTTTAATTGCTACTGAAACGGTTCATCTTTAGTGAAAAATGGACCAAATAATGTTGAGAGGCATTATTCCAGGTTTTCATCATTTTCAGTTGGTTACAACGAGTAAACAAACGGAAATATATTTATATGTTTTACCATTATCAAATACTATAAGAATTTTATATGATATAATGACAGTATTCCTCTAAAGTTTCACTTCGAATTGCAGAGTGCTATATAATGTTGTTGACAAGTTATTAGGGTTTTCAAGCTATATCAACATTGCAGCATCGAACCTGCAATGTTAATAATCGAATGAATTCATAGGAGATTCCTGCACCAATTCCAATTAGTGACACAAGTTAGTGTTTAATATTCTTTTTTAATTTAATTTATGATATAACGCTCTTTCTCTAATACAGCATTAGATGTAATAAAACTTTTTAGAATAATCGACTTTTACAATTTAATAGTTGAACATTATAAGGATAAGGTTCAATGATAAGATATTTTCAGTGAAATTCAATCCAAGGATATATATGTTTATGACTATTTTAAAAAGATATCATATCTACTGCAGATAATTGATGAAAACAATTTGTATGATTCAAAGTACAATTATCCATAATACTTTCACTAGAAAAACAATTTCTTCCTTTCGATTCGGAAATCAAGATCCCTCCATTTTTCCCTCCCCTTTTTCTTGCTTCAAGTTCAAGTACAACAGTCGTCCTGCCACCTGTCTGAGCAGGTGGGACTGAATATCCAGCGGATATTTCTGCTGTTGAATGACTTTCAAACCTGGAGAGAGAGAGAGAGAGAGAGAGAGAGAGAGAGAGAGAGAGAGAGTACTGTTAAAGATTTGCCGTGAAACTAAAACCGTAAAAAATTCGGATAAATGTTAACAGGCATTTGCCGTTTAAAAAAACGGATATATTGACATTAAGGAATGATATTACGGTCACCAACCCGTGAAAAATAATAGCAAAGGATTATAATTACGGTCACCTGTATTTCTGAAAATAAGGCTGAGAACGTATATTTTTACGAAAAATTTTCGATTAAAATTACGGATTTTCCAACAGTATCAACTTACCTTTTTGTTAAAATCTTTGAGAGTTTTTCTTCCAAAAGTTCACTTTCTTTCGTGCTAAAAATATCTTTAAAAGATCATAAATTCATATGATGTAATTCAAAAAGGAAAATTACTGACCAAGAGCCAAGAAAAAAAAATGGGAGTGTTTTTCAGATTATTATTGAAAGGTCAGATTCTTTCATTCTCTTATAGTCTCTCGTCCCAGAAAATAAACTTGGAAATAGCCCCTACCCTCATCAAAAATATCTATTAAGAGTATTAACTAACCAGCATATAGGACTTGTACCGTACGTGTTTCATATCTACTCGTATACTGTAACGTAATTTTTTTATTTTTTTCTATCCCTCTCTTTCCCCGCACTGATAAGAGAAATCTGTTTAAGCTTGCTATCGCAAGTTTTATACTGTTTGCATTTTATGTCCTTCTTGCTCTCAACTGTCTGTATAAAAGCTCGTTGTCTTGTTGAATAAACTTCATTTGCATTCATCTCTCCTCTCTGCTAGTACCTAATAACCACCTCGTACAGACTTATTAGTAATAAGATTTATTGTAATTAAAAGAAGTAAAACCGATATGATTTGAAATTGAACTTTTAAATTAATAAAATAAGTAAATAAAACAGAGGGATAAAAAAAGCTAATAAGATTAGACCTTGATTGTTTTCGACCATCTACAATGCTGGTCTATATCAAGTTTAGTTATGTTGTCTGGTTAAAGGAAGTCTATGAGGAAGGAATCTTGAGAGAGTTCCTGAAGATTACCATGTTTCAGTATTTTATAGATATTCGATAATGAACAGTATAATATCTGGTCAGAAAAGAAACTTCTGATTAAAGTTATTATATATCCGTGAGTCACTGTTTGCTCATGTAGTGGGTGTAAATAAGATTTAATAGAAAGAAACCCTATGAACGCCTTTTGATATTCGACTATGAATCATTTACTACATTGGACTGTTCAGCATGAGAATATTTAAGCAATGAACGTTGATTTCCAGGAAAACATTAAACTCCATTATGGGTAATGTGTTAAAGATAACAATGCATTTTTATCTTCCTTTTCTAAATCCTTCGTTATAATTTAATTTGCATCTAATCTCAAGGAAAATTTGTTTGGATTGGAATCATACTTTAATGTCTTTCATAGCTTTTGAAAACTTATATAGCTTTTGAAAACAAAAATAGTTTTTGAAAACTTAGCTTTTGAAAACACAATCAACTATTCATAAGAGGAAAACGAATCTTTACCTCATATCAATACCAGAACCAGTGTCAAGTCTGGTGAGATGGTGTGAAATCACTCATAAATGCAATGAAGGGTATTTCAATAGAAAGCCAGTTGCCAACTTCTGCATTGAAATATCTTTCGCAGTTTACTATCTATACAAAATATGCAGTTACTCTAGCACTAAGTGATGTTGTGACATTATGGTGGAGATCAGAATTGCTTGAATATCATGAGGTATCTAAGGCATTCATAAATAGAAGGAAATGAACTAATCCTATGTATGATATATTAGACTAGTTTCTTTGGAAAGAGAAAGCGAAATATAAAAAGACGAAAAAAAAAACAAACTGACAGTTTTCTTGGTCTTAAGATATGGTGAATACCACAGGATGTTTTTACCTTTAGTGCCATGATAAAAGTTAGGAGATTTTGCCCAACGTTTTATTCGTGTTGCAGAAAAAGTACTCGTTATCCATAACAAAACTGCCTAACTTCTTTCCTTAAGAATAGGCTATTTCATATATGTACCCAATATGCAGGACGAATCTACTGCACCTAACGATCATTTACAGAATATCAGCATCTGGAATACCGTATATTTATTATAAGTTATGAACGGACTATGATACTAATGTTAAATAACCATGTCTGGTTTTCATTTTTATATACGCATATATGTATTGATGTTTTTATCAATTGTCCTAATTTACTAGTTCCTCATATTATATCTTCCTACCCTGTGTAAGCTTCGTTTACAAGTTTTGATACTTTTAATCTTGTTTTATTTGCAAATGTGCCTGATAATAATAACAACAACAACAACAATAATAATAATAATAATAATAATAATAATAATAATAATAATAATAATAATAATAATAATAATAGTCAGTCATCTGTTGCTTTTATAATCCTTATCTAAGACTCTAATAGATGCAGCATAGATATTGACTTATCAAAATCCAATATAGAAATGATAATTGAGAAATTATACTTATGAAAATAATACAGATAGATCTAATACCATAAAAGGAACTATTGTCAAGGTTTCTCCTTTCTCTCGTTTTGATGCAAAATATAATAAAATACGATTCATAAATTTCTCTACGACAACAAAAGAGTTTATCTGTGGATGATTTTACTCGTTATCAAACAAGGGATGAGAAATGAACAAGGAGGAACAAACGTGGGAATAACTAATCAGCCTCAAGGAAGCAATTCACCTTTGCCCTAAGTTCATAGAAACAACATTATACAGAAATATATATATATATATATATATATATATGTATATATATGTATATATATATATATATATATATACACACACATATATATATATATATATATATACATATACATATATATACATATATATATGTATACAGCTATACATATATATATATATATATATATATAAATATTTATATTTGTGTATATATATGGGTGTATATATATATGGGTGTATATATATACATACATATATATATATATATATATATATAGCTTGAAAGTCTAAATACCCATTATTTGTGATATTGCCGACAGTTAATGGAGAAAATCGAGTTTCCAAAAGTTAAATATTTGATAAGATATTTCAGCTCTTTCGAAAAGAAAACTAGAAATTAATCAGGATGAACGGATTCACGGATTATTTCTTTTTTGTCCATATCTTTTAGGCTCTTAAATAAGGTCTAGTTTCCGAAGTGTTCTGATCTAAATGTAAAAGACTCTGATACTCTACTCATAAGCTGTCTTTTTTTTTTTCTTTTTTTGTGAACTAGTAAAACAACCTACTATCAATATTAATGATATCAGAACCAAAATCACTACTACAAAAGGAAACTAAACAATAAAACAAGTAAAGAAACACCATGAGAGATAGCTATATAGAGTATATTTTATCCACTGGACGAGAGATGGATTTTGTTTTTCCTTTTATTTTCCAACCTTAGTCCCCTTCATGTCAAATAAATTTCTTTATTTTGTTTATATCCTTTCTTTGTACTTTCTATTTTTGTTACCATGTCATCGGTTCAGGAATTTATATTTGCCTCAGTTCTCTTTCTGTTACCTTTTTGCTTTACAATTCTATATTGTTTAGGTTAGTATTGTTCTATCATTCCCTTTTTTATTCCAGGCATAGAAAGAACTGTTTTGCTTATTTTCCTTCTTCATAAATGGAATATTGTCATAATGTTGACTTTAAACCCAGTACATGGGTTCTAATAGTTTCATTGTAATTTGGTAGATATATTGGAAATCTGCTTTTATCTCCATTACTGTTTTCATGACTTGTATTGATAGTTTTCTAAAATACCATCTTTGTAAAGACCATATTCATTTTAATTGTCATTGCAGATATACCCTTTCAGGAACTGTTTTGATTCCATTGTCTCCCATCCTAGTTTTTTTGCAATCTTAGTATCTTTCCTTAACTGCTTTAACGATGTTAAGTTACTTATTATCATATTTAGATATTTATCTTGTCTTATTTCAATAAAGTTATTTTCTTTAAATTAATTTGTCAATAAATATTCTTGTAATTGAAATATCAGTTTCTTTATAATCTTACAAGCGTGTTTAAGTCAACGTGTCTTCAAACCTGCCCCTTTTATATTTTTTTTTCTATAGTTCATCATTGAGTATTTAGACAGATTGTGATTAGTTTCCTGCCATAACAAGATATTTAGTTTGTGCCTCCCTTACTCAGGACTCGTAATTGCAGTAAAGGAATTGGTTGTGCATGAGTGAATTCGGTTATGCTTTAGATGGAAATATTGAGTGTAAAAGGACGATATGAGTGGTTTAAATAGAAAAAAGAAAAAAAAATATGTATATTGATGCAGAGGTTACCAGAGATGGCTTTATTTAGAGTAACCGAAAAATTTGATTATTCTATGATAAAAAAAAAGGTTTCAGTAATAATATAAATAGCTGAGGCAGGTTTGCGTCAAAATAGTGTCTGAGGACAAAACTACATAGATATGGGATAAAGTTTTGAGAAAAAAACAGATTAGAGAATTATGAAAGAAATACTGTCTTTCGGGGAGGCTGCACATTACAGAAAATAAAATGTTAAAGAGCGAATGATACGATCAGTAAAACGAATCAAAATTATTTGAAAGAGGTGAAAGTTATACGGGTGTCTTTGGGAGTACAAGCCAATAAGATTAAGCGGAAACTAATATGATAGAACAGTTCATGATATTGTGAATAATGGGAAAAGGTAATAAAGAAGCAAATGATCATAAATGAGGGTGATAAAAAAGATGGTTCATGTTATTTGTGGAAACAAAATGAGTGTGTCAATGGCACAAGTTGGAGTTGTGAAGAGATACGTAGTATTAGCGTAACTGAACGAGAAAGCTGAGAGATTAACTGGAAAAAGGCATGATTTGGAACATTTTAATCACCAGGAGAGAATATATGTTGGATACTATCATTACTATTGATAGCTAAGCTACAACCCTAGTTGGAAAAGCACAATCCTCTAAGGTCAAGTCCTCTATATATAATGTCAATAGATCATAATGCAGGGCGACTAACAAAAACCAGTTGGTGTATTTTGGAGACATTACAAGTATGATGACATACAAAGTAGGTCTCCTAAACCTTACGATTTGCATCAGCTGAATAAAAGTTTAACTAATTAGGTCTTGGGAAGTTTCTGTAAAATTCATTTTACTCATGGTATTTATTACATTGTATATAAGTTGGCTAAAATATCTTGGGTGCTTTTTTACTTCACGGTTTAATTGTGATTCCTATTTTTAACCTGATTTTTATTGAAATAGTGGTGAATTTAACAGAAATTATGAAATTCATTTCAAAAACTTATAATATCTTATATTATTTCTTACATTATCATTCTTACTGTTATTGAGCATATATATATATATATATATATATATATATGTATATATATACACATACATATCGATTATATATATATATATATATATATATATGAATATATATATATATATATATATATACATATATATATATGTATATATATATATATATATATACATATATATATATATATATATATGTGTGTGTGTGTGTATCCCAAGATTTGTATAGAGATATGTAGATGTGGATTTGTTTTATACAGTGAGTTAGTGACAATTATAAGAGTATTATGACTATCATAGATTATTGTGCGAGATCACTGAACTCTGTTATAGGTGATGTCTTAAGTGTGATGGGTAACATGAAGATTTCCATAAATTCTAGCAGTTTCAGCATATTGATAGAGCAACATTGCATTACTTCTCAGTAGTGTCAGTCCCACTCGTACGCTCCTAAGAATAATATGGTCCTCGTCTGAAGAGTATCCCGCTGTACAAATTGTATTCCCAAAACCGTTTGCAATAAAGTGAAAAATCCTGGTCCAATATGTCATTATCTGTCGACATGGGATGTAATTGGTGTCAAGTGAAAGAATGCGTCTGTTTTTGTATGCTGTGACCGAAGTTTTACTTTAAGCTGGTAAAATAGAAGTTCAAGATGTCTAGGTACCTGAGGTTTAACACATCAGATGCTACTGCTGCATGAGATGAAAACAAAGGTGCAGTTGTTCATAGTGATGTTAATGAAGAATATAGGCGATGACAACGAACACAGGCCTTAGAAAATAACTTACACAACCTAGGCGAGTTAATATATAGATTATTAGTTGAGCTTAGAAGATGAGCAATGTGCAACCACAGGATCTTTGAAGTACATAAATGTAGTTCAAACACACACGAGTGAAAGTACAGTACACATGCACAGCCAAGAACAGATAGTCAAAATGTCATAGTTTGAGAATTGCCAGAACTCCAGGCAAGTGTTAGGCATTTTGACGATCAACGGCCTAATGAAGGGTTTTAATCGATTGAAGTGTTTTTGAAAGACTTTGAAGTAGCCACACATGGGCGGTCAGAGAGAGAATAAGCAATTAATTAGCATGGTGAAAGATGTTCCAGCAATGGGGGTAATGTGTTGGCCACAAGGCAGTTGAAGAAATAAAATGACGTTTAATTGAGAAATACACCTTACCCGATGTAAGATAAAGGGATATGAAAGAAAATTACCAACCAAAAATTCGTGAGGATGAGTCAGTTCTCAGGTTTGCAACATATATTTTCAAGATTGTGATTCGAAGTGCCAATCTCCCAATAGGTAATAAAAAAGCAGTTGCCCGTAACCAAATTCGCAGATTAGTAAACCCGTATTTATGGGGGTATTTGTTAGATAACTGTCTCCCATTAGCAGATGTAGTGATGGCGATACAAAACATTCTAGACAGTTTGCCAGAAGAGAAAGTGACGGAGAATAACTGCCTCATTTCTGGAAAAGTGGCAGCCATGAGAACACATGCAATGAGAGACAGTCACCAATCCCCAAACAGGGGGTTGGGGGAGTTGGGGGGAGGGGGGAGGGGGGGGGGAGAACGAAGTCATCAGGTGAGAAGAGTCTTATGTTAGCAGTGTGGAGGAGAAGGCATCAACGAGTTTAGCGCCTCACCCAAGGATCTCATTGCTGTTATGCCTGTAAAGCATACAGTCATCTACCTCAAGAAGGCCCAGTAGAAAATGCAGAGCCTGTAGGCTGTGCACAACCCCCTACATCCGAGGAAAAGTAATCAGAGGGAGGGGGATGTGAGGGAGATCGGTAACAACCTGACCCCCGCACCCCCGCTACGTGACAGCAACGGCAGCAACAAGCAAACAGCGGGCACAATGGAGCAGGGCCCAATGGGCACGATGACATTGGCACCTCCTATAGTACCCACAACCTGACCCCTGCAGCACTAGACACAGAGACACGGGACAACACCAATGAAAGCAAGGTTGTTAGCCCGTATTGGGATCCTAATTGGCACCTAGGAATCTTAGCACTCAGGATTGACCTACCAGATAAGTCTATTCGAGCGCTGGTCGGCATGGGAGCCCACGTCTCACTTCTTGAACAAGGAAACCCCTTAAACCTACCACAGTCAGTGACAGCCATCATCCTTGACATGCCAGGAGGAAATAAAATACAATGATTGTCAATTTTATGGCGGGATCTGTTACGTTTACACATGCTTTTTCCATCTTGCCTACCTTAGGGATTCCAGGAATCGAGGGTATAATTGATCTTGAGTTCATTAGGAATGATAAAATATACATTTGCAGGGAGAAAGATGGAGTAACAGTAATGGCAGGAGGGTGCATTTTGCAATAAAAAGTCATGAGAGAGTATGTGCTTGTGCGGGAAGGGAAAAACAAGAAAGTAAGGTGACACCTGTACCTGAAAAAGAAGTATTGCCTCCGCACATGCTTATGAGCATATCAGTAACCCTCTCTAACCCTCATGAAAATAGGCACTCGTAGTCTTAGAGGGCTTGTCAGAAATAAAAGAGAACTAAGGAGAGATCACATTAGTTAATTTGATAAACAAAAGAGGTGTGTTGGTAAGTGATTCTATGTGTTAATTGGAGTTATGCGAAATTACTAATAATGAGATCTTGGGAGCCACTACTCAAACCCGCACAGACGGACTCAGAACTTTATTAGTCAAGTGCAAAAACTTTGTCCGACAGAATATCAATCTATAGTTAGTAACATTTTTAATAATTATCCCGATGCAATTACAATTGGAGATGTGCCACCCAGGAAGATTGATCGATTTCCCTTTAGCATTGAAACGGGGCGGGTTGGGCCAATCAGGTCAAGGAATTATAAGGTACCCATTCATATCCAGGGAGAGTTAGAGAGGGAAATTAGTAAATTAAGGAAACACGGGATTATCGAAGAGATCAAATCTCCCTAGGCTTTTCCAATGGTAGCAGTAAGGAAAAAGGAGGGCTCAGTAAGATTGTGTGTTGATTATAGGAAGTTTAATGCGGTTACAAAGGACAATGCATTTCCATTACCCTCGATCAAAGTATTACTAGTGAAGGTACAGAATAGTAGATATTTTACAACTATTGATTTAAAATATGGATACTATCAAATACCCATTCAGAAACACTTTTAATGCAAAACATATTTAAAGCCAAGGATCAGCTATTTCAGTTTAATTTTCTTCCATTTCAAGTTAAAAAGGCTCTGTCATTTTTTTCTATATTAATTATAGGATTGTCGTCTCCCCCATTGGCCATAACATTCTTGTTTAGACGATATAATTAGAGGGAAAATGGTAGAGGAACCTAACAATATTTGTACAGTTTTAGAAACATTGCACCGTAATGGTATGAAAATAAATATATCAAAGTACAATTTTTTTCTGTATACAGGTCATATTTTTAAGTCATATAATAACCACATAAGGTATCCAACCATACCCCAGTAAAGTAGACGCTATTGAAGATTTCCCAAGGTCACATAACCCTAAGGAAGTAGCTGGGTTCCTTGGCCTCACTGGCTATTACCGTAAATTCATAAGAGGTTTTGGAGAAATAAGCGGGACCCTTTGATGCTTTTAAAAAACAATATGTATTAAATTTGGGAGTGAAAGAAGACAGAGCCTTTAACCATTTGCAAGTTGCCTTAAGTAGCTTTGAGTTACTTACATAGCCTAGATTCGATCGCCTGTTTATAGTGACAACAGATCCAGGTAGCGTAGCTATTGGAGGCATGTGTTCTCAATGAGATGATGACAGTAGACAGTGACCTATTTGTTTTGCTTCCAGGGCAATAAAAGGAGCAGAAAAGAGTTATAGTAGAATAGATTGATGGGCATTAGTTATTCTCTGGGTTTTAAGGAGGCATTGGTTCGCTATTAGGTCAGCCGATTGAGTTACAAAGTGTTCATTGGCCCTTGCAGGATTTATTTTACAAAGGAGGTTTGACGTCTAGACAAGCGAGATGGACTGGGCGATTGCTAGAGTTTAACATGAGGGGGTTAAACTACATAGAAGGTAATTTTGATAAGGTAGCTGATGCCCTCTCTAGAAATGTAATAAGAGGAGTAACTACCAAGACACAAAAGGGGAATGAAGAAGAGACCCAAAATGTTGAGGGACCCCATCAAAATAGAAAATGGGATGTCAATTTCGCAATGAGCAGTCAAGAAATCAGAATCATGAGAGAGAGAGAGAGAGAGAGAGAGAGAGAGAGAGAGAGAGAGAGATAGCAACCGTGAATGTGTATGGGTTAGAGACGACATGACCGGGGGTGTTTGGAATGATTGAGCTAGGAGGCTGGGACATAAAGGAAGTCCAAGAGGGACTAAAGCAAGAGGAATGGATGGAAAAAGTGCGAGCTGTGATTAAAGGGTAGTCAGATAGTCCCCCATCGTTTCTGAATGAGTTTCCTAGGATTTTTCTTTTTTTATAGAAAATGTTATCTTTTATTGTGCTCACGAGAAGAGGGGGGGGGGGAAGAATTTTTTTCTTGTGTAATTCTACCTATTCAAGCCATCCGCATTGTACATGGAAGTCAGTAGGAGGGGCATTAGAGGACTAATAGGACATTAAGGAGAGCGTATGATTCCTTGTTTTCACTGGGAATGAAAAAACACAACTGGAAGACAGCAGTTGGCCTGAAATTCTTATTACATTCCATAGGGTGCTTATTGATGTGGTAGGACCATTTCCTACTGGTATAACACAACAGAAGTAAATATGTGAATTTGTGAATCCATTTACTCGTTGCACTCATTCTTATGCAATGTTGGATATTTCAACAAATTCATTAGCACAGGTGCTGTGCTATTTCATTACTAAGTTTGGTTGTCCAAAAATTTTGGTAAACGATATTGGTCTTAAGATTATAAATAAGGTGGTGAAATCAGTCACGGAATTAATGAAAATTTAACACTTTTCAGTGACCGCATATAGGCCTTCAGCTAATAGCTTCGTGGAATCTCATAATGGGTAAGTGGTGGGAATTTTACTGTACTTAGTGGCTGATAACCCATGTCATTAGCACGCCTTATTTCTTACGGCTGATCTAGCTTTGAGTATTCCATAATATGCCTCACTCAGGGGCACACACTTCTTTTTAGAGTGTGAACAGGATCAAGACGTATGTTCACCAAGAAAACCGATTGCTAATTTCCCTCACCTGTGACATCGCAGAAGCACATCAAGTGGGCGATGCACTTGTCAACAGTGATGCAGTTTTGTGGTTTTCTCTCAAAAAGTGGTCAAATGGGGATATTTGGCAACTCTATAATCAAATTGTGTAAATGAACTGAAAATACCGCCTAAGCCAAGTAGTGCATATTATTTTTCATAACTATTTGGTATGTTTATTTGTGCAAATATATTTCAATCAACCAACTTGATTCGTCTGTTTTATATTTTAAATATAACTGACCTATTTTTACGTTGTCACTGAGCTTGAAATGTTTTATATATATTTTTGGGGGCTCATATATAGTTTTTTTTGTTATTTCCTTATTTCCTTTCCTTACCGGCGGCATTCTTAATTCAAACCCTTAGGTTTGTGGTATGCCTAAACAGTGTTGAGCCTTGGCTGATAATGATAATGATAATAATAATGATAATAAAATTATTCAAAAACTTTGAACGTTAACAACTGGAGTAGGATCAGTAAATTAATGGAACTGGCCAGTCTATGAGCACCAGTGACGTCATAGCGTGGGAACCGAGTGACCGACAATCTCATCATCATCTCCTACACCTATTGATGCAAAGGGCCTTAGTTAGATTTCGCCAATCATCTCTATCTTAAACTTTTAATTCAATATTTCTCCATTCATCATCTCCTACTTCGCGTTTCATAGTCCTCATCCATGTAGGCCAGGGTCGTCTAACTTTTCTAGTGCCTTGTGAACCCCATCGAACGTTTGGGCAACTAATCTCTCTTGGGGAAGGAAAAGAAGAAGCAAAGCGAAGTAAACAAGTTCTAGTCGGAGCTACACTACAAGTTTTCGCCAATTTTCTTTGAAACCTGAGTTTTTCACTGAATGGAAGTGAGGTAAGAGGTTTATGAACATGCTGGGATTTGTTATATAATTAGACGAAGAGATAATTATCTCCCATGGACAAAATATAGTGCAAGGTTTCAGACAGGTGTGCTAGTGTTTAAGGTACCCCCTAGCCATCCCTCAGTGAGAACCTCTATGCGTTTCGAGCAACGGTTCTGCCATCTTTTGAGATGTTTTTACACGAAATTTGGCAACATGATATATCATTTAACGGTACTTAAGAGAAAGGTCTCTTTTGAGTTGCAGTTTTCTGCTTACCCATCTATGGAATGGAAATTGTGAGCGATATGATATTTTCGTGTATGAAATTGAATCGTAGTACTATAGTAGGCGTGCAATTGATGAATGGGAGTAGAGTTATTGTTAAAGTGACACCGGGGGTGTTTCCTGACATTATGAAACAATTCGAAGACAAAGAAATTAATTCTTAGAAATGTGGACAGGGAAAAAAATGTTAATTTAAGTTCTTCTCTTACATATGTGTATATGGAGAATGCTTCATTTGAACTTGAAGATGAATTATTGAATTCAGTATTATCAAAGTATGGGAAGTAGAAGGAATAACTACATAACGGATATGTTGAGAGGCCACTAAAAGGTTACTTGACAGGAGTACAGAAAGCGAAAATGAGATTAAAAGAACTCATTTATCACAGTAATGGGGTACACACTAACTGTGTTGTATATAGACAACGACGAACATGCTTTAGGTAAAATGAAGTTGGACATGAGGGGATAGATTGTACATTGGAAGGTACGAGACTAAGGTTTAGTGAGGAAGATTTCTCTGACATGGGCCCTGACCAGGAAGAGGAATTGAATGAAAACAAAAACAAACAAGAATAGTGGGATTACGGCGAAGGTATCTGACAAAAAAGACACTTTGGATAAAAAAAAGAAAAATATTAATCAGTCTCAGCCAGTTCTGGAAGAAGAGATTGTCGAAACAAATGAAAGTTTTGACTATTTAAGGAAAGAACCTTTAGAAAAAAGATCAGAAAATGATAATGGAAAATGTTTGACTGAAAGAAACCAGGAAATACTTGACGAAACCCAGGAATCTAGATTATCATAGGAAATAGGAACCAGTGCAATGAAAACTGCAACGATCCAAGCGGAAGTTCACCAGGTATTGATGGAAAGTGAAGAATTGAGAGCAAAAGTAGATATTGTTAGTGGAAAGGAACTTAGCCACCAAGAAGACACGAACGTGGGTCCCAGAGAATCGACTCCACAGGAGGAACATCGTGGTAACACCGACAAAGGAACATAACACTGGCATACGGAATAAGCTAAAGATAACTTTAAAAAAGGACCAGACCCCGACCATGGATGTGGATCATAGGAATTCTTCATCGGATAACGAAACACAAAACTGTCCAAAGAACCATAAACCATGTTAATTTTAGTGCATAAAAGGATTTATCTTTATTATCAATTCATTTCATCCACATTCAATATAGCGACGGTTAATGGCAATGGACCTAATTTTATGAATATGCATATCAAATTATTAAATCTAATGTTTCTATAAAAGTTAGATATGATTTTTATTCCATAACACAATATAAAAACTGAAGGGAAACTAGAGTATATAGAAAGAAATTGGCAAGGTACTGATAAACTATACACAATACTTACAGTGGACTTGCTATCTTTATACGAAAATCAAATGTGGATGTCCTGAATGTAGAATATGATGTAAATGGTCATTTAATGAGTTTCAATTGTATATGTTCAAATGTTCACATTCAGTTACCAAATGTCTACGCACCTGCTGGAAGTAGTAAAAAAGAAAGAGAGAGAACAGCTCTTTTTTAAAGATATATATTCCTTGTGAAATAATATAAGTAACATTATATTGGGAGGAGTTTGGGACTCGATTACTAGTATGAGGGATTGTTCAAATTCAGATATTTACCTTTTATGTCAATCTCTTGTGTGCCTTAAAAATAATTTGAAATTGAAAGACGCTTGGTCTCTCCTAAACCACCACGCATAGTATACATATATTATGAAAAACTTTGTCTTAAGGTTAGATAGATTTTATGTAAGAGATTTGCAAAATCATATAGGTGATATTCGAAATATACCTGACCATTCCATATTCAAACTAAACTGTAAAATTAGAAAATGTTATGTCATCAGGTAAATGGTATTGGAAACTGAAATGTAATATTTTCAATAACGATTTAGTTGAATAGAATTTCATGACGGCTTGGACTAAGATTAAAAATAAGAAAGGCGAATTTGAAAATATTAAATGCTGGTGGGAATTAGCAAAAGAACAAGTAAAATCCTTTTTTGTAAGTTGGTCAAAGTAAATTAATCGGGACAGATATGGACTACTTAATTTACTGAATTATCAGGTATAAGAGGGAATTGGGAAATCGATCTTAAATGCTGAGAAAATGTAATTAGTGGATTCATAAAATTGAGAATAAATAGTATTTAAGATGAAATATGTGAAGGGATAAAAATGAGACGTAAAGTTGATGAGAAATTAAAAGGAGAACAAGTGTTATCCTATCTGCTAGGGAAGGAAAACAATACTAAAACCTTTCTGAATAAGATTAAGAGGGAAGATGGTAGCGAAATTGTTAATCCCAGTGCTATTATTATGTGCATTGGAGACTGGTTTGAAAACCTTTATAAAAAAAGAAAAATTTAATAAACATAGTCAACAAATGTTTCTCAATTTCGTTGGTAGTGTTAGAGACAAAAATGAAAATGATATATTAACAGCAGACGTGACAGAGTCTGAAGTATTTGCAACCCTTCTTGGAATGAAAAAGAGGAAAAGTCCTGAAATAGACGGTCTCCCAGTAGAATTCCATAAGACATTTTGGAAAGATATCAAGCAAGATTTTGTAAGCCTAAGGAAATTTGTGTTTAGAAATAAGACCGCTGTGAAACTAGATAAAGGATTAAGTACTCTCACACGAAAGGAGGAGACTTGGATCAGTTAACTAACTGGAGACCGATGACAATGGTAAATGCTGATTTTAAAGTCATAGCTAAGATAGTAACTAACAGATTTAAAAATGTATTCCATTTAATAATATCCTCTGAACAGTTCTGCTTTCTTGGAAATAGGTCAATAATCAATTTAAATGTCTTAATGAGGGATATTATGACTTATACAAATGAAAATAACAAGAAAAAACTTTATATAGTATAGATCTTGAACTCTTATTTGCAATATTCGAAAAATTAGTTCCAACAGTAGGTTTATCCATTTGATAAAAATAATTATATAAAGATGCTGAAAGTGTTATAAGCATAAACGGTAACCTCTCTCGTCCTTTTTTAATTAGAAAATCTGTGAGGCAGTGATGTCCTTTACTCATGACTATATTTATTGTGTATCAAAAACTTTTCTACAGAACGGTAAAAATAACCCAATAAACTGAATGTGTCTGTTTTTGGTTTTCACTGACGATTCTGTTATTATTGTAACTCATGACGAAGGTCTCATAGGATATATAAATGTAATGAGCGAATATGAGGAAGCGTCTGGTGCCATTTTGAATAAAGGCAGGACTTCCATTTTGAGTATAGGATGTTGGAAAAACCGAACGGTATGACCAATTAATGGCTACCAGTTTCTTCGGATTCATGTAAAGTATTAGGAGTTTACCATACTAATAAATATCTGAAAAGTGTTTAGTTGATCTGGTCTTCTTTGGTAGATAAGATTACCAAGATGGTTGGTGTTTTTCAAAATAGGAGACTGACGATATTTCAACAGTCTATTGTAATAAATTATAAGATTTTAGCAAAAATATGATATATATTACCAGTTTATCCAATACCAAATACGTGAGCACAAAGAATTCATAGATGTTTGTAGAAATACATGTGGAATAGTAGTTATGAACCAATTGCAAGAAAAACTGTTTTTAGATATATTAAAAGGGGGAGTTAGAATATTTGATATTTTGTGTAAATCAAAAGCCATAATGTTCCATATATTTCTGAAAATTATATAAATAGATGTTTTGGTTATGAAATGCTTTATTTTTTCTTTAAAATTCGGGAAACTTTTCTAATTGAAACCAAAATTGAATATAAAGATTGCACTATTTTTAGGCCTTTATATTATAGCGTGATGATTGATATTAATAGAAAAGTTTACCGCTTCAAAAACTTATTGATTGCTTATGAATTGTAAAGATTACAAACCTAAGATAAAGCTACTGTATCCCCTTTTCAATTACGCTTTGATTTTGAAAAATGTAAACAATAAGTACAATGATAAGAACATCAGGGAAATACTTTACAGCTATACACATGAAGTACTGAATACAAATGACAGGTTGTACATCGTGAATATAACAGATGAGAATAAATGTCTATTTTGTCATGATGTCGAAAATCTCATGCATTTTATTTATTTTTTTTTCCATCACTGAAGCAAATAATATAATGGTTTAAGACGCTTTTGAAAAATTGTTGCAAGATCAAGATAAACAGTTTGTTCAAGATTTAAAAATTGGAATTTGAAACTGTGTCAAATAAGATGAAATTACCGCAATGGTTCATCAGATTTTTAAAAGGGAGTGTTCTATGGACGATTTATAGGACTGTTAACGGATGACCATAATTTTATTATATTCATAAGAAATAGAATGTTAAAAAAAGAAATTTTAATAAGAAATACTTAGAAGTAAATTGAATCAGATATTTACAAAAGAGTACATTTATGATAATTACTTAAATATTTAACATTTTTATTATAAGTTAAGAACGTTTGTACAATAATATTTATTGTATACTATATAATTTTTATTAATTGATTTAACTTGTATTGATTTGATGTATAATTTTGTAAAAAAAAATGTAATTTCACATATGTATTTTGGTATAGAATAATTATGTATATAATGTAAAATGGTATAATGTACTTATATTTCTATAATAAAAGATAAAAAAAGAAACAAAAAATCTCTCTTGGTGAGTGCAAAGAGCATGCCCAAACCATCTTAATTTACTCTTCTTCATGATCTCATCCAAATATGGCACTTGAGTAATCTCTGTTATAGTTTCCTTTCTAATTCTGCCCTGCCATTTAACTTCCAATATCCTTCTGAGGGCTTTGTTCTCAAATCTATTAAATCTATTGGTAATTATTTCATTGTCATACCACGACTCATGTTCATAGAGTAACACTGATCTAACTGAACTGATGAATAGTCTGATTTTTATATGTAATTTCAGGGGAGTGGATTTCCAGATTTTACTTATCCTAGCGATTGTCTGATTTACTTTTTTTCAATCTCTCACCCAACTCTAATTCCAAAGACTCTGTATTGGAGATCATAGTTCCTAAATACTTGAATGATTCTACTTCATTAATCCTTTCTCCTTCCAATGCTATTTCATCTTCCATCGCATACTCCGTTCTCATCCTCTCTGTCTCCCTTCTATTTATCTTTACCCCAACCTCCTGTAATATTTCATACATTCTGGTAAGCATGCATTGTAAATCCCGTGGTGTTCTGCTAACAAGGATAGCATCATCAGCATACCCTAGGTCTGCTAAATTCCTATCACCGATCCAGTCCAATCCTTCTCCACCAGCTCTGTTCTACGCATTACAAAATCCATGAGGAGGATAAACAACATAGGTGAAAAAATATTTCCTTGAAGTACTCCGTTGTTCACTGGAAAATCATTTAATAAGTCTCCATTAAAATTAACCTAATATTATTCAGCCTTAGGCAGGATCCTGTGTTACCATATACGGTCCTGATTAATTCGCAACAGTGGCCAAATTATTGAACTGAACAATACTATATCTACTTACTAAATCTCTTAAGGAGAGTAACGAACACCACTGAAGGGTTTTTGTAAAGAACTGATAAAAAACAGAACTCAAAGTATGATGATGGACGGTTGAAAACTGCACTGTTAAGGTATTTGTTAGTAATTCCGTGAATTTGAAACAATTAGGCCTAGGAAACACAAATTACAGCCGGCGTATTTGGGTATTTACTGAGTAAGGATGGTTAAATCTAACACAGCAGTGATAAAAAACAATATTAGTGGAGCAGTGTCTGATCATCATCAGGCACACATGAATGCGTTTCTGGAAGAGGTAGTTTACAAAAGTGTCAATCATAGTTTACCCCCTTCACCCTGCATACGAGACACTCTCCGAGATGATAAGTAGGAGTTTGTTGTTGTCGTGAATGTTTGAACAGACCTCATTTCTTCTTTTGACGTGTTCTAAATAAACTTGATGGTAACAATCTGTTCTTACGTGGGTACATAATGTAGTGGAGTAAAGTGTTGTGAAAATTTTGTTGTATGTAGCAATACGTATGACATACTGCTGATTAAAAAAAAAAAAAAAAAAAAAAAAAAAAAAAAGTGAGAGAGGTTAGGTGTGATCCATCAGGCTGATGCTTTATTATTGGTGTATTTATATGATTCCTTGTTGCAGGGGACAGGGTGGTTTCCGGAGGGCAAATGTCTACAAGATTAAAGTTTAGCGTCGAGGAGAGGTAGTATTAGAGAATGTGTAGATGTGAATACCTTATTTAAAGTTATAATAAAGGCGGGGAAGCTGAATGATTTTCTCGGGAAAAAAGCTAGTGACCACCGATCGATAGTTACAAGTGTAGTGTAGAAGTGATTTTGAAAATGGGGAGATGGTGGTAGTTGTGGGTTGTGTTACGAAATTGTGCCGTAAACCCGGACAAGTAAAATTGAGGGATGAAGGAATACCTATTCCTGCCCTTATCCTGCCTGGAAGGCCTGTATTGCCTTCAACCAAAGTGAGATTATTGATGAAGTTGCGTCATAGATATTGATATGATTTTACTTTGAGTATTCTGTATTATTATTTCAAAAGTCAAAGGAAGGAATGAGTGGAATTATTTTGTATATGTATAATGTGTACATATCTATATGCAATATTTTTTTTTTCATTTTTGTTGTGGACGTCTATTTTTTGGGTGATTTCTATGTATATATTCTATGTTGCATTTCTGTCTAGTACATGCCATGCCCTATTCCGGATTTCAGTGTTCTGCATATATTATAGACCAGAGAGGACAAGTGTGCACTTCCTCCCGGAGTAAGGAGCATGATGGTCAAGAGTAGTATCCCAAGCCTTGTATAGAAATATGTAGATGCATATGTGTTTTATACAGTGAGTTCAATTACCTGATAGGTGTCGTGTCTGAAGCCTTATGGCAAGAGTATATATGCATCATAGTGGAAATTTCCACAAATTCTAGTAGTTTCAGCATATTGAGTGAGCAACAATGCATTACTTGCTCAGTAGGAATGTCAGTACCAATCGTGCCCTCCAGACAACAATATGGCACTCAACTGTAGATTATCTCGCTGTGTAAAGTGTATTAACGAACCTTTTGTAATAAAGTGGAAAAATCTATTATTATTATTATTATTATTATTATTATTATTAATGATTGCTAAGCTACAGCCCTATGTAGAAAAAAGAATGCTTTAAGACCAGGGGCTCCAACAGGGAAAATAGCCCAGTGAGGAAAGGAAACAAGGAAAAATAAATTTTTTCAAGAACAGTAACATTAAAATAAATATCTCTTTTATAAACTATAAAAACTTTAACAAAACAGGAGGAAGAGAAATAAGATAGAATAGAGTGCCTGAGTTTACCCTCCGGCAAGAGAACTCTAATCCAGGACAGTGAAAGACCATGGTACAGAGGCTATGGCACTACCCAGGACTAGAGAACAATGGTTTGATTTTAGTGTGTTCTTCTCCGAGAAGAGCTGCTTACCATAGCTAAAGAGTCCCTTCTACCCTTACCAAGAGGAAAGTGGCCACTGAACAATTACAGTGCAGTAACCCCTTGAGTGAAGAAGAGATGTTTGGTAATTTCTGTGTTGTCGGGTGTAAGAGGCCAGAGGAGAATTTGTAAAGAATAGGACAGACTATTAAGTGTGTATGTGTAGGCAAGGGAAAATGAACCGTAACCAGAGAAAAGGATCCACTGTATTACTGTCTGGCCAGTCAAAGGACCCTGTAACTCTCTGGCAGTAGTATCTCAACGGGTGGCTGGTGCCCTGGCCAACCTACCAACTATTTATGTTCTGATGTGTCCTTATATGTATATATATATATATATATATATATATATATATATATATATATATATATATATATATATATATATATATGTTACAGTCAATATCAAAACCCAGACAGTTTGTAAAGTGGCTGAAAATTTCAGGCAATGTGTGAATTGAATGGTTCACCCAGTCAATTTACAAATTAGCTAAAAATTGCAGACAATTTATAAAGTGGCTAGAATTGGAAATTATTTTCTTGATATATTCGTGATGCCAGCGTACAGTTGATATACTGTATATTCAAAATATACTTAATTAAAATTGAATTAATTACTCAAAAGTCTCCATAAAACATGCAATTTACAAATAGTGACACTTTTGAGTAATCACTCAATTTTTTATTAAGTATATTTTTAATATACAGTATATCAAATGTACGCTGGCATCAAGAATATATCAATAAAATAACTTACAATTCTAGCCACTTTATAAACTGTCTGAAATTTTTAGCTGGTTTGTAAATTGACTGGGTGAACCAGGCAATTCACATAATAATTGAAATGTTTAGTCACTTTACAAACTGTCTGGATTTACATATTGGCTGTAACATATATATATATATATATATATATATTATATATATATATATATATATATATATATATATATATATATATATATATATATATATATATATATATATATATATATATATATATATATATATATATATATATATATATATATATATATATATATATATATATATATATATATATATATATGTATATCAGTGATAGAACTCTATTGTGAATTTCCACTTCCACATGCATTGTAGGCTCTGCTCCTGAATAAAAGACAACAGTTTAATTCCATTTTCCCGTACAACTTCCCCTTTTATCCTAACCCGGCTCTTTCAAGCTTTCCTCCTTTCCAGTGCTTCACTTCCCCTCTAAATTCTTTAAAATTTGATATTGAAAATTTCCCTTCATTAGCTCCTTCGATTATGTTTACGTGGCAATTACCTTTCTTCTCTGTAGAGTCCTTTAATAAGCATTTTTGAGTAAATGCATATGAAGTCCGTACTTTGTTTTTGCAAAAACGTCTATGAAAAGTTTAAGGGCTGATGAAATGATTAACTTACAAGGAAAAACTTAATCGGAGCTGGGGCAGTGTTCACGGAAAAGCATCAACACTTATCCAATCTCTTCCAAGAATTTATCACTTTTAATGTCAACCATTGAATTTACATATTAGATATTGATAGAATATGTTGATCACTTCTTGAGGTATTCTTTTATCTCTGTGTTTCTTGGACTTACACATGCAAAACGGATATTTAATTGAATGTTATATGGGATATTTGAGAATTCTGATCGTCATTTGCATTCAGATTTTCCCAGACAGTACCCTCTTGTGCGTAGTACTAGGTATAGGTAAGGATATCTGGTTTCAGTTCCAGTTTCATCAGAATAGATGTCGGCAGAACGTCAGCCGGGCAAGCCCATCCCCCCACTGTAGTGCCCAACCACAGCAGTGGCCTCCCCAGTATACCGCTTAAACTCACGGTCTCGGGCTGGGATCAATCTGCTGCCATGGGAATGCTAGGAGAACATGTTACCACTGCATTTGCCTTTTCAAACATAACAGTCAATGCTGCAAAGTATAATAAATTTTATTCCAGCTTTGACTGGATTGTGGAATGACATTCCTAATCTGGTGGTTGAATCGGTGGAACTTCAGAAGCTCGAATCTGTTGTAAATACATTTTTGTTGAACAGGTTGACACATATCTCGTCTCATAGTTTATATATGATTGATGTATTTAATGCACTTCTGACTTTGGAAAAAATCTTTTCCATATATTGAATTCATATGTTTTTCTGAATGATTTATATATATATATATATATATATATATATATATATGTGTGTGTATATATATATATATATACATATACTTATATATATATATATATATATATATATATATACTTTAAGCTTTCAATGTCCTCCTTTTTTGTTCCTTTGTTTTTGAGGCCGTGTAATCGTAATTGGTCTTGAATAGTTCGGCAGTTTCCCAAGATTTTTTTCTTTCTTTTTATTTATTTTTTCTAGGATTCCAAGACTGAAGGCTTTATAATCTCAATAACTTTTTTTTTTCCACCTACGCTTGTTTCCTTACAAACTGATTTCCCTTGAAATATATTGAATGAATTGGCGAAAATGGGAAAATTTTACTTTCTGAATACTCAGTTTTTATGGGCCTTGTCTTTAGGATAACAATTTAATTAATCTTAATAATAATAATAATAATAATAATAATAATAATAATAATAATAATAATAATAATAATAATAATTATAATATTATTATTATTATTATTATTATTATTATAATAATAATAATAATAATAATAATAATAATAATAATAATAATAAATTTCACAATTTCAACTATTTCAATGATAATAATGGTTTTAGTGATTTTAATAATAATAATAATTAATCAAATAATTTCAATATTATTATAATGATAATTTTGATAATAATGATCGTTTTGATAACTATACTTATTTCAATAATTTCAGTACAGTTATTGATAATAATTTTGATAAAAATAAGTTTTAATTATTTTAATTAGTTTTATATTTTAAATAGGAATTTAAATGATAATAATTTTGATAATTTTAAAAATGATCATTAAAACAACAACAATAATAATAATAATAATAATAATAATAATAATAATAATAATAATAATAATAATAATAAAAATAGTAATAATAATAATAATAATAATAATTATTATTATTATTATTATTATCATTATTATTATTATTATTAATATTATTATTATTATTATTATTATTATCATTATTATGGAGGATTAATTTTGGTTTTACTTTTATTTTTTTTTTTTTGCCAAATGGAAAGAGAGAGAGAGAGAGAGAGAGAGAGAGAGAGAGAGAGAGAGAGAGAGAGAGAGAGAGAGAGAGAGAGAGAGAGAGAGAGAGTTAGTGTATCGATTGTTTGTTGTGAGAAAGATTGTTGGTATAAATGAGATTGTTTGTTTATGGTTTTAGCTAGGTTACGACAGTGGTGAACGTCTTAGGTGTATGCTTATTTTGATTTTTACTGCAGGTAGAGGCTGGTGTGAATGCTGGACTATTGTTATTATTCTTTATTACCAGCGTGGAAGTGTTGATTGATTTTCTGAGTAAGTACAGTTTTGTTAATATTTGCTTGTCGTGATTGTGAATGATAGGAACAATTTATTATTTATCTCTGTATATAGTGCGATAGTTTAGTTAGTTAGGAGTGTTCGTAAGTGTTTTTTCTTTTTTCATTTTTCAGGCCGTGATTCCTCCTTTGGAGAGACTCAGTTTTTTTAAAGTGGATTATTATTGCTGACCAGGCTTGTATAGGATTGTATTTAGACTCCGCTATTCGATTGCTAAACTGTTGATGACCTAGGCCTGTGTATCTTGATTGATGATGATAATGATGATGATGATGTTGATTATAACTACCACTCCAATCAGCGAGGCAGTTGTGGCAAATTGCCTCCTACTGGACTATTGACCACAAAGCTGTGGTAGTGGGCTGCAAAAGACAGTTGGCAGGGTGTGGACGCCTGTTAGTGTCCATGATATAAATATATATATATATATATATATATATACATATATATATACATATATATATATATATATATATATATATATATATATATATATATATATATATATATATTGGTGCTGGTGTGCTGTGTAATTTTAAGAGTTTGCTAGGTTTTTGTGGGGGTTTATATGAATGGTGTTTTGGTTATATATTTAGTGTTAAGCTTTGATTGGTTTTAATAGTTAATTTTGATTGTGGATGGTTTATGGTTTATTTTTTAGTTTTAAGAAATATAGTTTTAAGATTGTTTCGTTTCTTTTTTTTTTTTTTTTTTTTTTTTTGTCCTTTTGTCTAGGAGTCTGGTTTTAGATAACGTAAGGGGAAAGTTTGTGTTGTGGAGACAATTGTCAGTAGGTGTGATTCAGGGTGAGGGGA
>NC_090760.1:38095403-38107903 GCF_036898095.1 Palaemon carinicauda | reverse complement strand
CGAAAGTGTCCTCAGGGATCGCCGCGAGAACGTAATCTGCTTTGGTACTTGACTGAGTCACGCCCTAGATACGAAACTGGATTTCAGCACGCTGGAACCAGGCGAACGCTTCTCGGCTGGTGAACGACGGTAGTTCCTGGGGCTGGGCGTTAATAGTAATCAGTGTGTGAGGGCGGCATCATCAAACTATGATACACAGCAGTGCGGGGGAAAGTGGGAGGGAACTTGGCACTCTGGTGATCATCAATATGTGGATGCACCAGTTACGTATTAATTGAGGTGTAGAGTGAATAAAACTAACTTTATTTGGGACGGAGCATGAGTAAATATACAACCCGTTCAAGTCAAGAACGGCACCAAAATCCAAACACTATGAGACAAACATATTCAGGCATAAACAGTTTATCACTGCGAGGAAAAACAAAACTTTACTGTGTATGAGTGTATGTGATAAACGAGCGTTACAGAAGACTCGTTGGAACTTTTACATGAGTAATAAAAAGCAAAAATATGACTCTCTTACTTTAGTCATCTCCGAGATTAAGAATAAGAAAAGTTGCAATAACACCAAGAATAGGTAACTAGTACTTACTCAATGATAACGATCACCAAAATTCGAACAGCTACCCGAACTTCCCTTTGACATAGAATCCTTTTATGATTTTTAGTTTGACTGTCTTTTTCGGTAGAAATAAGGTAACCACATAATCATTATTCCCCTTTCTGATATTAAGATATTAACAGATTCAGGCAAAAAATCCGTACTTATGAATGTACAATATAAAACAATGGGAAAGTTTCCTATAATTATGCTAAATGCTACTGATACAACAATCATGTTCAACTCTACCTCATTGAGAAATGATCTCCTTTTGAAATACAATAAGAATATATTTGATAAAAATAATTCTGGTTGACATAAAAAAAATACATTTGTTTCTAGTGGGTTATCTACAATTTTCTTGAGATTGGCGATAGTAGATTCGTTTCTTAAAGGTTTTACTAGTTTGGAATAGTAGGGAACTAGACGGAACCTTTTTTGTCATATTTTTGTAGTGTTTCGGAAAAATATATATTTAAAGAGTAAATTTTATCTCTAAATTTCTTGGTATTCTGGACATTAAATTCTGGGCTAACAGCTCGAAACTTGTTTTTTTCTACATTTATCACGCTTTGGGACAGTAGGTATTGGAAGAATAGGTTACTGATAAATATCTAGTTGTGCCACCCTATATACGGGAACAACAGATAGAAACTAGTTATATAGAAAATTCATAGTGTTTATTAACTTTATAATTTAGCTTTAACACGGGTGTTTTAACCTAATAAGTCCTCGTAAAATATTGGAAGCCTTCGGTCAGCTGGTAATAATGATGTAATTAAATGACATTTCTACAGAGTTGTATGGAAAGGCGTAATAGTATCAAGGAAGTGATGCATTGAATCTATTTCTTAAGATTTTAAGCAGTCATGCTTTAAAAGTGAGCACACTCTTATCAGGATAATATTTTATGACACTTTGATGAAATAGTTTGTCCTGTTTTAAGTGGTTTCTAGCATATTTCGTATTTCTATCACAATTCGAAGAATTACATCCTAACCATTGTATAGAACAGCGTGTAGGTTACCAAGGATCATAGTGTGAGGTTAGTGAACTATAGCTTTACTATATTTTCGTCTTATTTTTTGAATCCATCAACTAATCAAAACTTAAAAGTAATTTTCACAGAAAAAAGATAAACAATTTCTCAGACGATGAATCCTTTAGTCTAAGAATCAGTTACCGAGTGAACAAAGTCATTTCAAAAAAGTATCCACCAATGAGCGAGAAAAATAAGGGGAATGTAAAATTACAAGAGAGGTCAAGAAAATTCTTCTTCACAAAAGAAACGGGATCAGATAAAGGGATCAAACAAAAGGAGGAGCAAAAAAGAAAGAAAAAAAAGGAGATTGCAGAAACAGAAAAAAAAAAGAAATAATTGCCTCTCAAGACAATGTTTGTATAGAGTTTACCAAAACCCCTTTCTTAATGCAATTCAGTTCAGGAAATGGAAATGCTAAACTGCATTTGTGGGATTAGATGGGAGAATTCGACAAAATAAATAACGTTGAATGAAGACTAATGACCTTTTAAGAACGTTATTGCAGGCAAGAACAGGCGACAGTGAACAACGACTGTGTTGGATGGCATTAGTTGAGATGCCAAAATGTTAATTGTTTTACCGTTTATATAACATGAATTATATTTAGAAGTATAATTAAACAAAAACTAAACTCAATTCTTTTTAATGAGACGCATTTGCACTGACTCGCAGTGGTGTCCTTTTAGCTCATAAACGTTTCCTACAAGCTGATTGGTTGCAAATATTGTTTCCAAATAGCATTATTGTTTTCAAATAATTACCAAGTATCATGATTCAAAACTTGTTCACTAACATACATATCTCCCTTATGTATATGTTTTGTAAATAAATAAGGTTAAACAATAAAAGATATAAAGTATTGTGATGTTAAGTCTAAATTTAAAACCATCAGCAGAAGTCAATGGATTGGAGGTAGTTTTCGGATGCACTATGCATAATTTTGTAACTTTTCTCATATTTCAACACAAATTGAGATAAATTACGCATTGCATAAGAAACACATGTTATTATGAATCTATTGCCCACTGTTGAATGCCTTCCCATCAGTCGCGGGAGGGATTAGATGCTGAAAGGAACTAGATGAATTAGTCTCAAGAAAAATCATACAATTGTAGGAAATTACAGGAAACTTGTTGTTCTATGGGAAATACGTTTGGTAGAGTATAGGAATAACTATGTAAAAGTAGATGTGCTATGCGGTTTATTTGGGAAATTTAATGGTGATGCGGTAATATATATATATATATATATATATATATAAATATATATATATATATATATATGTATATATATTTACTGTATATATGTATATATATATATATATATATGTATGTATATCTATATATATATATATATATATACAGTATATATATATATATATATATATATAAATTAATAAATAAATATATATATATATATATATATATAAATAAATAAATATATATGTATATATATAAATAAATAAATAAATAAATAAATAAATGAATAAATATATATATATATATATATATATATATATAGTAAAAATAACCATGATCATACTAGACACGCTGCTATTAGCCGTAAGTACAAAAGCCTAACCCAAAAGAAATCCTCTACGATTAAGAGAAGTAAATGGATTGCTAATGACCTTCCCATAAGAAGTTCTCTTCCAATATATTTATTTTGCGTGTAAAATCACTAAATGCGACAGCATCTATTATCTGCTGAGACATCGTGTTGGCAATGTTGTAAGTTCTTGGTGAATTGGGGGAACAGGTTTGGTGACATTCAACTACCAACATAGTACGTAGCATACTCTAAGCAATACCAGTATAATATACCGAAGGCAATATGTCTCCTGGTTAAAAGATCATTCAACATAGTTAATGAAAGCCAGTCAAGATTCATGTTACATGTTGCATGTGTTGCCTTAGTTGAGTCCTGCCTTCAGGAAGAGGAGGTATTTCTGTCAGAGCACCTCAAGCATTTCTCATGGGTATCGTAATGTATATTTAGTCCCAAGCAACAACATACTTAGTTCCTTTTTACTTTACACTTTTTTCTCGCGTATTTTCTTTCATTTTGATGTTCAACTTCATTACTTTTACTTCATAGTGTAATTGCTGACATGGTTGGACTTTGGTTGCTGCTTCACAGGCTCCAGCTAAATAAAAAAGTTGATAGGATGAAAAATGCAATTCAATCTGAGCCAGACATAAACGTGTATGAATAGATGAAGTGAATCTTGTTCTGTAGAATGGAAAGTCATAAGTCAGTGAGATCTGAACCAAAAACAAAGTTCCAAAGCGTCGCAGTAGAGTTGGGTAATGGCGCAAAGTTACCATTTCAAGAAGGAATGAAGATTTTAATATTAAGCTTATGATTAACATTATCAATGTTGTTTCCTTATCATTCAAGAAGACTCTGCGGAGGTGTGGAGAATTTTTTAATGGTTATGTTCTGAGTGGGAACTTAGTCCGGGAAAGTCTCCTTATAACAGTTACACAAAGTTCAACAGGGGAGGATAGGAGCACTTACTCTCGGGGCACAAACACCCTGCTAATACTTTACTGTCACAATTCACTAACCATCACTCAAATACAAAAGGGGGAATTTACTGTCCAGAGGCCGGAGTACTCCACACGTAGAATATATATGTAATTTTATGGCCTACTCTAGCTTTGTCAGGTCTATAGTCATCTCATTCTCAGGCTCTGTTCCGGCTCCGTCCCAGCTACCCCAATGAGATGCTGGACAGTTATTTTACGTTAATGTAAGGTAGACAAAATTCAAAATGGGAGCAGTGATGTAAAGTAGTTTAAAAGTTTAAAGATAAGGATCTTTACCTTCGAAGCAAATATATTAATGCAAAGTTCCTCGCTGTTACCACCTATAGACTTACTCTTCAAATATTGGGTATTTTGTCCCGTGATCAATTATTCATTTCACACATTAAAATAAATGAGGGAGCAAAAATACTAAGGAGGTTTAATTAACCTAATATTGATTTATTCACAATTTACATTAAAACAAAACGGACATCTTAACAAAGACAAAAATGGAATTAAAAGAGATGCAATTCAAAGCAATTCAAAATTATAAAGATGATGGTTTAGACACGCGGTCTGCAATAATCAAAATGGGGTCTGGCACGTGGCCCACGTGACCCAGAGACTATGCTAGTCTCAAACCAGAAATGATAACGGAAAAATATTTACACACAATCCCACCGCACACAGTCCGAATAGTGTAATTAGCCAGGTTCCCTATCAAGTTAAAATTAGTCTAAGCTAATAAAAAATGGGGGAAAACTAAATGGCCATTGATGTAGTACCTGCACTCCTTTAAGATTAGTCCTATGCCCGAGATAGCTGTTGACCTGGACGTTGCACTAATCTCTTGCCTGGCTCACCCCAAGAATTCTCACTGTAGCTGTAACTAGGTACATCAGGGTCCTCTTCTTCTCAATCTCTCCGACCGGCAGCAACCTTTTGTGAGTCGAGTTTTGGGAGAGAGGGTGCGAGGGGTGAGCCAGAAGTGCACGGACTCAATGACCAGGCAGGTCAGCAAGCTAGGGTAGGTCCTCGTAGAATGCCCCGACACAGAGGTCGAGGAGGAGATCACCTGGCTTCACCTTGCCAAACAAGTGACGGTCATGATGCGCACGGTAATCCATTGGGGTTGCCATATCGGGACTTAAGGACAGGGCAATATATTGTTGAAAGGAGTGCAGAGGAGGCAGGATTTTGTACTAAATACTCAGATAAATCTTGCTGCTCTGAGGGAGGTTATATATACAATAATCCTACCTATTCTGGCTTGCTAAAAATTAATATTTAAAATGATTAATTAGCAATGGACTGGTACGATGGGCATACATCTTAAAATTAACAAACCTTAATTGGTATTGAGAAATATAAGATGCATTAATTCAGCAGTATTGGAATTTATATAAAATGTGCAGTTTAGGAATTTAATCTCGACCCATGTAGTTTAAGGAAAGAACCAACATACGCCGGGGTTACCACTAAGGCCATCTGTTGTGCGTATCTACGCTGTGACGTCACGAGCTCGGCGTGCGCCACTGTCAACAAGTTTAGATTAGTCTTCCCTATGTTTCGTTAAAGAAAACTAGATGTAGGAGAGAATTTTAAGGGGTAGCTATAGTATTAGTAGAAGAGAGCTAAAAATACGATTAAAAGAAGAAGAGTGAAGAAAATTCTTCACACCCTGGGGATAAAGGGGAGAAAAAAGGGAGAGGGGTTAGTTCTGGCAAATGTGATTCAACTACTTGTTAGTATGAGCGAGATAAGGTTACTGGCTGAATGATGAGTGAAGTTGTTCTTCATATCAACGTCCGTTTAAAGTTAACAAAACGCTGTTGGCGTTAATTAAAATCAATCAAGTCAAAGTTATGCTTTCACGTGAATTTGGGGAATATTGAACCACGCAGGCAATGCTTCACGGAAGCGCTATGTTAAGCATATGATCAGTTTTAACTTTAAACGTACGATGCAATAATAACAGAACGATTAAAAGTACTCAATTCTTCCCACCCTAGGGGTACGGATAGAGCAAACAAACGTAAGCCAATAACGGTCGAGTTCAGCAACAAGTCCGGCCAAATGACAAATTAAAAATTATGGGGGTGAATCCCAATCCCGGTCTGACACCCAACGTTTTACATAAAATGATTTTATAAAGAAAATTACTGGCGTAATGAAAACTTTGTATTCATCGCCTGACAAAGGGAGAAAAGCTACTTCCTTCTCGGCGTTTAAAGGTGAAAATTTGTTTGACACTAGCCTGACAGACAAACCGAGACAAACTAGGTTTATGGGGACATCATATTTCTGACTGTGAAAGTTTTGGATGTCGGTTTTAAGAAAAACGTTTGCAAGGGGAGCAATTAAAGGAAAAGTTATGTTCAGCACGAGCTGAATGATGTCAGGGGGATTATAGCAACATGACAAGTTGTCAAGGCAAAAATTAAATTTACGCTTTGAGGTTAAAGCAAGTGATTGACTGAAAAAATGCTGCTGAATGACTTGGCAATAATAATAAATGCTTACAGTTGCGCCATATAAAAGTGAATGAAAATAATGAATGGCGTTCAATGTACCATTATCCTTAAGCAAGGTGAATCGTAGACAGGCTCTAAGCTCCGGTGCTAGGTCTACATGTGTGACCTTCGCTAAATCCGCCGTCAGCGCAAAAGGTTCCTTTCTGACAACTAAAGTCCCAACCTTGCGATCACGCGGCTCTTTCTGAGGGCGGGTTTCAAATCCTGACGGGGATGTTTTAGCGTCAACACGGGTTAGAGCGGAAGTAACGGGCTTAAGAACTGGACAGTCAGGCAACGTGAGCACTGGTCCATGGAATGGTACGGTTTTAATGAATGAATCTACTACCGGTACAGGCCTCTGCTGGCCATCACGCACACGGTTAAGTTGGGTGGTATTTGCGCTACCACGAGGGGGGCCCTTTTTAAGACAATGAATGGTTTCTCCTCCGGGACGAACTGTCACCGGCGGCAAAGACAAAGGGGGTTGAGGGTGATCATACACTGGTGGCTTAAGGTTTGGAGATGAGGGCAGAGCAGGTGGGGCTGACACAAAATTACTAATTGTATGCCGTGTTGGCAACATAGTATTGAAATGTGATGATTTTACTGGTTGGGGAATTGAGACAAAATTATGAACATTGTGCTTGACTGCTGATATATTAGAAATAACAATTAGGGGACTACTAATAGCGTTTACAACAGGACGTGTCACTGAAGGTTTTACCCTTGAAGAGGAACACGATTGATTATCTTTAATTATTAAATTGGGATGAGCCATGAGGCTATTAAAAGCAATCTCAACTTTACTCGAACAGGCAGCAAGTACGGGATAATTTAATTTGACAATAGGATGGTCGTAATGACGTCTCCAAAAATTCTTGTAATCGCAAAGTTCGTCTCTTACTTTACCAATAAGGTTTTTAAAATGATTTACGGCTTCTGAACCCATGTTGGGAAAATCTACAGAAGCAAGAGCATGAAGTGCTAGGTCTGCGTCCTCACACACAAAGGTGAACGTCAACTCCTGTTCCTTAAGCCTAGCGTTAATCTTCTCGGGGCTAAGCGTTTCCGCCTTAGGCGGTGAAGGGTTGTTTACGTTAAACATGAAGTCCGCCATCTTGGAATGACCACGTTTGATGAACGGATTCGTAAAACAAAACAAAGGGTAAGTGAATTTTAAAGGAATGTAAAAATGAAACTTTACAAATTTACAAGGTTGATAATTAAACATTTAAATTTACTCATGATAGGAGAAAAATGGTTAAATGATGAAAAAAGTAAATCACGAAATTACTTTAAAATTCAGTGACTGGGGCCTAACAAAGCAGACGATGCTCGGTCACGTGACGTGAAAGACTGCTAAAATGAATTATATACGCACGTGGCGATAATGACTAATTAATTTACTTTAAAGCAGAACATATTAGAAAGCACATGGCTTATGAATGCAAAAAAGGTAAGTTAAAGGTGAAAATAACAGGTCGAGGCTGACACTGTTGTGACGATTTCACAATTACGGGCGCACTAAGGCGACCACTGAACTACTCAAAATGTAGATAGGCGCACGAGGCAACGACTTAGATTTTAAAGTGCACTCTCTTGGAGGCTAAACAAAATAAAATTTCCCTCACGCGGAGGTAAAACAAAAATATCGTCGATAAAGGACACAAATAATCTCCTCGCTAAAGGAAATTAAATTAACTACACGCAGTAATTTACTTACGGTAGCAAGCAATTACGAACCCTTAGTTTGGGCTGTAAACAAGATCCGCCATCTCGGAACAAACACGTGGAATGAAACGGACTTGGTTAAATTAAGTTTCTACGTTACTTGTAAGAAGACTTAAAATTATGTTACGCCATTTCGCTTTTTAGGACAAGGAAACGTGCTAGGTATACGGTGATGTTAGTTAAAAAAGTTAATGTTGGTTAGGGAAGGTAAACGACACAAAGGAAGGTAGACCAAGGTACAAAATGTTACAAATTAGATGCTTAGCTAGCAAAATTAGTTGACAGAATGGGTACACCGGCGCTCTAGCTGAGCAGTAAACACGGGCGTCTGAACAACAAAAACCTTAGTTCAAGTAGCTTAGAACTTTCTGGTATAAGTGGATTCCGCCACAACACGTGGGTGAACGGATCCGAGATAAAGTGAAGTTCCTACGACAAATTCTAGTCTTTCTGTAGAGAACATTCAAGCAACAAATTAACCTGGTTACGCAGTTCTTTCCTTAAACACGTGGTCGATACAAAAAGATCATGTTGATTACAAATTTCTCTTCCCAATTAAAGTCTGGGCATTACACATTCGACAAACTGGCTGTGTGCGTGTGGGTAAGTGATATAGCGAGTTACTATATGCTTAATCAAGCTGATTAATTACGTTAACGCTTCATAAGTCAAAGGTAAAAGATCCGGTTCGAAGGACCACTCGTGTGGAGAATTTTTTAATGGTTATGTTCTGAGTGGGAACTTAGTCCGGGAAAGTCTCCTTATAACAGTTACACAAAGTTCAACAGGGGAGGATAGGAGCACTTACTCTCGGGGCACAAACACCCTGCTAATACTTTACTGTCACAATTCACTAACCATCACTCAAATACAAAAGGGGGAATTTACTGTCCAGAGGCCGGAGTACTCCACACGTAGAATATATATGTAATTTTATGGCCTACTCTAGCTTTGTCAGGTCTATAGTCATCTCATTCTCAGGCTCTGTTCCGGCTCCGTCCCAGCTACCCCAATGAGATGCTGGACAGTTATTTTACGTTAATGTAAGGTAGACAAAATCCAAAATGGGAGCAGTGATGTAAAGTAGTTTAAAAGTTTAAAGATAAGGCTCTTTACCTTCGAAGCAAATATATTAATGCAAAGTTCCTCGCTGTTACCACCTATAGACTTACTCTTCAAATATTGGGTATTTTGTCCCGTGATCAATTATTCATTTCACACATTAAAATAAATGAGGGAGCAAAAATACTAAGGAGGTTTAATTAACCTAATATTGATTTATTCACAATTTACATTAAAACAAAACGGACATCTTAACAAAGACAAAAATGGAATTAAAAGAGATGCAATTCAAAGCAATTCAAAATTATAAAGATGATGGTTTAGACACGCGGTCTGCAATAATCAAAATGGGGTCTGGCACGTGGCCCACGTGACCCAGAGACTATGCTAGTCTCAAACCAGAAATGATAACGGAAAAATATTTACACACAATCCCACCGCACACAGTCCGAATAGTGTAATTAGCCAGGTTCCCTATCAAGTTAAAATTAGTCTAAGCTAATAAAAAATGGGGGAAAACTAAATGGCCATTGATGTAGTACCTGCACTCCTTTAAGATTAGTCCTATGCCTGAGATAGCTGTTGACCTGGACGTTGCACTAATCTCTTGCCTGGCTCACCCCAAGAATTCTCACTGTAGCTGTAACTAGGTACATCAGGGTCCTCTTCTTCTCAATCTCTCCGACCGGCAGCAACCTTTTGTGAGTCAAGTTTTGGGAGAGAGGGTGCGAGGGGTGAGCCAGAAGTGCACGGACTCAATGACCAGGCAGGTCAGCAAGCTAGGGCAGGTCCTCGTAGAATGCCCCGACACAGAGGTCGAGGAGGAGATCACCTGGCTTCACCTTGCCAAACAAGTGACGGTCATGATGCGCACGGTAATCCATTGGGGTTGCCATATCGGGACTTAAGGACAGGGCAATATATTGTTGAAAGGAGTGCAGAGGAGGCAGGATTTTGTACTAAATACTCAGATAAATCTTGCTGCTCTGAGGGAGGTTATATATACAATAATCCTACCTATTCTGGCTTGCTAAAAATTAATATTTAAAATGATTAATTAGCAATGGACTGGTACGATGGGCATACATCTTAAAATTAACAAACCTTAATTGGTATTGAGAAATATAAGATGCATTAATTCAGCAGTATTGGAATTTATATAAAATGTGCAGTTTAGGAATTTAATCTCGACCCATGTAGTTTAAGGAAAGAACCAACATACGCCGGGGTTACCACTAAGGCCATCTGTTGTGCGTATCTACGCTGTGACGTCACGAGCTCGGCGTGCGCCACTGTCAACAAGTTTAGATTAGTCTTCCCTATGTTTCGTTAAAGAAAACTAGATGTAGGAGAGAATTTTAAGGGGTAGCTATAGTATTAGTAGAAGAGAGCTAAAAATACGATTAAAAGAAGAAGAGTGAAGAAAATTCTTCACAGGAGGTACCAGTTAGCGGATAACTAAGAGGCGAGGTGAATGCAGCTAAACTTTTAAAGTGATGTGTGAGCAACAACGTCCAAAAAAAAAAAAAAAAAAAAAATGAAACATGAAAAAAGCATGATAACAAAACTTAGCCTATAACAGTGCAGGGAAGAGCGAGTGATAGGATAGAAAATCAAAACCATGACAAGGTATGAGCCTGTATGAAACACGTCTGGTACAAGACCAAAGGGATTATTCGCTTCCTCGGTTACTTAACCTGAGGATTTTTTTTTTTTTAATTTTGAATGAAAAGGGAAAATTTTCGAGAGGTAATAGTAATAGAGATTGTAGAGTTAGAAGCAAATTTTCGGGATAGAACCGATGCAATATTAAAAGTAAAATCAACTAATCTGCCTAAGGTGAACTTCAGTAACTATAATCCTTTGAGGAAATTCACTTAGTAAATCAGATATCCTGGTAAAAAAAAAATGTAAGAGATCAAACATTGAAAAGACCTTTTGCTATAAGATATAAATAGTTTGTCATACATTTTTCTAACTCTGATTCAAAAAGATTATGCTTCACCTTTTGCCTTATCTCTTGTCAGTGTCAGAGATGACTTAGAAAATTTGTTTCTTTCCCCTCTGGGATGAAAATGAAAACGTCCCTAGGGTGAAAACATTTATTTTGAATTCAATATCAACCTATGGACAAATGCGTCTGTCTTATTCTGCTCTATACATAAATGTTATCATTTTATTATACTCTCTCATTAGAGTTATTCTTTACATTTAACATTTGCAATTATCCATTGAGAGATACCATGTAAATTCAACCAGAGCTTATCACATATTACATAAACATTTCATTCACCGTTTTTTTTTCTTTTCCTTTTCTTAAATTCTTTAACCACGCCTTCCTTTTATCATTGTTATTTTTTTTCTAACGTATTTTATCAGTCGCTTCTTGCAAAATCATTTGGAAGACTGACATTTCAAAACAATTACTTCATATGATTTTTTATGCGTTTTTTGTGTACCTATTTTTCACCATGATTGATTGTCACTCCAAAGGTTTTGTCGTTTCATATTTTAGAGAAGTTGCAAGACTTTTTGTGAGTTATTTTTAAAACTTTGATATTTCAGGGAAAAAGAGTCAAGTATTTTCTGTTTAGGAAATCTGCCACATTTCCGTCATCTCTTTTCTGAGCTAAAATATTTGTTGATATTCATCCATTTTTTTTTCAGCTTTTTCCCACGTACGATAGCTCTTATTGCGCACATTCATACATATATACGTACAAACTTAGTTACTTTGATACATGTAAACATATACTGTATATCATTTATATTTTTTTTCGCGTTATGGAGTGAAAGGTTCCGAAAATATTTGGGATTGTCGGTTCCCTAAAATCATTTCAAGATGAAGTTCCTAGCCATATCCCATTTCAAATTACATACTTAGTCCAGTGACTACCAGGTACATTATTCACCAGGTATGTCAACACAGGTGCTTTAGGTTTTAACGGGAAGAGCATCAATCTAACCGTCTCGTCATTATCAGCAAAGATGTAAGAACTAGAGACACCAATACTAGG
>NC_090760.1:38085403-38087903 GCF_036898095.1 Palaemon carinicauda | reverse complement strand
TATATATATATATATATATATACACACACACACACACACACACATATATATATATATATATATATATATATATATATATATATATATATATATATATATATATGCTTGTGTGTGTGTTTGTGGTAACGTCCCTGACTGGTTATTGCCAGTCTGGGGTTCGAGTCCGGCACGAAATCATTAGTTCCTCTGGTCGCTGCAACCTCTCTATCTTTGTGAGCTAGTGATGGAGGTTTGGGGGAGCCTATGGGTCTATCTGGTGAGACATCAGCAGCCATTGCCTGACACACCTTGGTCTTATCCTCGGGTGGAGAGTTGGCTTTGGCCTTGTTTATATTTATATATTGGTTAGTCTCTAGGGCTTCGTCCTGCTTGATAGAGCAATGCCAATGTCCCCTACTTCTGCCATTCATGATCTGCCTTCAAACTTGGCATCAGCTTCACGTGATGTCATCAGGAAATATGCCACTTTTCCCCATTTTGTTAATGTCATCCGATGGCAAATCTTTAGTGAGAGGTAGTTCTGTTACTTTCATATTTCTGTTAAACCAGTTGATATATATGTGTGTGTGATCGAGTGTGTCTGTCTCTTTTTATGCATATATATTTGCCATTTATTGTGAATGGTTCCAATTGCAATTCTCTAATTTGAGCCAAACTGTGAATCAGGATAAATGAGTAATTTATAGATGTAGAGATGATAATAATATTTCTAGGATATAATCAAATAAAGATTTTTTGCTACAAAATAGAAGAAAGGAAAAGAAATACACCTTAGAAATAGCCGGCAGGTGCAAAAAATAATGAAGATGAATAACAACAGAATGTCAGTGAAAATGAAGGGTGAAATCAGGTAGGGTTTTTACGTTGTGCTATACAATATTTGTTATACGATGTGCTTATGAACAACGTAACATATCTTACAAAGTAAGAGAAAATGTACACTGTATTACGTAATTCATTCAGATCTCAACAACTAATAAGCATTTTTGGGAAGACAATAACAAAAATAGCATGCCAAAAGCGATGGATAGACTTCATCGTAATTCACCAATCACTGAAATGTCCTTATCGATTAATATATGCGTATCAATGTTTCTACTTCCAACAAGACGTATTGGGAAACGCTGGTACTGGTATATATAAACGGGCAGAGGAGACGATCCAGCCAGAGTACCGAGGAGCTGCTCTCGTTTCACAGTGCCATTCTCCACCAAGGGGCACATCGATGCAGGTGCCGGATCAGTAAGGTAGTTAACATAAGGATGGGATCAAACATCTTGCTTGACGTGGGAACAGCATGTTTCAAATTCGAACGTTACTGTATTGCATTCATGTTCATTTTGAGATTATATATATATATATATATATATATATATATATATATATATATATATATATATATATATATATATATATATATATGCTATAGATAGACATATATTAAACACACCCATACAAACACATATATATATATACATATATATATATATATATATATATATATATATATATATATATATATATATATATATATATATATATATATATATATATATATATATATATATATATATATATATATATATATATATATATATATATGATGCTATCTATAGACATATAATAACCACACTCATGCACACACACACACACACACACACACACACACATATATATATATATATATATATATATATATATATATATATATATATATATATATATATATATATATATCAAGGGTTTTAAGCAAGTTAATTCAAGCACAGGGGAAGCAAACAAGGCTACTGTGTTTGTCATCGATTCGGGGTAACCTGGGAATTTATTTGTACAAAGACGAAGCATTGCAATATAAGGTGAGGTCTGCTTGTTGAGAACCAAAAATAGCATAAGTTATAGAGGTTGTACAAAAGATTCGTGAAAGTGAAATGATGAATGTATGCGTTGTTATATAATTCGGTTACACTATGAATTAGTGATTCTTAGTTTGTACACAAAGGTGAACATGAATATGATAGTGATCATTGTCTTAGTTCATATATAGACTTAAACTGTATATAATATATATAATGTGGAGTTTTCAAAAAGCCTGAAATTAAGGATACCGATTTCATTCCTAGAAATCATCTCCTTCATATTAAGTGTTATTTTCTTTTTGATCTCCACTACTTTATGCATGTATGTATAATAGTATAATAGTATAAGCATTAATCAGATGGTCTTATCATCATCATCATCATTATTATTATTATTGTTATTATTATTATTATTATTATTATTATTATTATTATTATTATTATTATTATAAGCCCAAGGGCTCCTACAGAGGAAAATGGTCTAGTGAAGAAAGGAAATAAGGAAATAAATAAGCCATATGAAAAGAAATAATCAATTAGAATAAAATATTATAAGAGCAGTTACATTAAAACAGATGTTTCATTTATAAACTATTAAAAGAGACTTAAATCTGCCAGTTCAATATTAAAACATTTGCTGCAAG
>NC_090760.1:38072903-38075403 GCF_036898095.1 Palaemon carinicauda | reverse complement strand
CACTCACATGATCATCGTGGGAAGGCAAGACAGTCTCTATTTTGATTGAATGTATTGGTTTATTAAGTTCAAGGAATAATTTTTTGATTAATTTGGAGGTTCCTGGCCTCATGACATCGTAGGTCCTTGACGCCGTTATCATTCTTAATAAGTAAAGAATAAAAGGAAGTTCAATTTAAAACCATAAAAGCAAATATGTCCTTATAAAGTTATATAGCTTTCAGAAGACCTGAAATACATCTAAAAATACCCTAGCATAGTACAGCATAACCTATCCAAGAATATTGGCAAAGTTTGAGCTTTTTAAACAGTTAATTATTAATGGAAATACACCTCTCCTTTTATTCTTTTTGTCGAGTTTAAGTTTAACCTAAATCACACCAGTATTATGGGTTTGAGTTTACTACTGATTTTTAAGCAATGACTGAATCTGCACATATTTAGGACCCATGGACAAAAGCTCCTCAAGAAATTAGTGAGAATAATATAACTCATAAAGAATCCTTCTGTCCAACCAACAGATTCTTAGAAGGTATAACCAACGGTATGATGAACGTCGCTGTTTTCATCTACGCTTCTGAAATAGGAGACACCAAAATCCGAGGCAGCATCAGTATGCTGGTTTTCTTAATGGTCCAATCAGGTGGGATAGCCACTATATCTTTAGGAACAGCTCTGACGTGGTATTACATGTCTCTTATCTGCTGTTGCGTTCTTTTAGCTCACTGTTTGCTAGCTGGTCCAATTATGAATGAAAGTCCCTCCTTTCTTGCCATCAGACACCGCTATGAAGAGGCTCTTAAAATCCTACGCAGTCTTAGAGGACCTGATGCGGACATTCACGAGGAGCTTGCATACGTGCAGAAGCAGAACCAGGGTAGCGGCAGTCAACAAGGCTATATGGACCTCCTCCAAATGCAATACTTGAAAAAAATAGGAATCATGTGTGTCATTTTCTTCATCCACAACTTCTGCGGCACCCAGGTTCTACGAGTGAATGCCACGCGCATACTCCGTGCGTTTGGGTCACAGCTGGACGAAAAGGTGATGGCTATTTTAATCATAGGAGTGCTTCTCTTTGCCAACACTTTCATGACTGCAATTCTAGACTGGTATGGTCGACGGCGCTGCATAATGACATCGCTTATTATCATTACTCTGGCTTACACAGCACTGGGAGCTTACATCCACCTGCTGAATAATCAACCAAGTCTCTTTGAAGGAGACCATAACACATTACTAGAGGCTGTACAGAACACATCTGATGCAAACGATTACCTCATCATCACCGGAGGAGGAAATAATTTAATGAAAGAGAACTCGATTAACATGACCAACGCATGGAGCCATTTTAATCACCCTCAAGGAGGAAACGACACGTCGCTGGTTAATGCATTTGCTATTATCAACACGAGTGCAATAACAAATTCGAGTACTGCAGGGAAGAATGCAAGTGCAATGCAAACAACAAATTTTACTCAAAGGTAAGGCTGCATTGTACATTAATTTTTTTTGTACTGTGGAAAACCTGGGATCATACTGCCAAACTATTCTATGGTAAAAATCTAATAGGGAAACAAATTAAATCATTAGCTTTTGAATACCTGCACAGCCGTATTTACTCTTTCAACGAAAGAATATATTCCTGGGTTTTAGAAACAATTTCGTATCATTCATTTCATAGCCACGTGAAATACTAATTTTCATGAAAATCTAAAGGATATGAGTTATAGACACTGCAGGAAGTATATATATATATATATATATATATATATATATATATATATATATATATATATATATATATATATATATATATATATATATATATATATATATATATATGTGTGTGTGTGTGTGTGTGTGTGTGTGTGTGTATGTGTGTGTGACTCATTCGTCCATCCGAATGCATTATGCAATATCACTATCCTGTATCTGTTTAAATTTTATAGTTTTAATAACTCATCTTTTACTTTCCTCAACAAAATTATTTTGAGAGTAACTTACTTTGAAAAATGAAGTTTGAAATGTTGTGTAAAAATTTAGATTAACTAAGGATTGTCAGCCCATATGGATAATAGCCAGGAAAGGATTAACACATAATTATATCCGTGAAAAACAACAATAATATACGTGAAAATAATATTCACATTTGGTTTTCAGTTTTAATGGAAATGAATTAAATAACTGGCTTCCTCTGCTGCTCCTGACAATTGCATCCTTTGGCCATGGAATGGGGATCGGACCTCTTGTCTTTGTCTTGTCTCCTGAGATGTTCCCAACAACTCTGAGGTCGCAGGTAAGAATATTTGTCCGAGTCAATCCAATCTGAAGTCATTGGTGAGATATATCTCTTATGGACAATCCTTATCATGCTATCGATAAGAGATTTTTCTAGGACAGTCACTATGGGTTGTGGTTGCCTATCGGAAGCTTCCCTGCCTAGCATTCTTCTGGAAGGGAGAGCCAGTCCCACTCAAACTCGATAGTTTCTTGTAGT
>NC_090760.1:38050403-38057903 GCF_036898095.1 Palaemon carinicauda | reverse complement strand
TCTTCCCTCCTTCTAACCCGCCCCCGTCATTGGTACTATGGCGGACTCCACGGAAGTTGGCGCCACCCCATTCGAACTTTCGTCATTCGGCAGCAGAGAGGCGTTTGCTTGGTTTCAGCGTGCAGAAGTCCAATTCTACATCAAGGGCGTGACTCGCTCAATCACCAAAGCAGATTATGTTCTCGCGGCGATACCCGAGGACATCTTCCCGGAAATATCCGATTGGGTTTGTGAACAAGGAGACACTAATAATGTATGAGGCCCTTAAAACATACCTTCTTCAGCAGTACTCGCCGTCTCCAGCCACCCATATAGCAAAGCTTTTCCAGCTCTCTCAATAACCGTTAGGGGAACAATGGGCTTCGCTTGCCCTCAGGGATATGACCAGAATCGCTCGCCTGCAACCTGCGGCAGATGGCTCTCCTTGTGAGGTAAAACTACTTCGTGCCCTTTGGGTACGCCGTTCACCCGAACCTGTGCGCGCTGCCATACCTGATGTTGATAGTTTACCCATAAAGGTCTTGATGACCAAATCCAACGCCCTTATGGACAGCCACTTCACGACTTTCAATACCTCCATCAACGCCTCCCCTCCTGACGAATAGGACACCTATTCAACGTCAACCGAATGTGACGTGAATGCTGTACGACATACACGCCTACCAGGTGACATGCCGGAGCGGCGACAAAGCTACCCATCACCCATCCCTCGCTCCTGCCTCAACCAATGACTTCTACAGCCACTTACTGCCGCCCATTGGCCGCAGTTTTGCTACTACCACAACAGATTCAGGGCAGCCGCAATGAAATACGCCAAGGATTGTCAGTGGCCAAAAAACGTGTAAGGAGGCCGTCGCTCATGGCGGTGGCCTCCTGTGTTTCTAATATTTTATTTTTACATGATGCAGGAACGGGCGTGTGATTTTTGGTAGACACGGGTACTTGTCTTTTTCTTTTGCCAAGGGAACTCTTCAGGACACGACGTAGTCTGTCTACGTCTGCCGACGTTTGCCTGGAAGCTGCCAACGGATCTGCGATACACACCTACCGTTACGAAAACCTCACATTATCATTTGGAAGCGGTAAATTCAATTGAAAGCTTCTCGGTGCTGACGTCACATTGCCAATCCCCGGTGCGGATTTCCTCTCTCATTTCCACCTTCTGGTCAATGTCGCCCACGCACGATTGGTCAACGCAGACTCGTACTTGTCGACACCTCTTCAACCGGCCGCCTCCAACCTCACTCTCCACATCAGCGCACCAACGGATGCCTACGTCCACCTCTTCACGTCGTACCCGGAAATTTTCCGTCTAAAACTTTGCCAAACGCCCACGGATCCTGCCATGCACGGTATTTATCACGCAAAATTCAGACGTCTGGCATCGGATTGATTGGCAGCCGCCAGACAGACGTTTGCTGAAATGGAGGAAATGGGCCTTTTCTAAAATGCCTACAGCCCATGGTCGTCACCTTTACACATTGTTCTGAAGAAAGACGCCCCCTCCGTCTGTGCAGAGATTAGAGGCTCCTGAACATGCAAACAGAACCGGATCAATACACCCCCACAAACATAGCTAACGTGACCTCCTACCTGCACAAAGGGAAGGTTTTCTCCCTGGTCGACCTCCTGAAGGTGTATTATCAGGTGCCTATGAACCCAGAAGATATCCCCGAGACCGCCATCACCACTCCGTTTGGTACATACACCTTCAATTATTCCTGTTTTGGCTTTCATGATGCTGGGGCCACTTTTCAACGTCTCATGGTAGTCATGTTATGGGACCTCCCCTTTTGTGTATGTTATGGGGACGACATACTTGTGTTCTCTTCCTCAAAAGAGGAACACCTCCGTCACCTGTGCAATGTGCTCGACCACCTGTAACAAAACAGACTTGTAGTCCAGTGCGAGAAGTGTACCTTTGCCGCCAACGAAGTGTCGTTTTTAGGGCACCGCATCACTCCTGAAGGAGTACATCCCCTCCCTGAGAAGATAGTAGCCGTTCAGAACTTCCCCACGCCTTCGACTGTCAAAGCTCTGCAGGAATTCTTGAGGATGATCAACTATTATCACCATTTTCTGCCAGCCATTGCTGCCACTCTTGTTCCCTTCTATGCCTACCTCAAGGGCTAGCCAGAACACCTGACGTAGGGTCCCCTTCAAGAAGCGGTCTTCTGCAATGCAAAGAATGCCCTATCAAATGCTGCTGCTCTTACTTTTCCCATCCCACATGCACCTCTCCTTCTCTCCACCGATGCCAGCGACGTCGCTATTGGTGCAGTACTCGAACAGGTGATCTACGGCTCGCCTTCTTCAGCAGAAAACTGTCTAAGGCAGAATCCGATAATTCTACCTTCGATTGCGAATTACTGGCGGTGCACTTGGCTGTTCGTCACTTTCACCATTTCTAAGAAGGTACACCCTTTGTCATTAGCACAGACCACGTGCCTCTGGTGCACGCCTTCACTCGACAGTCTGACGCCTGGTACGCCCGTCAACGCCGACATCTCTTCGCTCTGGCTCAATACAATTGCACTCTTCAACATATCCCTGGGAAAATGGATCACATTTCCAAGACCCTGTCAAGAAACACGTTGACTGTGGTTCAAGTTGGATTGGATTACAACACCTTGGCTGTAGCCCAACGATAGGATCCAGAGTATCAAGCATGTCCGACATCCTGCATATCCCTCCATTGGGAAGATATCCCCCTCGACGGCTCCAACACCACCTTTCTCTGTGACGTCAGTAGTGGTAGACAGCGACCTTGGATTCCTACTCCCATGCGCCGGCAGGTGTTTGATTTCATTCACGGCCTTTCACATCCCTCGAGCTGTTCAACTGCACAGCTGCTGAAGATGAAGTTCATGTGGCACAGCATTTCTCAGGATGCTAAGGAATGGATCTGCGCCTATACTTATTGCCAAACTTCTAAAGTACATCAAAAGATGGATTCAGGAGTGGGCACCTTTCCTCAACTTCAGCGTCGTTTCACCCACATTCACATCAATGTTGTAGGCCTCCTACCCACTTTAAAAGGACATCGTTACCTGTTTACTGTCATCGACCGTTGCACTCGGTGGCCGGAAGCCATTTCCATAGAAACTGCAGCGTCCGCCTCATGTAAATCTCCCTTACTCTTAGGATGGATTGCAAGATTTGGTATCCCTGAGCATATTACTTCTGACAGGGGTACCACTTTCACCTCTCAATTGTGGACATCATAGTGAATCTCCTGGGCATCACCCTACATCAGACAACTGCCTAAAACCCCGCTGCCAATGGAATAGTTGAACGTTTTCATCGCACCCTCAAAGGCGCTTTGATGTCCCGCTGCAAGGATTCCAACTGGTTTACTCAGCTTTCCTGGGTCCTCCTGGGATTAAGGACCACTCCTAAAGACGCCTTGGACGTCTCGGCAGCTGAAATGGTGTATGGCGACCCGTTGGTCGTCCCTGCCGATTTTTTTTCGTTCGGCAACCTCCTCCATACATCACGCCATGGGAAAATTTACTCCATGACGTCAGACTTACAAGCCCCCAGCGAAGCATCACATACCGACAGACTTGCACATAGCAACGTACGTCTTCCTAAGCAACGACACTAGCAAGCTCCTGCCCTTTCCTTGTTATCCGACGCAGTCTGAAAACAATCCTACTAAACATTTGTGGCAGAGAAAACTGGGTATCCATTGATCGTCTAAAACCTGCTTATTTCCTGCCAGTTCGCCTCTCTAGATCAGGGCGCCCTATTTAACATGTACAGCAGGTCATTTCTAGGGGGGGAGCCATGTACTTGCCGTGTGTCAAACGATCGTGCATAGTAACATTTCTTTTTTTTTTTGTATATATTATCCTTAGAATCTTCGTTCTCCCCTCGCACTGACTAGGACCTAAATAAACATGTCTGTTTTACTTGCCATTAACTGTTAACAGAAACGGTTGTTGGTTGAACATGAATATGCCTGTTATATTTTATATCTTTCTTGCCCGGACATGAGGTATATATAAACTTGTACTCTGTAATAAAGTTACTTAGTTGCTTTCATCCTGCCTTCTTAGTCACAGCCTCTCTCGGCCAGTCACACTGGATTACTTGCTCATTCAGGTAACACATGTAGTCCAGCATGTATCGTTTTTCAGAAAAAAGGAGCAACAAGATGATCTTAAAATGCAAGTGAAGTGAGTCACAGTGGAGAAAAGACCAGTTGAATTAAGTGATTAATTAGATAATTAAAATAACACGGTGATAGTGCTAACTATAGGTTTCATGGCTAATGGGTAGAGTAAACAAAGAACATGAGAATTAGGGGTCAGAAATCTTGATACTGCTGCTTAGTCAGTGTCAGGATCTCACCCCACTTGGCTAACCCTTCTATACCTTCTTTTTTTTTACCTTCCTATTGATTTTTGATAACTCAGTTATACATAAGATTATTGCAGATCGCTTTCATGACTTCAACCTACCTACTAGCCTCCTGGCTAGTATAGTTGTAACGTGTTTGGCTAGCATTCCTATTGCAGTAGAGCGATCCAAGCCCGGGACCATGAGTTTAAACTGTCTACTGGGGAGGCCAAAGTTTCTGATGAAACTGGAAGTGAAACCAGACACTTTTACCTTTACCTTTATTTGTCATATACAAAGCATAACTTTCTAGAAGTTATAATACAAACTATTTTCAAAAAAAATTTCGGTAAATATTCTGTCAGAAGTAGCTATTAATAGGTCTGTTCACTTAAACTGGCAGAATAAATATATCAATAATGTTTAGGAATATGTGAAAAACGCAAAGAGCCTTTATATTTTAGTTTTGTAACATTGCTTCCATACAATTATTGCTGAGTGGAATAAAAACCAATATTTTATGTTACTTTTTTGTTAATATCATAGCTTATTTTTTTTTCTAACATTCGATACCTTAAAAGGGTAGCTACAATCCCTTGATGATCATTATTTCACACGACAGCTATCATCACAAAACTTATCTTTGTAAATTATTGCAAGATGAATATTCAATATTATGACAGCCAAATACATCACCATTTTTCGCCATCAAAGGATGAGTCGCTGCATTCAGTATTGGAAACTCACCTACTGAAGAAAGCCAGTGGGTGGAGCAATCCATTGATAATTTGTTCGAGTAACACACTAACGGCGTCGTCACGAGCATTTAGGGAATGGACTAAGGGTGTAGTTGGCATGACAAAGGTGAAAGCAGTATCAGATGAAAAGGCTATCTCTGCATTGAAGAAAGCTGCATTTTGAAGGGGCCCCCATTGCAGCTGTTTTAGTTTGCCCTTGAGGGAGTCATAGAGGAGGGGGGGGGGGGGGGGGTTGGAGAGTGACGTTGATGGCTAGCAAGAACAGGTGATAATAGTTCACCATGCTCAAGAACGCCTGCAATGCTTTGACAGTCGAAGGTGTGAGGAATTTCTGTACTGCTAATACTTTCTCAGGCTGTGGGTGAACGACTTCAGGAGTGATGAGATGATACAAGAATGACACTTCATTGGCACCAAAGATACCATGTTATACCTGACTACAAGGCCGTTCTGTTGTAGGCAGTCATAACATTGCCACGGGGAGGATATTAGTATGTCATCGACATAACATATACAGAAGGGATGGTGCCCTAAGCTGCCATCCCTGAGTAATTGAAATGTAGCCCTTGCACCATGAAGGCCAAAGCAGGAGTAATTAAATGTAGCAAGCAGGAGTAATTGAAAGTATATGTGCCAAATGGGATGATGATGTAGAGTTTTGGAGTATCTTCTGGGTTCATAGGCACTTGATATTACCCAATTAAGAGATTGGGGGTTAAGATTACTTTAGTGCCATGACTATAGTTAGAGTTGTCGGCTATGTTGAGAAGCTGGTAATGATTTAGTTGTGTCCGTAATCCCTACAAGAGCGTAGAGATTCATTCTTCATCAGGACGAAATGCAGGGGTGAGGACAAAGGCCTTCAGACCTTTTGGCAAAGTCCCATTTCTACCATTTCACCGAATAAGCATTTAGCAGCTACCAAATGGTTTGGTGCCAAACGTCTGAATTTTGCATATATTGGACGCCCCTTTTTCTTGATATGGTGATACTTACCCTGCTTGGCAGAAACCATTGGTATCTGGCATAGTTCTGGCCGAAACATGCTGGGTTATGAAGTTTAAAGGTGGGCGTAAGTATTCGTGGGCACGCTGACGTGGAGTGATGTCAATGGGAGCAGGTGATAAAAGTATGGATAAGTAAGAGCTCTCACTGACTTAGCTTTAATACGCGATAACCCGGAGGTGGAAATGTGTGATGAAATCTGCACTGATGAGTGGTAGTGTTATGTGGGTGATGATTAGATTAATCGGTAGTTTCAGCATCTTGTAACCGCATCCCCCAATCGTCCACAAGGTGAACATGAACATTCTTGGAATGACAGAGTTACGCTCTTAAGAGGGGGATATTGCAGAAGATAACGACAAGCACCAGTATCTAACAGAAATCATACGTTATGTCAAGAATCATACAAAAATCTAATGACTTCTTTATAGGCTTAAGGTATAAACAATGCAAATATATTTGAGGTTTACAAATTCCTTGCAGGAGGACAAAGGTGATAGAGAAAAAGTATAAAATAAAAGGAAATTTACAGTTCTTATTCCCCCCCCCAAAAAAAAAAACTCCTAGCCCTACCAGGTATACATCAAATTTGTTTAGTTTTATTACTTAGTGTAATCAAAATCAAAGAATTTATAATTAAAAGTAAGTAAAGAATATGAAAAAATATTATTGCAAACTAAGAGCAATTTAACAGTTAAATATAATCATATATGTACGCATATTTGTTAATATATACAATCAGAAATGTTCAGGCCACGAAAAGCAAAATAATAAACGATTTTAAATAAGAACAGAGTTTGAAAATATACAGCTTTAGACAAGCCCTTTTCATTTTGTCATTGTTTATATAATCCTTATATAAAAACTATAAATGGACAGATATAGGAAGTAATTCAGTAAGATGGATTGTGAACTACTGATTCTTGACTATGTTAAAAATTTTGTTTGAGATGGTTCTTCTTCTTCTTCATATTATTATTATTATTATTATTATTATTATTATTATTATTATTATTATTATTATTATTATTATTATTATTATTATTATTATTATTATTATTATTATTATTACCTCCACACTTGAAGTTTGGAGGAAGTTATGTTTCCGCCCATGTTTGTCCGTTTGTCTGTTTACTCGTGAACAACTTCTTGGCCATATAGTAGTGAAACGTTTAAATATTAATTATTATGTTAAGATGTCGAAGTGATTCAATTTTGAATATCCTATGTCATAAAGTCACGGTCAAGGTCGCACAGAAGGTCGTCCGAATTAACCCTAACCTTAACCCTAAGTTCGCACATGGTTGTCACACAGTCGTAAAATTCGCTTACGGTCTAAATTGATTCTGGGAAAGGCAAGCTGGTTTTGAGAAATAAGCCGCCGTGGCATTAG
>NC_090760.1:38035458-38044903 GCF_036898095.1 Palaemon carinicauda | reverse complement strand
CGGAGTCCTCCCATTAGGGGACTACATAAACCAATGCAACATAGCTTGCATAACAGAACAATTCTACCAGAATTATCCCAGATAAGATACATAGAATTAAATGCTCAATTATACCAATAAATTGACACAGGTGAAAGAGACGCAAGGTTCTCAAGACCAAGTTTATTGACAGACAATAAATAGACAGGTTAACAACAAATATATATATATATATATATATATATATATATATATATATATATATATATATATATATATATATATATATATATATATATATGTATATATGTATATATATATAAGAGGATAACCCAAAACTTTAAGCATAAGTATGATAGCAAACAGAACTTGTTTATCTGAAAGAAAAACCATTAAACGCCACTTTATTAAGATACCGAGGTATCAAGTCATAAAAGTCTGTATTACAAATCAATCACATTAGCGTTAGAAACGCTCGGCACACATGTCTGTACTTATGCTAGGTTCACCTTTGAAAAAAGGAACAGTCTATGTAGGCACTTGGTGCCTTCATTTAGTTTGTAGTACAGTATGTACCTACACACTCACCCTGGACTTAATCGTCCCAATTAAGACCACCGTTCCTCGCAGAGTTAAACAGTAGGGTTAACTACACGACCCACTGCTACCACAGATCTCTTTAGTTCCTCTACTTGCTTCGCATAGTGGCGAAAGAACACTCTGGAAGACTTCCAGCCCGTGTATGAACGGAGATGTTCAAAATCCATACAATTAAAGAAATTTAGGGATGAGGCAACTTTCCTCGGATCGTGACCTGCGGGTGTACTGTCAGGATCCGCTCTGCGAATAAAATATGTGATTTTCGCTCTGAGTTGATTCAGAGATAAATTTGAGCCTGATGTTTCTCCCCTGAATAGTTGACCACCCTTGAAGTCTGAAGTTCTACGAAGATAGACCTTCAGGCATTCTACTGGACATAGAGATGCATCTTCTTTCAGAGGGCAGATTCTCCAGGGACCCCACTCTTGGTGGGTAACTCATTCTTGGCGAGAAACGTAGGATCCGGAAACAGGTTCAGATCCCCCCCATCCAGGAACTGAACACGACCTGCCTCTCTCGAGAGGGCTACAATCTCACTAACCCTGGCCCCGGACGCGAGTGCAAATAGGAAAATAACTTTTTGCGTCAAATCCTTTAACGCACATTCTTCATTGCTCAACAGGGAGGCGAAATGAAGAACTTTGTCTAAAGACCATGAGATGGGCTTTGGAGGTGCTGAAGGTCTGAGCCTAGCGCAGGCTTTCGGAACTTTATTAAAGATCTCGTTACCTAGGTCGAACTGGAAGGCAAATAAAATGGGTCTCATCAAAGCAGATTTACACACTGAAATCGTGTTAGCTGCCAACCCTTGGCCATGGAGGTGGATGAAGAAAGATAAGCAGAAGTCTGTTGAGATCTCCTGCGGATTCTTTGCCTTTACAAAGGCCACCCATTTTCTCCAAGATGACTCATATTGCCTTCTAGTCGATTTGCACTTATATTCCTCTAGGAAGTCTATGCTGGCTTTCGAAATCCCGAAACGCTTTCTCACTGCAAGGGCGAGAAAATCATGAGCTGCAGGGTCCGGGTTTTCTGTAATGAAGCGCACACAGTCGACTTCTGGACTCGCTGGGTCAGAACTGGATGTGGTAGCGGCACAAACTTCATCTGTAGTTCCAACGCCAAGGGGAACCACATACTGTTCGGCCACTTGTGGGCCACTATTGCCGCTACCCCCTTGAAGGATCTCAGTTTGTTAAGGACCCTCAACAGAAGGTTGTGAGGAGGGAACAGATAAATCCTGGACCATCTGTTCCAGTCGAGGGACATCGCGTCCACTGCTTCCGCTAAGGGGTCCTCGTACGGGGACACGTACAGGGGCAACTTATTGTTGTCTTTCGTCGCAAAGAGGTCTATCTGCAGTTCTGGCTGGGACTTGATTCAGAATGAAGGAGAATGATCCTGCGTCTAAGGACCATTCCGACTCTATCGGTGTGAACCTGGATAGAGCGTCCGCTGTCACATTGCGGACTCCTTGAAGGTGAACTGCCGACAGGTACCACTTCTTCTTTTCCGCCAATCGGAAAATGGCTAACATCACCTGGTTGAGAGGTGGTGACCTCGACCCTTGTCGATTCAAGCATCTCACAACCACCTCGCTGTCCATCACCAATCTTATGTGGATCGAGTGACGCGGGGACACTTTCTTTAAGGTAAAGAGCACTGCCATAGCTTCTAGAAAGTTTATATGAAAGGTCCTGAATAGCTTGGACCAAGTCCCCTGGACTTTTTTCCGATGAGAGTGACCTCCCCATCCCTCCTTTGAGGCGTCTGAGTGAATCGTCATCGACGGGGGAGGTGGCTGAAGAAGAACCGACTTCTTTAGATGTCTGGCTTGGGACCAAGGCCTGAGAAGAGTACGTAGCCGAGGCGGCACTGGTCTTTTCAGATCTCTTCGCGCGTTTGATGCATACCTTCTCCAAACTCCGGTTGCATCCTTTAGCTGTGCTCTTAGCACTGGGTCTGTCACTGAAGCAAACTGGAGAGAGCCTAGTACCCTCTCCTGTTCGCGTCTTGATATCCTTTTGGAATCTAGAAGTCTCTTGACAGAGCCCGCTATCTCCTTCCTTTTCTTCGTCGGGATGGAGAAACTGTGTGACAAAAGGTCCCAGTGGATTCCCAGCCACTGAAACTTTTGGGATGGAGAAAGTCGAGACTTTTTTCTGTTGATCTTGAAGCCTAGGTACTCTAGGAACTGGATCACCTGACTGGAAGCTTGCAAGCATTCGGTCTCGGATGCTGCCCACACCAGCCAGTCGTCCAGGTAGGCTACTACCTGAATTCCCTTTAGGCGTAATTGTTTGAGAGCTGCGCTCGCAAGCTTCGTGAAAATCCTTGGGGCTATGTTTAGCCCGAATGGCATGGCTCTGAAGGCGTATAGTCTCCGTTGTAGCCTGAACCCTAGGTAGGGGGAGAGTCGACGGCTGATTGGAATGTGCCAATAGGCGTCTGACAAGTCTATAGAGACTGAGTATGCCCTCTTGGGCAGTAAGGTCCTTATGTGTTGCAGTGTTAGCATCTTGAATTTGCAATTCACTATGAACTTGTTGAGTGGCGACAAGTCTAGAATGACTCTGAGCTTTTCCGAGTCTTTCTTGGGAACACAAAACAGCCTCCCTTGGAATTTGATGGACTTCACCTTTCGGATCACCTTTTTCTCCAACAGTTCTTGAACGTACTCCTCCAGAACGGGGGTGGAGTGTTGGAAAAACCGAAGGCACGGGGGTGGAGTGCTGTACCAGTTCCAGCCCAGTCCATTCTTGAGTAGGCTTTGGGCCCAGGGATCGAAGGTCCAGCGATCCCAAAATTTCATCAGTCTCCCTCCTACCGGTATCGTTTCACTTGGACTGCCGTCCTGAGGTCTTGCCTCCCTGACCACGACCACCTCTGAATCCCCTTCCCCTTGAGGGGCGCCTAGACGAGCCTCTGGCTGCTCCTCTAGGTTTTGCACAAAAGGAAGAAGACTGTCCTTCGAACGTTGGGGTGAATGCGGTGGACTGACCTGGCACAGCCTGGGGTACCCACTGAAAAGTCGTCGGGGTTTGTGCCACCATCTGGGGCACTGGAGGCAATGGCAATTGCAGTTGCTGTTGCTGTCTAAAAGGCTTGGCTGGCCGAGACGGTAGCCTAGTCCTCATATTCTTCCTCTTTGGATGAGGACCCTCATCTGGGGAAGACTTTCTTTTGATAGCCAGGCCCCACTTCTGGAGAAGGTTTCTATTCTCCACGGCGGCCTTATCAACAACTTCTTTGACCACATCGGTAGGGAAAAGGTCTTTTCCCCAAATGTTGGAGGAGATTAACTTCCTTGGCTCGTGTCTCACCGTAGCCCCGGTGAACACGAACTCCCTGCAAGCTCTCCTTGCCTTGACGAAGCTATAAAGGTCCTTCGTCACTGTGGCTAGGTGAGACTTAGCCACCATCATGAACATTTCATGGACCTTGGGGTCACTTGCCATCGTCTCAAGAGTAGTCTGATGAGACATCGAGGCAGCCAGTCTTTCTTTTGTCTCGAACTCTCTTCGTAAAAGAGAGTCGGACAGCTTGGGGAGGTCCTCGCCGAATTGCCGTCCGGCATTATCAGCCTCCAACTTTCCCACTGAGAACGTCAGATGGACATCCTTCCAGTCTTTGTGGTCCATAGGCAGGGCCAGCGACAAGGGTTTACACTCCTCCTGGGAGGGGCAAGGCTTGCCGGCCTCGACTGCCTTTAGGACAGCCGCAAACCCTTTCTGTAAAAAGGGGAAGGCTCTAGCAGGAGAGGACACAAAAGAAGGGAGCTTCTTGCTCAATGCAGCTACCTTCGAGTTAGAGAAGCCCCTCTCTTTCATCGAGGATGAAAGTAGGGCTTGAGCCTTAGCGTGGTCCATAATTATGACCTCCTTCGGCTCTGTCTCCTCCCTTGAAGCTGGTTCTTTTCTCAGCCGGACATAGCAGTCCGGATATGATGCCTTGCTGGGCCAGAATTCCACCTCCTCTAGGGGAACTGAACCCAGCTTATCCGAGATGACGATCTTTCCAGTCGTCATCGGCATGTGCTCAGCATACCTCCATGGGTTAGCATCTGAGCAAAAGGGAAGGTCTTTCACATTGAGCCTTTTCCTTGGCCCATGTGATTCTGCCAGGGACTGCATACGCAGTTCCATAGCAGCCGCCTTTTCCTGATTCTCCTTCTGCATTTGTTGGATCATTCCAACAATCGAAGAGAGGGCCTGTCCCAGTTCTCCTGGGAGACCGGCCGATGTTGAGGGAATAGGCTCCGGAATCTGAACCGGAGTAGCCGACACCTCGTCGACCTCATCCTCTACGACATCCGGGGTTTGAACTTCATCCTGACCTTCTGCCAGGAGGTCTTGTTCCAAACGCTCGTCCAGGTCAGACATCCTGTCATCTAACTGGATGTCTTGCATCGCGACTGCGACTTCCACGTCCACCTGGACTTGATCTTGGGGGATCTCCTCTTGAAGCTGGGGAATCACTGCATCAGCTGATGCCTTGGGAAAAAGATACGCCCTCATCTTCTCACTTGGAAGATAAGGGCCAGAGGTGTTCTTTTGGAAGCCCCTTACCCAGGTACGAAGCTTCTCCCTTGCTATATCCCTTGATTCCGCCGTTCTAGGGGAATCAAAAGCCTCAGTAATCAGGTTAGTGCATACAGTACATACCTGAGGGTCCCAATACTGGAGATCATCCTTGGAGACAGCGCATGCTGCGTGTCTCCTACAACACTCATGTCCGCAGAGGTTCTTGCTGCGGACGTTGCAGAAAACATTTCCGCACTTCGGAGGGTCCTCCTGTAAAGAGAAGAAATTTCCATGAGTATCAAGTGAACTATGTATCACTGGATATGCATAGTATAGCATAACAATTCATAAAGGAAAGACACACACTTGTGCTTCCCTCACAACCCATTGTTGCAGCCTTCCAGATAATAAAATCAAAATGGTTTATCTCTTCTAGAGTAACCAATGCAAGGTTTCCAGAGGAAACAGGTGGAGCTCACACCTAAGCAATGATTTTAAAATCCTGGATAATAGACAGGAAAGAACTCACTTTCCTATCTGTAGGGCAAAAGCAAAGGGATGTGCGAGAAAACACAATAGTGTTAGAAGACACAGTGCTGTACCAAAACCCTTACCATAGTTTTCTTCTTACTGTATATGTTATACTGAAGAATACTAGTACAGTATAGGGGGATGCATGCCGGCCTGCCTTTGCCGGCCGGCACACACCATAACTAGCTTTAAAGTATACTACTTAACAGCTATAAGGCAGCAGCACTCTGGTTCAAATGCATGTGCTGGTCGGCAGCAACTGCCGGCCGGTAACAGCCAATGTTAGCCGGCAATGGCTGCCGGCCAGCAACTACACAAGGTAGTACCCAGCTGCCGGCCACACTCTTGGTGACCGGCAGACAAGGGCTGACATAAGTCGGCCGGCAAAGGTACAAGACCGATGCCAGCCGGCAGCAAAAGAACCAGAGGACTACACCTGCCCGGCTGCCGGCCTATGAGGCCGGCAGCCGGGTCAGGTACAGCACTAGAAGAAAAATAGAATGGATGCCGGGATAAGAGTGTACACAACCTCCAAGCCCGGCAACCGAAAGAGTGCATATAAGGAAGGGGAGAAACTAATTCAGGCTTCCTGACCAATGCCGTCTGGCTCTACAGGCAGGCATGGATGAGGGACCAAGAGAGGTCCGGGCAGCACTCGAAAACATAAGACCCTTGCCGGCCAGCAGCTCTGCCGGCCGGCAAGGGGCTGAGTCAATTCCACATCCTAACCTATACTAGGTCCAGATGTAGAACGACGTACAGTACAGTAATGGCTCGGCCATTACGGAGAAAGAGGGGGAAGGGACAAGAGGGTCCTGCCAACCTTGCTTTAGTGACAGATCACCTGCAGCCAAGAAACTTATCTTAGCCTATGGGAGATCTAAGGGGGAAGGCCAGCAATACTTGGCAGCTCCCAGAGCACCAAAGCAAGGAAGGCGTTGCTACTCCCAGGGAAAGAAACTTATCCTCCCCCGTGAACAGCAACAAGGACTAGTCTGGTAGATCACAAAAGAAGGAATCATATCCACAGAAACCTTCGGTAGTGACCTAAGGGAGCTAAGCTCCCTTTGTCTGTGTCAGGTCAGCGAGGGGGACTCAGCCCCAAGCCAGACAACACAGACTCAGACTAAAAAACTCTGTTGTTCTGTCCCTCTTGAACCATACTACAGGAACAGGAAGGTACAGTAACACCCCAGTATAGTTTTATCGAAATAAATTCGGAAAAAACCACTTAGGGATAAGCCCAAGGCTTAAACAGAGGGAAAGGGATTGCATACCTCCTCCGAAGAAAAGAAAGCAACCGGGGAGTATGATAAAGTATACTAAGGCTCCATAAGCAACTAGCCTAGGCACCAAGAGAATCGATTACCTAAATCACCGAAACTCACTCGTATACTATCTTGGAAATATTCCACACAGTCTTAAATGTATAAAATATAGCCTAAAGCTTCAATCAAATTTTAATTACACTCGGAAAAACCAAAATCATGCATGAAGTACTAGGGCCAAACGACTAGGCTATATGGCCTAGCGTAGGCCAGAATGGCGAATACTTCGCCAAATAATACTAAGCACGAAAGGAAATCCTATGTAATGCTAAATAGCTAAAATTTATTAAAGCAAAACAACCAGGAATGTCGCTCTGACTAACTAATTTATACCTAGCGAGCGACAGCGTCCAGGACGCCTCTGGTAGGCTACGGCTCTTGTATCAAAGATTAATCCTATTAATCACTCAAAATTTTACCAAGAGCCTACATTTATACATAAAAGACATTATACTCAACTTATCAGAGGCCAACGAAGACGGAGAAGCCATGAAAAAGTAAAATAAATCCAAGATTTGCGAGAAACACAGGAAAAAACACCGAGTTGTTAAGCTACGCAAAAAGGAATACAGATGGCGCCAGGATTGGCGCCAGGCACGCATACGAATCGGAGGATAGGGAAGCCTTGGGAGCAGCTCCCCTTTTTATTTCCCGAATTCGTATCCCGCCAATCACCTCCTGCGAGACGAAATCTCTGTCCAGGATGTAGATTGCCATGTGGCGTGTCAAGAATACGTCCTCTGATATGTCGCGATATCCCTTTCACGAGGGATACTCGCTCCAGGAGTTAGAATTCTGGTACCTTAAGGTAAATTCTCTGGGAATATCGCCGTAGTTGTAATATACCCTAGGAAGCTACCCTATAGGAACTTCCATCAGGACGACATGGCTTGAGCCCAAAAATATACATATATATATATATATATATATATATATATATATATATATATATATATATATATATATATATATATATATTTATATATATATATGTATACATATATACATATATACTGTACATATATACATATATATATGTATATATATATATATATATATATATATATATATATATATATATATATATATATATATATATATATATATATATATATATATATAAATAAATAAATATATATATATATATATATATATATATATATATATATATATATATATATAGTATCTATGTAAGTATATACTGTATATAAACATATATATATATATATATATATATATATATATATATATATATATATATATATATATATATACACATAGTATATATGTAATTGTATACTGCATATAAACATATATATATATATATATATATGTATATATATATATATATATATATATACATATATATATATATATATATATATATATTTATATATATATATATATACATATATATATATATATATATATATATATATATATATATATATATATGTATATATATATATATATATATATATATATAAACACACACACATATATATATATCAATATATATATACATATATATATATATATATATATATATATATATATATATATATATATATGTAAATATAGATATATATATATATATATATATATATATATATATATATATATATATATATATATATATATATATATATATGTATATATATATATATATATATATATATATATATATATACATATATACATATACACATATATATATACATATATATACATATACATATATATATATATATATATATATATATATATATATATATATATATATATATATATATATATATATATATATATATATATACATATCAGAGTTGGACATTATTCAGAAAGCCAGAATTCTGACAGTCAGAATCCAGAGAGGGCAATATAACGACAACGTCAGAATCATGACAGCAATAATTCCGAAAGGAAACATGCTCTGTTTTCTAAAATGCATTTGTTTTGTAAGAAAAATAAGATAGTATTAAAGATATGACTGAAATTACGGTCACTCTTATTTCAAGGATCAGATGTATATGTATAATTGAGAGAATTTAAGGTAATTTTTTAAATTGTTGAAGAAAGCACAAAAATTATCAAAGTAGTTTTGCACTACACCACGGAGGTATACATTTTTATTTTCATGTTTTCTCCTTATTATTCAGGAAATTTTTCACTGTGAAGTATGCATTCATTTTTTTTTTCTTTGGCTATTCAGTCTTTTTGAACCCTTCAATTATGCTATAACCCCCAATATGAGTTCTTACACGGACGTTTTCCCATCTGCGTTGCCATGCTTTCACTGTATCTTGCGTGCATGGAAATCTTAATTGCATGGAGTCGCGTACTGACCACGTAATAGGAGGAAAAAATGGTTGGGAACCGGTGACCTTACCATTATGGAAAGGCTTCTTATTCGTCCGAGAACGTAATTACTTTTAAACAATATAACAATAACGCCTGCTTCTTCTAGCAAATGGGAGTTGAAAT
>NC_090760.1:37997958-38030458 GCF_036898095.1 Palaemon carinicauda | reverse complement strand
TTATTTATCAGTAAAAAGATTAAGCAAGTATATAGGGAGCTTACTGATAAAAAGAATTTAATACAAATGTATGAAAAACATAGATCGAAAATAGTAGACAAATACAAGCATATGCATATTAGCAAAAAGGTGAGTGCATTGACATTAGTTGGTGCTGATGAGGTACTATTTACTAATGGGTTTTTTTATAGGGGAGTTATCAGGTTTTACCTTTATTGCCTTTGTGTCTGAAGGAATCGTCAGTCAGTAGATTTAATCATGCTGTTGCAATATACACAAAAAACCTGATTTTCTGCCTTGAAACTTACAAAAAATATGAGCTTGACAATAGGGCTAACTGTGGTGTGATGTTACTGGCTATAAAAGGACGGCATCATAAAAGACTAAGTTGCTTGAATTGTCTCTCTTTGTAAGCATGTGACCTGATATACTGGAATATGAATTGTCATGAGTTCTTTTGGGATTTTATTTTTGTGTTGCATTTTGTCTGTTTCTTCTTAGCCATTCCCATTCAGAGCAATTGTATCCGTATTTCCATAACAGTTCTAACAGTTTACCCTATGCTTCTCGGAAATCCAAGTTGTTTGATTTATCTTCTATGCTACCTTAAGATTCACTTAAATCCTGTATCTCTTTCTCTATCCATGTTATCCATTTCTCATTATGGGTTATGTTATTTAGGATACTGTCTTTATCGGATGAAAATATGCCTCTTAAAAAATTAAGTTCACGTTTGCCTAAGTGAGATATACTTAGAGGTATCAAATAATGGAGGAGTCAATTCACCTTGGAGAAAAATGTCTACTACCTGAATGAGAGATTTCCTTTGAACAAAGGGACGTTGTGTTGTAATGCCACGATATTGTAATTGTGCAAGGTAGGAACTGCTTTGGTGGTCATTACATTAGTAAGCAGGATTATCCTCTCTGGTTGAGACTTCTCCCCTACTCTAAGAGTCATGCACATTGTTTTGAAATTGACATAATAAGACCTCGTTAAATTCAAGCAGTGAAAGACCACTGATGATAGCAATATAATACCTAATATCAAAACACTAAATTACAACGATGAAACGTTTACTGAAGACAGGAATACCAACTATTTAAGCTGGACAACCACGTGTGATTATTTTGTTGAGCGACGTTGATTATCTCTAGATACCTCTAGAAAATGTGATCCTCGGCAGATAGGGAGAGCGACAATGGGCGTATTTGTGTCTCGAATGACCAGTCGAACGAGGAAATGATGGGCAATGAGTATCTAAGACGATGGTACGAGCGACTTGGCATTGGGAGCATGCGAACGTCATGCGATGGTCATGCATGCAAACGTCGACCTCCTGACAGGATGAATGATAAGAACATAGCGCAGTGATGGGAAACATCGATTGTAAAAATTGCACGATATCAGCAACATCGCACGGCCATTGAAAGCCTGTAGAGTGACTAACGATAGATGATACTATCAACAGAACATTGACTGCCCTGTTTGATATAAAGGGGGCCACTTAACCACACCCAGCAGACACACGCCATGACAGGTCAATTCTGGAACCACACCCACCAATCAGCAGTCATGACACCCGCTTTGATCATATAGCAGTATGTGACACCCTGCCTCATCTGAGACGACCCTTCATTCTCGATACGGTGAATTTCAACTCTCTCTCTCTCTCTCTCTCTCTCTCTCTCTCTCTCTCTCTCTCTCTCTCTCTCTCTCTCTCTCTCTCTCTCTCTCTCTCTCACATTATATATATATTTTCTCTGTCGCTCTAATATAGATACTCCATTTCTCTCCCTTTCTTATAGATCATCCATTTCTCTCTCTCTCTCTCTATCTCTCTCTCTCTCTCTCTCTCTCTCTCTCTCTCTCTCTCTCTCTCTCTCTCTCTCTCTCTCTATTACAAATCATTTACTTTTTCTTTTTCTTTCAGTTTAAACATTTTCTTTGAGCCTTTCTTATAGATCATCCATTTCCTTTGCTATCTCTGTTTTCAAAATTTCCATTTCCATTGCCCTTTCCTCTCATTTGTTCCTCTATTTTCATATAACGTCTCCATTTTGTTCTCCCTTTCTGTTCAGCAGACCCATCTGGTAACCTGTACAATAAATTGTCTAGTACATTTATCATCTCATTGGGCCTCTGAACACGATGCGTCGCGAAAAGTGACTAGCGATGCCCATGTAGCCTTCTTATATACAGTACATGTGAGCCAGCTAGTACGCCGTGTGATGAGTGACACGTGAATATATTTATTGTGGACATGTTCGCTGTATGCGTCACTCCGACTTCGAGCAACGTCACTCCTCATTTACCATTTGTTATTTAATGTATTTTTTGAATGGCTGGTTTCCAAAACCGCCTGTCGAAAATTGAGGGCAAATCTTAATATCCGAAAGATGTTAAGGGTTATGAGACGGTCCGTGCTTGCACACGCATGATGTCGTGCACCTTAGGAGATTCATCGAGACGAGCGCCATGCTCGTCTTGATCTATTATTTTTCAGGTAATATCTGGCAACAATCAGAGTCATTAGACGAAAAATGGCAAACGGAAGGCTAGCCTTAGTGAAACTAAAACATTATTTCAATATACAATGGCAAAGAAGGGTTAACAGAAATATTAAAAAAAATATACTGTAATCCTAAATGTACCAAAGACAAAAATTACTCGGCCAGTACCTGTCTTCTTTACTGAAAATGAAAATTAACAAGAGCATTCTATCCCAAATAATGTACGTTATTTACTCTTGGTAATCATCTCGAGCATAAGGATATGAGAAAGCAGAAGTTTATACTTAATTATGTACTGTGTAACTGATTCACCCCATTTTGTTGGTTTACGAAAATTTAAACTTTTCACCCAACATTTTAATTAAAACTCTACTAGCTTACAAATCGTGTGTATTACTCGTTTATTATCTGTAGTTTCAGCTGCTCTTATGCTCTTGTCCTTTCACTTGCAGTGATGAGTTATTTGAGAACGGAGAATCTTGTCGTCTTGAACTGCAGGAGGCGTTTCTTCCTAGACCAGTAATTTCATGGTCTCTTATTCTACATTTACTCAACATTAGTATGTTACTCATGTTGCTCATCATTTATTATCGTTAGCTATGGCATGGCATAATGATATAAATTAGCAGGAAGTGTTAAAACGAGAATCACAGGTGAAGTTTCACTCGGTCTTTATATATGAACGTTTATTTGTAACATTTCTTTGACATGCAGTGAAATATATTTGGGCTCGTCCTGCCGTATGGTATTCGTTCCTTTCCTTTCAAGTGTACTTTTACAGGTCACTAGCTAAATATTGATCATACATATAGACGCCTGCGATATTTTACCTGACCCACCGAAAAGGGAATGATTGGATACATCAGTAACCTCATGGACAATGAACTGGAGTTTGAGTGGGGTTTGTGCTTAATAAATAGGAGATATCCCATGCTAAACTAACGTTTTCCTAACTTGTTTGGGACTGCTACTTACCCTACCCTTGAACCCTTTTCTCCCCCTATATTTTAAATACCTTTTATCTATCGGGAGATTATTTGACATTATTAAATGACTTTCTTTTCTTCGGCCAACTTTGGGTATCTGGTACTGGACTTCCTTGAGAGATGGCCCACGTCTCTGTTTACTGTTGTACCCTGATGTGTATTAAAACACTTCCATGTAATTTTATAGCTGAAAACCTCCTGTAACATATAATAACATATTGAAACACAAATGCATCCCAGTATCAAATTCCTTCTGCATTTGGGTCACATTATCCCTAAAGATAATGAGTTCATATACCTAGGAATGGATTCGAACCTATGTCTAAGAATCTTGATATGAAACTGTATATTTGATTCATTTACTTAGTTACAAGGAGATATTTGAGTTAATTTTGGCTATTTTGTACAAAGAATATTAATGAGACACCAATCTTCAATGGAGGTCGACAATGCCCATCACTTTTATTCTATCAAAGTCAGTGTAAATCACCCTCCACTGCTAGTTATCAACTTTACAGTTTCAAACATTTATAGTTTAAAAGCTAAAGAACATAATTTGTGAATATGGACGATAGAGAGAGAGAGAGAGAGAGAGAGAGAGAGAGAGAGAGAGAGAGAGAGAGAGAGAGAGAGAGAGAGAGAGAGAGAGAGGACTACTAATTCCTAAAGTATTAGTAGGTACTGTATATTTCTACGTATTAATTTGTCTACAGGTATAATAGGTAGGCAATACCATATATCAGATTGTTTATGACAGCTTTATGAAAAAAAATGAAATGTGTTATGAAATAAAAGGGAATATAAATGAATTTCCAATGGATCTTTCCAAGCAATATTATACGACGTGTAAAATAATGGTATCATGCCAAGATCACTTCCTCACTCTCTAATATTCAGCTTTCATCTTCTCTCTGTATAAAAATTATATCTTTGACAGTTTGCACCGATCCAATATCGCGAAAGGGAGACTTCTCGGTAAGGGCATTATTGACATTTTTTGTCGATCCATTTGAGCACTGGAATGACAAAAATGACAAATCCTAAAGTTGTCTTATCGGGAGTTCTTGCACCAGGAATATTTGAGACTTTTTTTATTGAAGGCATACATCCAACCTTCGCCATTTGATTAGAATTCATCTTTTTGATTTCATTACCTCCGCTAATAGGGTTGGAAGACAGTTATGTTTTCACCCCTGGTTGTGGGTTTGTTTGTTTGTGTCTGTTTGTTTATGAACGCGTTCCTGGGAACAGTTTTAATCACAGAGTAATGAAACATGCAGAGATTAATTGCTAAGTAAAGAGCTAGAAATGATTACATTTTGAAAGGTCAAGGTCAATGGTCAAGGTCACTGTCAAGCAAAATGTCCAATTCACGTAATCAGCCATATGTTTTGACATTGTTTTCTCAGAGACTTTAAACTTGGTCTATATTTGACTGAATAAAAATCCACGCCAATTAATACATGTTAAGGTCAAAGGTCAAGGTCATGATCGAAAAATAAGCTGCCGTGACGGAGGTCTGCACTAGTCTGACTGTACATCTAATCTTTATTTAAATTGCATTAACAGCTGCTAAAGTACAGCCTAACATTATGAAGTATAACTCATTCCTACATGAAAGTATGATTGTGAGATACTTCTGTTTCGAATTATTATTTTCTTCATTTAAGATATTTTACAAGCAACGTGTTATAAAACCTACTTGTAATGGTATCTAAAGCTTAATAGTATCTTCTGTATATACAAGAGAATTTAAAAATATTTACTACCTATCATCTATTTCACTTACAACGAAATGATAATCGTATTCCGCTTGAATACAGTGAATAACATATTCTGACAGAATCCTCCTGATTGAATTGTTACTGAACTTACGTCACCATTTGAGACTTGCTAATAACTTTAACCATTTTAATCCCGCAATCGCAGAAATTTTTCACACTATTGTGCATGACGACAGTTTTTTACAGGTATTTTTTTTTCTTTTTTTTTTTAATGCTCTAGTGGTATAAATAATGAGGCTAGAAAGCATTTATGGGTTGTGCTTAATCTTCAAATCTCCCTAGATTTTCATGAGCGTGAATTAGATTAAGCAATATTTAGCACCCATAAAATAAAGTATAAATACGCTTATTTGACATATCTGAGCACAAAATATTTTATGATTTTAACTACGATTTTGATGTATAGTTTTAAATACTTTGTAGCTTTTTTTCTAACCGGAAAACAAATGTCTGGAAAGCTGTTTGATATTTAGAGTGTTTCTGTGCAACATACTATTTTTTTCTATAGTTTGGTTATTTAATTTAGAGACTGTAATGTCAGCATAGTGTAAAGGAACTGCCTTTCTAGTTTTCCTCCTCTAGCCCTAAAAAATTATATATTTCTAGTAGAAGACTATTCCCTTTATTATTTATGGAAGGGATTTTAATGGCAGGATTGCTGGTTGTAACCAAAGTCTATATGATATACCTTTATTTTCCAAATGATAGAATCTGCATTTACAAGTACCAGCTAATTTGAATTAAACATTGCCTATAAATAACACAAAATAATCCTTTAAGATAAAATGAAGTTTGTATTTTGAAACAAAAAACAACAGTCATGGGTACTATTTTCAAATATATATTTTTAAATATATGATCTTAATGCCCTTATAAAACTATATAAACTAATTAATCATCAGAGGAAAAGACATAGGGTGGGTGGGTGGAACTGCATGATTGATGGATGCCGAGAATTATCGATTGTGCAGTATATCAAACTACGAAGTAAATAATTAGAAAATCTCAATATGAAAGCCTATTCTTCCGAAAGCCCATTCTTCCGAATTTCCTGGGTCATATTGATATCAAGAAATTAAAACATATTTCTTGATTATCTGATTATTGTAAGTTACGGATCCTATTGCAGTTATGAAAAGCAGTCGTATATAAGGTTAATTGGTGTTAACAGTTTCCTTGAATTTTTCAATGTTGCATCAATTCTAACTTGCTTTATATCGCAGCTGTTAAAAGACATTTCCCTCGTGGCTGTTAGTAAACACCAAAGCTGATCGGCTACTGCCCCATCCTTCCGTCACAGGACAATCAAGTTAATCATTTTTTTTATCTCTATCACAGAAGTATTGTTTATTCAACAGTGATCAGCTAAACAAGTCTAATTCCATAAGCGTATGTTTTTTTTTTTTTTTTTTTTTTTTTTTTTTTTTTTTTTTTTTTTTTTTTTTTTATATCAAAAGAGCTACATGTACCTACCTCTTAATATTCTTCAACTAAAGCTTTTCCCGCTATGCAGGGTCGCTATTTCTTGAAAGCCGTTTCCAAGTTCTTCTGTCTCCAATGTCCCCCACTGTAAAAATTTCCTCCTCCATATCTGCTGTTACACACTCCATCCACCTTCTCTTTTTTCTCCCCTACCTCCTCCTCCTACTTACCACTCGATGAATTATTATTTGCCTGAAATATTTCGGAAATTAGATAATTTTTGAAATGCAGAAAAGTTAAAAAGGTCTTTGAGTGTTTCAAATCACATTTATTCCCAAATAATAATGTTCGTCATTCTTAGTACTCTACTGTTGAAAAGCAAAAAAACTAATAATGATACAATAAAAGAAGATGATAATTCATAACTCGATAAATTTTCCCAAGAAAATTTCCTCGAGTTCAATTAGAGAAACGAGGAGTAAATATCTTCTTTCATCATATTAAGAGGTGAACAAGAGGTTGCGATATAAATTGTTTGTCCTTGATTTCCAGCATCACAAAAGAATAATTTGCTCTAACAAAGGGTCATTATCTGCGACTTACCGCAGTACACTAAATGCATTAAGCTCGAATACGTCTTTTGTAATGAAATATTATGTAATATTCTCGATGTTCTGTAAAGCTGAAAGTTTGGGTCAAAGTTTGTCAATACTTACCTGATTTATTCTTATATATATATATATATATATATATATATATATATATATATATATATATATATATATATATATATATATATATATATAAATATATATATATATATATATATATTTATATATATATATTTATATATATACATATATATATATATATATATATATATATATATATATATAAATATATATATATATATATATATATATATATACATATAAATTGTATACATATATATATATATATATATATATATATATATATATATATATATATATATTTATATTTATATATATAATATATCTACCTATATATTTATATATATATATAATATATACCTATATATATATATATATATATATATATATATATATATATATATACATATATATATATATATATATATATATATATATATATATATATATATATATATATATATATATACATATATATACATATGTTTATATGTATGTATATATACAGTATCTATAGCTATCTATATATATATATATATATATATATATATATATATATATATATATATATATATATATATATATATATATACATATATATATATATAACGGATTTTGAGCGAAGCGAAAAATCTATTTTTGGGTGAGATGGCCATGTCGTCCTGATGGAAGTTCCTATAGGGTAGCTTCCTAGGGTATATTACAACTACGGCGATATTCTCAGAGAATTTACCTTAAGGTACCAGAATTCTAACTCCTGGAGCGAGTATCCCTCGTGAAAGGGATATCGCGACATATCAGAGGACGTATTCTTGACACGCCACATGGCAATCTACATCCTGGACAGAGATTTCGTCTCGTAGGAGGTGATTGGCGAGACACGAATTCGGGAAAGAAAAAGGGGAGCCGCTCCCAAGGCTTCCCTATCCTCCGATTCGTATGCGTGCCTGGCGCCAATCCTGGCGCCATCTGTATTCCTTGTAGCGTACACGAGGTGCTACAGATACTGTATGTAGGGAGGGGTCCTACAGCCCTTTCTTAGAAAGGCAAGGGCGGGTCCATCAGGACGACATGGCCATCTCACCTAAAAATAGATTTTTCGCTTCGCTCAAAATCCGTTTTTTGGGCTCAAGCCATGTCGTCCTGATGGAAGTGTACCAGAGCATTACTGTATCTGTGGATTCTCAGAACGTGCCGTACTCCCCGGAGGTAATTTTTTCCCCGGTCGACTAGACCTTGAGACCTAAGATGTTACTGTTATACATCTTTTCAACTAACTATAAACTATGTTAGAGCTTTCAGCCCCCTACAGGGAAGAGTCCTACTAGACTCTGGAAAAGTCTCGAAGAGTACATATACCTATGTATGAATACCAGGCAAGCTAATATAGTGGTCTCGCCCTATATTAAGTAAAGCATAGTTTGTATAGAACCACTGCGTCAATATATATTGACCAGTAATCCGCACAATACTTGTATTGGACAAAGGTTTATATCCACATAGGAAGAAACTAATAAAACCGCCCTCGTCCCTTTATGGGACGGAGTCCTCCCATTAGGGGACTACATAAACCAATGCAACATAGCTTGCATAACAGAACAATTCTACCAGAATTATCCCAGATAAGATACATAGAATTATATGCTCAATTATACCAATAAATTGACACAGGTGAAAGAGACGCAAGGTTCTCAAGAACAAGTTTATTGACAGACAATAAATAGACAGGTTAACAACATATATATATATATATATATATATATATATATATATATATATATATATATATATATATATATATATATATATATATATATATATATATATATATATAAAAGAGGATAACCCAAAACTTTAAGCATAAGTATGATAGTAAACAGAACTTGTTTATCTGAAAGAAAAACCATTAAACGCCACTTTATTAAGATACCGAGGTATCAAGTCATAAAAGTCTGTATTACAAATCAATCACATTAGCGTTAGAAACGCTCGGCACACATGTCTGTAATTATGCTAGGTTCACCTTTGAAAAAAGGAACAGTCTATGTAGGCACTTGGTGCCCTCATTTAGTTTGTAGTACAGTATGTACCTACACACTCACCCTGGACTTAATCGTCCCAATTAAGACCACTGTTCCTCGCAGAGTTAAACAGTAGGGTTAACTACACTACCCACTGCTACCACAGATCTCTTTAGTTCCTCTACTTGCTTCGCATAGTGGCGAAAGAACACTCTGGAAGACTTCCAGCCCGTGTATGAACGGAGATGTTCAAAATCCATACAATTAAAGAAATTTAGGGATGAGGCAACTTTCCTCGGATCGTGACCTGCGGGTGTACTGTCAGGATCCGCTCTGCGAATAAAATATATGATTTTCGCTCTGAGTTGATTCAGAGATAAATTTGAGCCTGATGTTTCTCCCCTGAATAGTTGACCACCCTTGAAGTCTGAAGTTCTACGAAGATAGACCATTAGGCATTCTACTGGACATAGAGATGCATCTTCTTTCAGAGGGCAGATTCTCCAGGGACCCCACCTGTTGGTGGGTAACTCATTCTTGGCGAGAAACGTAGGATCCGGAAACAGGTTCAGATCCCCCCCATCCAGGAACTGAACACGACCTGCCTCTCTCGAGAGGGCTACGATCTCACTAACCCTGGTCCCGGACGCGAGTGCAAATAGGATAATAACTTTTTGCGTCAAATCCTTTAACGCACATTCTTCATTGCTCAACAGGGAGGCGAAATGAAGAACTTTGTCTAAAGACCATGAGATGGGCTTTGGAGGTGCTGAAGGTCTGAGCCTAGCGCAGGCTTTCGGAACTTTATTAAAGATCTCGTTACCTAGGTCGATCTGGAAGGCAAATAAAATGGGTCTCATCAAAGCAGATTTACACACTGAAATCGTGTTAGCTGCCAACCCTTGGCCATGGAGGTGGATGAAGAAAGATAAGCAGAAGTCTGTTGAGATCTCCTGCGGATTCTTTGCCTTTACAAAGGCCACCCATTTTCTCCAAGATGACTCATATTGCCTTCTAGTCGATTTGCACTTATATTCCTCTAGGAAGTCTATGCTGGCTTTCGAAATCCCGAAACGCTTTCTCACCGCAAGGGCGAGAAAATCATGAGCTGCAGGGTCCGGGTTTTCTGTAATGAAGCGCAGACAGTCGACTTCTGGACTCGCTGGGTCAGAACTGAATGTGGTAGCGGCACAAACTTCATCTGTAGTTCCAACGCCAAGGGGAACCACATACTGTTCGGCCACTTGTGGGCCACTATTGCCGCTACCCCCTTGAAGGATCTCAGTTTGTTGAGGACCCTCAGCAGAAGGTTGTGAGGAGGGAACAGATAAATCCTGGACCATCTGTTCCAGTCGAGGGACATCGCGTCCACTGCTTCCGCTAAGGGGTCCTCGTACGGGGACACGTACAGGGGCAACTTCTTGTTGTCTTTCGTCGCAAAGAGGTCTATCTGCAGTTCTGGGACTTGATTCAGAATGAAGGAGAATGATCCTGCGTCTAAGGACCATTCTGACTCTATCGGTGTGAACCTGGATAGAGCGTCCGCTGTCACATTGCGGACTCCTTGAAGGTGAACTGCCGACAGGTACCACTTCTTCTTTTCCGCCAATCGGAAAATGGCTAACATCACCTGGTTGAGAGGTGGTGACCTCGACCCTTGTCGATTCAAGCATCTCATAACCACCTCGCTGTCCATCACCAATCTTATGTGGATCGAGTGACGCGGGGACACTTTCTTTAAGGTAAGGAGCACTGCCATAGCTTCTAGAAAGTTTATATGAAAGGTCCTGAATAGCTTGGGCCAAGTCCCCTGGACTTTTTTCCGATGAGAGTGACCTCCCCATCCCTCCTTTGAGGCGTCTGAGTGAATCGTCATCGACGGGGGAGGTGGCTGAAGAAGAACCGACTTCTTTAGATGTCTGGCTTGGGACCAAGGCCTGAGAAGAGTACGTAGCCGAGGCGGCACTGGTCTTCTCAGATCTCTTCGCGCGTTTGATGCATACCTTTTCCAAACTCCGGCTGCATCCTTTAGCTGTGCTCTTAGCACTGAGTCTGTCACTGAAGCAAACTGGAGAGAGCCTAGTACCCTCTCCTGTTCGCATCTTGATATCCTTTTGGAATCTAGAAGTCTCTTGACAGAGCCCGCTATCTCCTTCCTTTTCTTCGTCGGGATGGAGAAACTGTGTGAAAAAAGGTCCCAGTGGATTCCCAGCCACTGGAACTTTTGGGATGGAGAAAGTCGAGACTTTTTTCTGTTGATCTTGAAGCCTAGGTACTCTAGGAACTGGATCACCTGACTGGAAGCTTGCAAGCATTCGGTCTCGGATGCTGCCCACACCAGCCAGTCGTCCAGGTAGGCTACTACCTGAATTCCCTTTAGGCGTAATTGTTTGAGAGCTGCGCTCGCAAGCTTCGTGAAAATCCTTGGGGCTATGTTTAGCCCGAATGGCATGGCTCTGAAGGCGTATAGTCTCCGTTGTAGCCTGAACCCTAGGTAGGGGGAGAGTCGACGGCTGATTGGAATGTGCCAATAGGCGTCTGACAAGTCTATAGAGACTGAGTATGCCCTCTTGGGCAGTAAGGTCCTTATGTGTTGCAGTGTTAGCATCTTGAATTTGCAATTCACTATGAACTTGTTGAGTGGCGACAAGTCCAGAATGACTCTGAGCTTTTCCGAGTCTTTCTTGGGAACACAAAACAGCCTCCCTTGGAATTTGATGGACTTCACCTTTCGGATCACCTTTTTCTCCAACAGTTCTTGAACGTACTCCTCCAGAACGGGGGTGGAGTGTTGGAAAAACCGAAGGCACGGGGGTGGAGTGCTGTACCAGCTCCAGCCCAGTCCATTCTTGAGTAGGCTTTGGGCCCAGGGATCGAAGGTCCAGCGATCCCAAAATTTCATCAGTCTCCCTCCTACCGGTATTGTTTCACTTGGACTGCCGTCCTGAGGTCTTGCCTCCCTGACCACGACCACCTCTGAATCCCCTTCCCCTTGAGGGGCGCCTAGACGAGCCTCTGGCTGCTCCTCTAGGTTTTGCACAAAAGGAAGAAGACTGTCCTTCGAACGTTGGGGTGAATGCGGTGGACTGACCTGGCACAGCCTGGGGTACCCACTGAAAAGTGGTCGGGGTTTGTGCCACCATCTGGGGCACTGGAGGCAATGGCAATTGCAGTTGCTGTTGCTGTCTAAAAGGCTTGGCTGGCCGAGACGGTAGCCTAGTCCTCATATTCTTCCTCTTTGGTTGAGGACCCTCATCCGGGGAAGACTTTCTTTTGATAGCCAGGCCCCACTTCTGGAGAAGGTTTCTATTCTCCACGGCGGCCTTATCAACAACTTCTTTGACCACATCGGTAGGGAAAAGGTCTTTTCCCCAAATGTTGGAGGAGATTAACTTCCTTGGCTCGTGTCTCACCGTAGCCCCGGTGAACACGAACTCCCTGCAAGCTCTCCTTGCCTTGACGAAGCTATAAAGGTCCTTCGTCACTGTGGCTAGGTGAGACTTAGCCACCACCATGAACATTTCATGGACCTTGGGGTCACTTGCCATCGTCTCAAGAGTAGTCTGATGAGACATGGAGGCAGCCAGTCTTTCTTTTGTCTCGAACTCTCTTCGTAAAAGAGAGTCGGACAGCTTGGGGAGGTCCTCGCCGAATTGCCGTCCGGCAATATCAGCCTCCAACTTTCCCACTGAGAACGTCAGATGGACATCCTTCCAGTCTTTGTGGTCCATAGGCAGGGCCAGCGACAAGGGTTTACACTCCTCCTGGGAGGGGCAAGGCTTGCCGGCCTCGACTGCCTTTAGGACAGCCGCAAACCCTTTCTGTAAAAAGGGGAAGGCTCTAGCAGGAGAGGACACAAAAGAAGGGAGCTTCTTGCTCAATGCAGCTACCTTCGAGTTAGAGAAGCCCCTCTCTTTCATCGAGGATGAAAGTAGGGCTTGAGCCTTAGCGTGGTCCATAATTATGACCTCCTTCGGCTCTGTCTCCTCCCTTGAAGCTGGTTCTTTTCTCAGCCGGACATAGCAGTCCAGATATGATGCCTTGCTGGGCCAGAATTCCACCTCCTCTAGGGGAACTGAACCCAGCTTATCCGAGATGACGATCTTTCCAGTCGTCATCGGCATGTGCTCAGCATACCTCCATGGGTTAGCATCTGAGCATAAGGGAAGGTCTTTCACATTGAGCCTTTTCCGGGGCCCATGTGATTCTGCCAGGGACTGCATACGCAGTTCCATAGCAGCCGCCTTTTCCTGATTCTCCTTCTGCATTTGTTGGATCATTCCAACAATCGAAGAGAGGGCCTGTCCCAGTTCTACTGGGAGACCGGCCGATGTTGAGGGGATAGGCTCCGGAATCTGAACCGGAGTAGCCGACACCTCGTCGACCTCATCCTCTACGACATCCGGGGTTTGAACTTCATCCTGACCTTCTGCCAGGAGGTCTTGTTCCAAACGCTCGTCCAGGTCAGACATCCTGTCATCTAACTGGATGTCTTGCATCGCGACTGCGACTTCCACGTCCAACTGGACTTGATCTTGGGGGATCTCCTCTTGAAGCTGGGGAATCACTGCATCAGCTGATGCCTTGGGAAAAAGATACGCCCTCATCTTCTCACTTGGAAGATAAGGGCCAGAGGTGTTCTTTTGGAAGCCCCTTACCCAGGTACGAAGCTTCTCCCTTGCTATATCCCTTGATTCCGCCGTTCTAGGGGAATCAAAAGCCTCAGTAATCAGGTTAGTGCATACAGTACATACCTGAGGGTCCCAATACTGGAGATCATCCTTGGAGACAGCGCATGCTGCGTGTCTCCTACAACACTCATGTCCGCAGAGGTTCTTGCTGCGGACGTTGCAGAAAACATTTCCGCACTTCGGAGGGTCCTCCTGTGAAGAGAAGAAATTTCCATGAGTATCAAGTGAACTATGTATCACTGGATATGCATAGTATAGCATAACAATTCATAAAGGAAAGACACACACCTGTGCTTCCCTCACAACCCATTGTTGCAGCCTTCCATATAATAAAATCAAAATGGTTTATCTCTTCTAGAGTAACCAATGCAAGGTTTCCAGAGGAAACAGGTGGAGCTCACACATAAGCAATGATTTTAAAATCCTGGATAATAGACAGGAAAGAACTCACTTTCCTATCTGTAGGGCAACAGCAAAGGGATGTGCGAGAAAACACAATAGTGTTAGAAGACACAGTGCTGTACCAAAACCCTTACCATAGTTTTCTTCTTACTGTATATGTTATACTGAAGAATACTAGTACAGTATAGGGGGATGTGTGCCGGCCTGCCTTTGCCGGCCGGCACACACCATAACTAGCTTTAAAGTATACTACTTAACAGCTATAAGGCGGCAGCACTCTGGTTCAAATGCATGTGCCGGTCGGCAGCAACTGCCGGCCGGTAACAGCCCATGTTGACCGGCAATGGCTGCCGGCCAGCAACTACACAAGGTAGTACCCAGCTGCCGGCCACACTCTTGGTGATCGGCAGACAAGGGCTGACATAAGCCGGCTGGCAAAGGTACAAGACCGATGCCAGCCGGCAGCAAAAGAACCAGAGGACTACACCTACCCGGCTGCCGGCCTCATAGGCCGGCAGCCGGGTCAGGTACAGCACTAGAAGAAAAATAGAATGGATGCCGGGATAAGAGTGTACACAACCTCCAAGCCCGGCAACCGAAAGAGTGCATATAAGGAAGGGGAGAAACTAATTCAGGCTTCCTGACCAATGCCGTCTGGCTCTACAGGCAGGCATGGATGAGGGACCAAGAGAGGTCCGGGCAGCACTTGAAAACATAAGACCCTTGCCGGCCAGCAGCTCTGCCGGCCGGCAAGGGGCTGAGTCAATTCCACATCCTAACCTATACTAGGTCCAGATGTAGAACGACGTACAGTACAGTAATGGCTCGGCCATTACGGAGAAAGAGGGGGAAGGGACAAGAGGGTCCTGCCAACCTTGCTTTAGTGACAGATCACCTGCAGCCAAGAAACTTATCTTAGCCTAAGGGAGATCTAAGGGGGAAGGCCAGCAATACTTGCCAGCTCCCACAGCACCAAAGCAAGGAAGGCGTTGCTACTCCCAGGGAAAGAAACTTATCCTCCCCCGAGAACAGCAACAAGGACTAGTCTGGTAGATCACAAAAGAAGGAATCATATCCACAGAAACCTTCGGTAGTGACCTAAGGGAGCTAAGCTCCCTTTGTCTGTGTCAGGTCAGCGAGGGGGACTCAGCCCCAAGCCAGACAACACAGACTCAGACTAAAAAACTCTGTTGTTCTGTCCCTCTTGAACCATACTACAGGAACAGGAAGGTACAGTAACACCCCAGTATAGTTTTATCGAAATAAATTCGGAAAAAACCACTTAGGGATAAGCCCAAGGCTTAAACAGAGGGAAAGGGATTGCATACCTTCTCCGAAGAAAAGAAAGCAACCGGGGAGTATGATAAAGTATACTAAGGCTTCATAAGCAACTAGCCTAGGCACCAAGAGAATCGATTACCTAAATCACCGAAACTCACTCGTATACTATCTTGGAAATATTCCACACAGTCTTAAATGTATAAAATATAGCCTAAAGCTTCAATAAAATTTTAATTACACTCGGAAAAACCAAAATCATGCATGAAGTACTAGGACCAAACGACTAGTCTACATGGCCTAGCGTAGGCCAGAATGGCGAATACTTCGCCAAATAATACTAAGTACGAAAGGAAATCCTATGTAATGCTAAATAGCTAAAATTTATTAAAGCAAAACAACCAGGAATGTCGCTCTGACTAACTAATTTATACCTAGCGAGCGACAGCGTCCAGGACGCCTCTGGTAGGCTACGGCTCTTGTATCAAAGATTAATCCTGTTAATCACTCAAAATTTTACCAAGAGCCTACATTTATACATAAAAGACATTATACTCAACTTATCAGAGGCCAACGAAGACGGAGAAGCCATGAAAAAGTAGAATAAATCTAAGATTTGCGAGAAACACAGGAAAAAACACCGAGTTGTTAAGCTACGCAAAAAGGAATACAGATGGCGCCAGGATTGGCGCCAGGCACGCATACGAATCGGAGGATAGGGAAGCCTTGGGAGCGGCTCACCTTTTTCTTTCCCGAATTCGTATCTCGCCAATCACCTCCTACGAGACAAAATCTCTGTCCAGGATGTAGATTGCCCTGTGGCGTGTCAAGAATACGTCGTCTGATATGTCGCGATATCCCTTTCACGAGGGATACTCGCTCCAGGAGTTAGAATTCTGGTACCTTAAGGTAAATTCTCTGGGAATATCGCCGTAGTTATAATATACCCTAGGAAGCTACCCTATAGGAACTTCCATCAGGACGACATGGCTTGAGCCCAGAATATATATATATATATATATATATATATATATATATATATATATATATATATATATATATATATATATATATATATATATATATACATATATTTTTGGGCTCAAGCCATGTTGTCCTGATGGAAGTTCCTTAAAGGCAGCTTCCTAGGGTATATTACAACTACGGCGATATTCCCAGAGAATTTACCTTAAGGTACCCAGAATTCTAACTCCTGGAGCGAGTATCCCTAAAAAAGACCTTAGGGATATCGTAAATATCAGTGGACGTATTCTTGACACGCCTCATTGCAATCTATACCCCGAATAGAGTTAACACTTCGTAGGGGTCAAATGGCAAGAAAACGAAAACGATAAGAAAGGGGGGAGCCGTTCGTAAGGCATCTCTCCTCCCCGTTTCGTAAGCGTGCCCTGCGCCGCTCGCGGCGCCATCTGTATTCCTTTTTGCGTAGCTATACGACTCGGTGTTTTTCCCTGTATTACTACCAAAATCTTGGATTTTCTCGTTGATAATGCTTTCTCCAACTTCTTCTGCCTCGGATAAGTTGAGTACTATTTCTTTTATGTATAAATGTAGGCTCTTGTTTAAAATTAAAGTAATTAAAAGAGTTATCTTTGATACAAGAGCTGTTGCCTGCTGGAGGCATCATGGATGCTGTCGCTCGCTAGAATAGGATTTATTTGTTAGCAAGAGCGACGTTCCCAGCCCCTTTGCGCTTTAATAATTAGCTGCTTAGCTTATTTAGGAATTCTGTTATGATGCGATAGTAGTGTGCCTGGCGAAAGTTTTGCCTAGGCTGACCAACACTAGTCTTCGTAGGCTAGCTGTTGGCCCGTGTACTTCCTGCATGATAATTAGTCTTCCAAGTGTGATTTTATATTGCTTTAAGCGTTAGGCAACGTTATACATATAAGCCCTTTTCGAGTACTTTCCAAGATAGTATTGGAGTGAGTTTCGGTGAATTAGGTAATCGATTCTCTTAGTGCCTAGGCTAGGTTGTCTTAGGTCATTATAATATTATCTGTTTCCCCGTTTGCTCCCTTCTCTTCGGGGAAGGGGCAAACCCTTTCCCTCTGTTTAAGCCTTAGGCTTAACTCTAGTGGTTTGTTTGAATTAAATTTCAAATATATCTATGCTGGAGTAGTACTGTACCTTCCTGTTCCAACTGAATTGGTTCAGAGGGGGACAGTACAGCAGTGTATTAGTCTGAGTCCGGGTTGGTCTAGCGTGGGGCAGAGTCTCCCTTGCTGACTGACACGGGCATAAGGGGTTTATCCCCCTTGGATCACCTTGTTGGGTTCCAGTAGTGATCCCTTCGCTCGGTGACCCCTCAGACTTGTCCTCTTTGCCGTTCTGGATTCGGGATATGTTCCCTTTTCTGGAATAGCAATTCCTTTCTTGCCTTGGTTTTAGGGAGGCAGCCAGTAGTGCCGGCCTCCCTCTCGGGTTTTCTCTGGCTGAGATGAGCTCTCTTAGTTGGGAATGACCCTTAACCAAGGCAAGGTTGGATAGGACCCTCTGTCTTTCCCTTCTATTTTTCCCGTTTCCTTTGTGTCAGACGTCCGCATCCGTACCTAGCCTAGGTTAGGATGGGGAACTGACGTGGTCCCCTGTCGGCCGGCAGAGTGTGCCGACCGGCAGAGACCCTTTCTCTTGAGTGCTGCCCGGTCCTTTCTTGGTCCGTCTGTAGATTCAGTAAGCAGCGGTTAGGAAGCCTGACTTAGTGTCTCCCCTTCCTCTCGGCACTCTTTCGGGTGCCGGGCACAGAGGCTCATAGCCTCTTAGCCCGGCACTCATTCTGTTGTCTTCTTATGTGTTGTCCTTGCCGTCTGCCGGCCTACAGGCCGGCCGCCTGTGGGGGGGGGGGTGTTCTTCAGTTCTCTTGCTGTCGGTCGGCGGTGGTTATATACCTTTGCCGGCCGGTCTCTTGCTCATCTGCCGGCCACTATGAGTGGCGGCCGGCAGCCGAGCGCTACCTGGTGTGGAGGCCAGCCGGCAGGGTTTGCTTACCGCTGCCGGCCGGCCTGCTACACTGCCCGGTTAGCCGGCCACTAAGAGTGATGGCCGGCAACACAGTGCTAACCGGGTGGCTGCGGACCGGCAACCACTACCGGCCGGTTCAGGCATGGGATCTGGAGTTCTCCCCAATAGGGGTGATCTGAAGTTGTGTACTTGAGATCTACCTTTGGAAAAAACGGGGGGGGGGGGGGGGGGTACTGACCGGCAATAGCCGGCCGGCACACCACCCTCATGTACTGTCTCAGTTCTTTCTTGAGTGGTGTATTCAACCAAGGGAGACCATGATATAGTAGGTTACAACACTGTCTTTTCTAACTTACTTGTGTTACTTTGTGCAATCACTTGGTGTCGCCTTACAAGGATAAAAAGAGAATTCTTTTCATCCCTGGCCAGAATGGTAAAATTTTACCTTAGGTGTGAGCTACACCTAATTTCCTTGGGAAATATGATCTCTGGTTATTCTAGTAAAGACTAACTACGTGACTTTGGCTGGTGGGCTTCCACAGGTGATTGTGTGGGTTTCACAAGTAGGTGTCTTTCCCTTATTCTTTGTGAATACTCATATTTACATGTGAATTGAAATTCACTTGATATTCATGGAAATTTTCTTCTTTTACAGGAGGAGCATCCGAAGTGTGATAGTGTCTTCTGCAATGTCCGCAGCAAGAACTTTTGCGGACATGTCTCGTGTTGGAGGCACGCGGCTTGCGCAGCCTCCAATGATGACCATCGCTACTGGGATCCGCAGGTATGTGCAGTATGTACTAACCTGCTATCAGAGGCTTTTGAATCCCCTAGGTCGGCGGAGTCAAGGGATGCAGTGAGGGAGAAGCTCCGCTTATGGGTAAGGGGTTTTCAGAAGAACACCACTGGACCTTATCTTCCTAATGAGAAGATGAGGGCATACCTTTTTCCCAAAGCTTCCACTGACGCTGTTGTTCCCCAGCCTCGGCCGGAGATCCCTCTCGTCCAGATCCCAGTGGAGGAGGATGTTGCGGATGCCATGCAGGACATCCAGTTGGATGACAAGATGTCTGACTTGTCCGATCGTGCGGAACAGGATCTCCTCGCAGAGGGTGAGGAGGAGGATCAAGATCCTATTGCCGTGGAGGAAGAGGTTCCCGTACCTTCAGACGTTCCGGTTCAGATCCCTGAACCTATCCCCTCTACCTCGTCCGCTCTTCCAGCAGAGCTGGGACAGGCTCTCTCTTCCATCGTTGGTATGATCCAACAGATGCAGAGGGAGAATACTCAGAAGGCCGCTACTTTGGAGCTCCAGATGCAGAAGATCACAGCATCACGTGGACCTCCAAAGAAGCTCAACGTGAAGGACCTTCCTCTGTGCTCGGATGCCAACCCGTGGAGATATGCAGAGCACATGCCGATGACGATCGGGAAGATCGTCATGTCGGAGAAACTGGGCTCAGTTCCCCTTGAGGAGGTGGAATTCTGGCCCATTAGAGGGGCCTACCCGGACTGTTATGTCCGTCTGAAGAAGGAGCCGGCCTCGAAGGAGGAGACGGAACCGAAGGAGGTGATCATCCTGGATCACTCCAAGGCTCAAGCTACCCTAAACGCTGCATTGAAGGAGAGGGGGTTCTCAAACTTTAAAGTTGCTGCTCTGAGTAAGAAGCACCCCTCCTTTGTATCCTCCCCGGCTAGGGCCTTCCCCTTTATGCAGAAAGGGTTCGCGGCCGTCTTGAAGGCGGTTGAAGCTGGCAAACCGTGTCCATCTCTGGAGGAATGCAAACCACTGTCGTTGGCTTTGCCGCTGGATAATAAGGACTGGAAGGAGGTGCACCTCACTTTCTCGGTTGGGAAGTTGGACGCCGACATTGCAGGTCAGCAGTTCGGCGAAAACCTTCCCAAGTTGTCGGAATTCCTCCTACGGAGGGAACTGGACACAAAGGAGCGCCTGGCAGCCTCGATGTCTCTCCAGACTAACATGGAGACAATGGCTAGCGACCCCAAGATGCCTGAGATGTTCATGGTAATGGCCAAGATCCATCTGGCCACGGTGACTAAGGACCTCTATTGCTTTGTCAAAGCGAGGAGGGCCTGTAGAGAGTTTGTTTTCGCCTCGGCCACAGTGAGGCATGAACCCAAGAGGCTCATTTCATCTAGCATCTGGGGTAAAGATCTCTTTCCCAACGAAGTGGTCAAAGAGGTGGTGGACAAGGCAGCCACTGAGAACCGTAATCTTCTCCTTAAGTGGGGCCTGTCCCTTAAGAGGAAGTCTTCTCCTGATGAGGGCCCTCAGCCGAAAGGAAAGGCGAAGAAATCGAGGTTTTCCTCCCGTCCAGCCAAGCCTTTCAGACCACAAAGACAGCAGCAGCAGCAGCCAGCTTTGCCTCCGGTACCACAACTGGTAGCCCAGACCCCGACTACCTTCCAATGGGTACCCCAAGCCGTGTCATCAGCATCCCCGGCATTCGATCCAGTGTTCGAAGGGCAATCGACCACGTTTCAAGCAAAGCCCAGAGGTGCAGCCAGAGGTTCGGCGAGACGCCCCTCTAGGGGACGAGGATTCAGAGGTGGTCGCGGCCAGGGAGGCAAGACTGCAGGGCAGTCAAAGTGAAGTGTCGCCGGTAGGTGGGAGACTACAGTATTTCCGGGATCGCTGGACCTTCGATCCCTGGGCCCACAGCCTGCTCAAAAATGGACTGGGTTGGAGTTGGTACAGTACTCCGCCCCAGTGCCCTCAATTTTTCCAACACTCCACCCCCGTTTTGGAGGAGTACATCCAAGATCTGTTGGAGAAAAAGGTGATCCGGAGGGTAAAGTCCATCAAGTTTCAAGGGAGGCTGTTTTGTGTTCCCAAGAAAGACTCGGGGAAACTCAGAGTCATTCTGGACTTGTCACCACTCAACAAGTTCATAGTGAACCACAAGTTCAAGATGTTAACGTTACAACACATAAGGGCCTTACTGCCCAAGAGGGCATATACCGTCTCTATCGATTTGTCAGACGCATATTGGCACGTTCCAATAAGTCGCCGTCTCTCCCCCTACCTAGGATTCAAGCTACAACAAAAACTTTATGCTTTCAGAGCGATGCCCTTCGGGCTAAACATAGCCCCAAGGATCTTTACGAAGCTTGCGAGCGCAGCGCTCAAACAGTTACGCCTAAAAGGGTTCCAGGTAGTAGCCTACCTGGACGATTGGTTGGTGTGGGCAGCATCCAGAGCGGAATGCTTGCAGGCTTCCCTACAAGTGATTCAGTTCCTGGAATATCTAGGTTTCATGATCAACAGAAAGAAGTCTCGTCTTTCTCCAGCTCAGAGGTTCCAGTGGTTGGGAATTCACTGGGATCTAGTGTCACACCGTTTTTCCATTCCGATGTCGAAAAGGAAGGAAATAGCGGGGCCTGTCAGGAGACTTCTAGGTTCCGAGAGGATATTTTTACGCGAACAAGAGAGGGTTTTGGGCTCTCTTCAGTTCGCATCAGTAACAGACCCAGTGCTAAGAGCACAGCTAAAAGATGCAGCGGGAGTCTGGAGAACCTTTGCATCGAAAGAGCGAAGGGACTTGAAGAGACCGGTCCCACTTCGGCTACGTTCTCTTCTCAGACCGTGGTCTCAAGCCAGTCGTCTAAAGAGGTCACTACCTCTTCAACCCCCCCCCCCCCCCCCCGTCAGTGACAATCCACACAGGCGCCTCAAAGGTAGGGTGGGGGGTCATTCCCATCGGAAAAAAGTGCAAGGGACCTGGTCCAAGCTATTTGGGACTTTTCACATAAACTTTCTAGAAGCTATGGCAGTGCTTCTTACCCTAAAGAAAGTATCCCCACGTCACTCGATCCATGTAAGGTTGGTACTGGACAGCGAGGTGGTAGTGAAATGTCTGAATCGGCGGGGATCGAGATCTCCACATCTCAACCAGGTAATGTTAGCCATATTTCGACTGGCGGAGAAAAAGAAATGGCACCTGTCAGCAGTTCACCTTCAAGGAGTCCGGAATGTGACCGCGGACGCTCTATCCAGGGTTACACCGATAGAGTCGGAATGGTCCCTAGACGCAGGATCATTCTCTTTCATCTTGAGACAAGTCCCAGAACTGCAGATAGACCTCTTCGCGACGAAGGACAACAAGAAGCTGCCGAGATATGTGTCCCCATACGTGGACCCCTTGGCGGAAGCAGTAGATGCGATGTCCCTCGATTGGAACAGATGGTCCAGGATCTACCTGTTTCCCCCTCACAATCTGATGTTGAGGGTCCTCAACAAACTGAGATCCTTCAAGGGAGTAGCAGCAATAGTGGCCCACAAGTGGCCGAACAGTGTATGGTTCCCTCTAGCTCTGGAACTACGACTAGAGTTTCTACCACTCCTGGACCCAGTTCTGTCCCAGCAAGTCCAGAAGTCGACTGTCTACGCTTCATTACAGAAAACCCGGACCCTGCAGCTCATGATTTTCTCTCCCTAGCAGTGAACAAACGGTTCGGAATCTCGAAAGATAGCATCGACTTCCTGGAAGAATATAAATGTAAGTCTACTAGAAGGCAGTACGAATCAGCATGGAAGAAATGGGTAGCCTTTGTCAAAGACAAGAACCCGCAAGAGATCTCTACGGAGTTCTGCCTATCCTTCTTCATCCACCTCCACGGACAGGGGCTGGCGGCTAACACGATTTCTACATGTAAGTCAGCTCTGACAAGACCCATTCTATATGCCTTCCAGGTAGACCTCGCTAACGAGATGTTTAATAAGATCCCGAAGGCCTGTGCTAGGCTTAGACCATCAGCTCCGCCAAAGCCTATTTCGTGGTCGTTAGACAAAGTCCTTCATTTTGCCTCATTACTGGATAATGAGGAGTGCGCACTGAAGGACCTGACTCAAAAAGTGATCTTCCTGTTTGCCCTTGCTTCTGGGGCCAGAGTTAGTGAGATTGTGGCCCTCTCGAGGGAGGAGGGCCGGGTTCAGTTCCTGGATGGGGGAGAACTGAACCTGTTTCCGGACCCTACGTTTCTCGCTAAGAACGAGTTGCCCACCAACAGGTGGGGTCCCTGGAGAATCTGCCCTCTGAAAGAAGATGCATCTCTATGTCCCGTAGAATGCCTAAAGGTCTATCTTCGTAGAACTTCAGACTTCCATGGGGGCCAACTATTCAGAGGAGAAACATCGGGCTCGAATTTATCGTTAAATCAGCTTAGGGCGAAAATTACATATTTTATTCGCAGAGCGGATCCTGACAGTTCACCCGCAGGTCATGATCCGAGGAAAGTTGCTTCATCCTTAAACTTCTTTAACTTTATGGATTTTGAACACCTTCGTTCATACACTGGCTGGAAGTCTTCCAGGGTATTCTTTCGCTACTATGCTAAGCAAGTGGAGCAGCTAAAGAGGTCTGTGGTAGCAGTTGGTTGCGTCGTTAACCCTGCTGTTTAACTCTGCGAGGAACAGTGGAATTATTTGGGACTTTGATTCTTGGGTGAGTGTATAGTTATATGCGTTGATATAACTAGTAGTGAAGGCTCTGGAAGCCCACAGTGACTGTTCCAGTATTATGGTGATGGTAGCACAAGTACAGACAGGTGTGCCGAGCGTTGCTAACGCTAATGTCAGTGGATAGTAACATGGACGTTAACTTTGATACCTTGGTATGCGACAAGTGACCTAATTGTTTTCTTTCAGATAACCATACATCCATGCACTACGGTACTTGTGTAAATTGTTGGTCATCCACCTATCAGATGTATATATTTGTGGTAACCATGTCTATTTATTGTTACTCAATAAACTTGTTCTCGGGAACCTTGCGTCTCCTTCACCTATATTGATTTCATGTTAATTATTGAGCATTTAGCCTATGTATATTAATCGGGGATATCTATAATAGCCTATTCCTTAATGCAAGCCTTGTTGCACTGGTTTATACTTTCCTTAGCATAAAGGGCTCCACCCCTCTCTGAGGATGGTGGCGGCAGCAAGTTTAATCCTACACAGATATAACCTTTTTGTCTAATTTTACTTCGACCAGGGTGCTGGTCGGGATTTTTTCCCTTGGATGCTGTAGTTCCGAAAGACTATGCTTTACTTCATATAGAGTGAGACCACTATATTGTACTGGCTGGCGAGTGATTCATACATAGGTATATGTACTCTTCGTTCGTTTCTAGAGTCTAGTAGGACTCCTCCCTGTAGGGGGCAGGAAGCGCTTTCGTGGCTTATGATTAGTGAAAAGATGTATAACGGTAACATCTTAGGTCTTTCAGTCGAGTTGACTAAGAAACATTCCTGAGGAGTACGGCACGTATTGAGAATCCACAGATACAGTAATGCTCTGGTATACTTCCATCAGGACGACATGGCTTGAGCCCAAAAAACGGATTTTGAGCGAAGCGAAAAATCTATTTTTGGGTAAGATGGCCATGTCGTCCTGATGGACCCACCCTGTCCCTTTTCAAAAAAAAAAAAAAAAAAAAAAAAGAGAAAAGGGTTGTAGGACCCCTCCCTACATACAGTATCTGTAGCACCTCGTGTATCGCTACAAGGAATACAGATGGTGCCGCGAGCGGCGCAGGGCACGCTTACGAAACGGGGAGGAGAGATGCCTTACGAACGGCTCCCCCCTTTCTTATCGTTTTCGTTTTCTTGCCATTTGACCCCTACGAAGTGTTAACTCTATTCGGGATATAGATTGCTATGAGGCGTGTCAAGAATACGTCCACTGATATTTACGATATCCCTAAGGTCTTTTTTAGGGATACTCGCTCCAGGAGTTAGAATTCTGGGTACCTTAAGGTAAATTCTCTGGGAATATCGCCGTAGTTGTAATATACCCTAGGAAGCTGCCTTTAAGGAACTTCCATCAGGACGACATGGCCATCTTACCCAAAAATAGATTTTTCGCTTCGCTCAAAATCCGTTTTATATGTATGTATATATACAGTATCTATATCTATCTATATATATATATATATATATATATATATATATATATATATATATATATATATATATATATATATATATATATATATATATATATATATATATATATATATATATATATATATATATATAAATATATATACATATATACATATATATGTATATTATTATTATTATTATTATTATTATTATTATTATTATTATTATCCAAGCTTCAAGCGTAGTTTGAAAAGCAATATGCTATTAGCCCAGGGGCTCCAATAGGGAAAAATAGCCCAGTGAGGAAAGGGAATAAGGAAATAAATAAATGAAGAGTACAAATTAACAATAAATCATTCGAAAAAAAGTAACAACGTCAAAACAGATATTTCATATATAAACTATCAACAACGTTAAAAACAAACATGTAATATATAAACTATAAAAAGACTCATGTCAGCCTGGTCAAAAAAAAAGCATTTGCTTCAACTTTGAACTTTTGAAGTTCTACTGATTAAACTACCCCATTAGGAAGATCATTCTACAGCTTGGTAACATATGAAATAAAACTTCTAGAGTACTGCGTAGTATTGAGCCTCATGATGGAGAAGGCCTGGCTATTAGAATTAACTGCCTGCCTAGAATTACGAACAGGATAGAATTGTCCAGGGAGATCTGAATGTAAAGGATGGTCAGAGTTATGAAAAATCTTATGCAACATGCATAATGAAATAATAGAACGACGGTGCCAGAGATCAATATCTAGATCAGGAATAAGAAATTTAATAGACCGTAAGTTTCTGTCCAACAAATTAAGATGAAAATCGGCAGCTGAAGACCAGACAGGAGAACAATACTCAAAACAAGGTAGAACGAAAGAATTAAAACACTTCTTCAGAATAGATTGATCACCGAAAATCTTAAAAGACTTTCTCAATAAGCCAATTTTTTGTGCAATTGAAGAAGACACAGACCTTGTTTCTCAAAAGTAAATTTGCTGTCGAGAATCACACCTAAAATTTTGAAAAAGTCATACAAATTTAAAGAAACATTATCAATACTGAGATCCGGATGTTGAGGAGCCACCGTCCTTGACCTACTTACAATCATACTTTGCGTTTTGTTAGGATTCAACTTCATACACCATAATTTGCATCATGCACCAATTTTAGCTAAATCTCTATCAAGGGATTCACCAACCCCAGATCTACATTCAGGGGATGGAATTGATGCAAAGAGAGTAGCATCATCTGCATATGCAACAAGCTTGTTTTCTAGGTCAAACCACATGTCATGTGTATATAGTATGAAAAGTAATGGGCCAAGAACACTACCCTGTGGAACACCGGATATCACATTCCTATACTCACTATGGTGCCCATCAACAACAACTCTTTGAGATCTATTACTTAAAAAATCAATAATAATGCTAAGAAACGATCCACTCACTCCCAACTGTTTCAGTTTGAAAACAAGGGCCTCATGATTAACACGGTCAAAGGCAGCACTAAAATCAAGGCCAATCATACGAACTTCCTGACCACAATCAAAGGATTTCTGTACAGCATTGGAGATTGCAAGAAGGGCATCACATGCTCCAAGGCCTTTACGAAAACCAAATTGCAAACTAGGGAGTAGATGATTACCTTCAGCAAAGCTATTAAGACGTTTTGCCAGAAGACGTTCAAAAACTTTAGATAATATGGGAGTTATGGAAATTGGGCGGTAATCAGTGGGACTTGAGCTCCCACAAACACATTTACATAGAGAAGTAACATTACCAATTCTCCAACATGTGCTAAAACCTCCTCTTCTTGCTAACTTGCGCAAAATAACAGATAACTTTGGAGCTAAGAAATCTGCTGTCTTTATAAAAAACAAAGGAAAAATACCATTTTGGTCTACAGTGGAACCTCTACATATGAATGTCCTAACATACGAATTTGCCAACATCCGAAGTAAAATTCGACCAAATTTCTCTCTTGACACCCGAAATGTTGCTCCAACATACGAAGTAAATAATACGCGTACGCGTGGAATTTTCTCCAAAGCGTCGATCGTAGTTTCTTGTTGACGCCGCTAGACGGCAGCACATCGGAGGGACGCTAATCCAGCGTCGCCTTGATCAGTCCTCTCATCTCGTGCGCATCGTGTGGTTGTTCTCTATTCACTCAGTTATTAACAGTGCTTTTTTTCTTCCTTTTTCACGTTTTGTTTTTGTGTTTCGTAATCATGGGTCCTAAAAAGCTTAGTTTCGGTTCAGGAAGTAGTAGTAGTGGTGAGAAAAGGAAGAAGTCAATGCTTTCATTAGAACTAAAGCAAGAAATAATACAAAAGCATGAGCGAGGTGTGCGTGTTAGCAATCTGGCTAAACAATATGGCCGGAATATGTCTACGATCTCGACGATCCTAAAACAGAAGGCAGCCATTAAAGCAGTGAATCCTTCGAAGGGGATCACGATTATTTCCAAACGTTGTAGCCCTACCCTTGAAGAGATGGAACGCCTTTTGTTAATATGAATAAAGGACAAGGAGATAGTTGGCTATATGATCACTGAAACGATCATTTGTGAGAAGGTCAGCGCTATCTACAGTGACTTGAAGGCGGCGGGCTCTGGGGGTCACGCGGGGAGAGTTCAGCCGATCCTACGACGGAAAAATTCAAGGCGTCTCGAGGTTGATTCGAGAAATTTAGGAAACGGACCGGGATTCATTCAGTTGTTCGGCATGGAGAAGCTTCAAGTTTGGACACCAAGGCTGCTAAAGACTTTGTTAAAAAGTTCGAAAGCATCGTGGAGGAGGAAGGCTACATAGAGCAGTAGGTTTTCAACTGTGATGAAACTGGTCTGTTTTGGAAAAAAGATGCCTAGTCAAACATACATTACCGCTGAAGACAAGAAAATGCCTGGACATAAGCCAATGAAGGATCAGTTGGCTCTTGCGCTTTGTGCCAACGCCAGTGGGGACTGCAAAATTAAGCCTTTATTAGTTTACCATTCCGAAAACCCTAGGGCATTTAAAACACATAGAATTAATAAAGACCTGCTACATGTTCTATGGCGTTCTAATTCTAAGGCTTGGGTTACTAGGCATATCTTTGTGGAATGGGTAAACGTAGTTTTCGGCCCTGCTGTCAAGAAATATCTTCAGGAGAGGAATTTGCCTTTGAAGTGCTTGCTTTGTTTGGACAATGCACCCGCTCACCCCCCAGGACTCGAAGGTGATATCATCGACGAATACAAATTTATAAAAGTGTTGTATCTTCCAACGAATACCACCCCTATCACTGCAGCCCATGGACCAGCAAGTCATCTCTAATTTTAAGAAGCTCTACACCAAGCACTTATTAAGCAGTGCTTTAATGTCACGCAAAGCACCAACTTAACTTTGCATGGATTTTGGAGGAGCCACTTCAATATCGTGCACTGCTTAAAGATCATAGATCAGGCTTGGGAGGGAGTAACTTATCGGACCCTGAATTCAGCTTCGAAGAAGCTTTGACCTGATGCTGTTGCTCCCAGAGATTTCGAAGGTTTTGGCCCCGAAAATGAACCTGTGCTAGCCGCCGAGGAAGACATTGAAGAAATTGTATCCCTTGGCAAGTCCATGGGTCTGGAGGTGGATGAAGATGACATCACCGAACTCGTCGATGAGCATCATGAAGAGCTCACCACCGAGGAACTCAAGGAGCTGCAAGCCATGCAGCATGATGAGTTCGAAGCGCAGTTGAGTGAGTCGGAGGAGACCGAGGAGGTAGGCTAAATCTTAGGTACGGTTGAAATAAAACAGATGTTGGCATATTATCTACATGTGATTGATTTCATCGACAAGCATCACCCACAGAAACTTCAGGTTTTCCGTGTAGTTGCGCAGTTCGATGTATATATATATATATATATATATATATATATATATATATATATATATATATATATATATATATATATATATATATATATATATATGTATATATTTATAATGTATGTTTATAAATTCCATCAGAGAGTTCTTTCCCGTAACAAAAAATGTCTCAAGAGAACCAAATAATAGTATTAACAGATATTTCATTAAGTAAATGCTGAATAATTGACGAGCTCAAATGCATCAAAATCTTATATTTTTTTTCATACCATAGGTTCTTCACCTGCGTTACGACCAACCAAACTCCCACCTTCCCAAAGCACTCTTGAATATCTGGGTATAAAAGTCCTTTTTTATGAAAATAAATATTTCTCGAAATCTAATCTACTTTTTCTGAACCTTCCCCTTTTCTACCTAACATTTGAATTATATACTCTAATACTTATATTTCTTTTACATTAGTTTACTCAAAAAACTTCAATTCAATGGTGCACACGTGATAACTTTTTTCCTATATTTTACTAGGCATTACATTGTAACTCTATCTACATTCATACACCTTCATATTAATCAAAATAGAATATTTTCTCTCTTCCGAATTCCTGCGGACACTGACCATTCACCTTAGTGCCAAAAAAAGCAGCTTTCTCACCATGAAAAAATTGTCGATCATACATTATTTTTTTACGTTGGCACCACATCCAGCTATGAATAAATAGGTGGGCAAACCATCGGCCTTCATAGGTGAGAAAAACATATGCCCTACGAACTATAGTAACCGGAGCAATAAAGAGTAGCGAGGATGCAAGGATATTCTTTTATATGGATTTCAAGGGGTGAAAATAAACTACAGCTGAACTCTGAAGAAGAGGATACCCTTTCAAGTGAAGTACCATTCCTTCGGCGGGGAGACCTAAAATCGTTAAATGCATGCCTCTAAACCCTGAGGTAAAATTATAAACCTTCAGATATTGGTATTTTCTTAGACACCAAGGCATATGTTGAGATTCTTACTGCAGACTCAGTTAACATTCCTTAGTACATACTCCTATCTTATGTCTCTGGTTTCTTTTTTCCTTACGAGGGAGAAGCTCATCTGCTACATAGATGGCCTTGTTTTCCCTAGGGATTTTCCATACCCTAGGAACAAGCGATTTTTTTGCTCAGGATTTTCAAACCATTGGATCTTTTCAGGGTAACTACGATGGGAATACAATTTACTTTGCTTGTGGTAACATCCAAGCTTATCTAACTAAATTAAGAAACATACAAAAACACACAAAAACACACACACACTTTATTATTTAATTCATGTCGTTATCATCCTGAGCAAATTCACAGAACCATCTAAATCAGCATATCTTAAATATATATATATTTTTTTAATTTTGCTGGGGATATCATTAAATGTCTAAAACACCTTGCAATTATTATTATTATTATTATTATTATTATTATTATTATTATTATTATTATTATTATTATTATTATTATTATTATTATTATTATTATTATTATTATTATTATTATTATTATTATTATTATTATTGCCTAATTCTCCTACAATTATTATGAATAAATTATCATTAAAAATAAGGTATTTAATGGTCAAAAAGAGATTGAACTCATTAATAAAGTCAAATTAGGATTCTAAAGAGAGTAAAATTAGTGATAGATATATATTTCTATGAATAGAAATGCTTAAATAACATACATTGTTGAAAACTATTATCAGTCCTTCTCTCTCTGTTACCAAAAGAAAAATAGTAATTATTCCTTTGGTAAGGAAATGTTCTCCCTCTACCTCTCTCTATCTCACAATTCTAATAATCACTTTTTTTTCGCAACACTTAACACCCTATAAACACGATATTTGGAAAGGATCGTTGCACGGTTACTGAGCTAATGGTATATCCAAACACCTCTTTTCGAGTAGCTTTGCTTAGGCTTACAGATGAGGAACTTCCCACCTAACGGAACCTTGTTAAGATACGCAAATAAACACAGATAACGGTTGAAACCAAGTTAGAATGCCTGAATTATTTCTTTAATGAACACGGATACTTCGGGAGAGCAAACGTGAGGTAAGAATAAATAAAAGCTGTGTTTATTTTGCTATTGTTAGGTTGGTGTGCTTGTGATGAAGCGTTCTTATTCAGATATATGTTATAATTTGTATTAAAAAATAAGAAAATAGTTCTTGTTACCATACACAGCAGCTACCAGTATCATGTAAGATATAAGTCTTCTATATGGGAAGCTTATTTATTTATTTGATTTTATATATGCTTTCGTTCTATATCATACTGTACATATATTTAATGATATCCATACAAAGAAAAGTAAGGCAGGTTTTGCTACTATATTAAGAGTGGAAAAATATTTACAAGTTGCTCAGGCTTGAAGGTTTAAAGTTCCATAATGAGGGATACAGACTGTGGATAGGACGATAGTTTAGAAACCAACCAATCACATATAAAAGCAACAATCGATCATTTTAGCCACTCATGCTAGGACCTAGGGTGTTTGGTAAACAATTGGCAATAATCATCAATAGAGGACTCAGCAGGCTGATCTTTAGGCTCCCCAACAACCCCATCCCTAGCCCGCAAGGATGGCAAGATTGTGTAGCCTAAGATAAATGAGTGTGCTTTAATCGGACTTGAACTCCAGATCCAAGGGCTGCCAGACAGGATATCTTCATTAGAGTTGGCAGCGATTGAAACTTTGTCAACGAGCCTAACATGTACTTTTAAGGGTCAATGTCTGTGGGAACCCTCCCTTCTTTGTTCGATGCTCTGATGCTGTCGGAAGTACACCCAAAGGGTATCCTATGCCACACCATAGACCTGTCTTAAAAGTTCCCCTCTTCGTGAGAAGAACGTCGGTTACAAGTCTCTATTTAGGCCAGATTTAGGTAATATACTCGTTTATACCTCTTTCATCATGGACGTTTATGAA
>NC_090760.1:37990458-37992958 GCF_036898095.1 Palaemon carinicauda | reverse complement strand
AGGAACAGAACTGGAAACGAAATAGAAAACTTCCAGAAAATGACTGAAACTCAATTGGAAAGAGTCATGAAATAAATAAAAGTCCAGGCAACGACATTCTCGTCAAAGGTTGGAGCAAAAAATATACCTTTTGCCCTGAATCTCAACAGGATTGCTTTACATTCTGCGCTGAAAATGGAAGAGAAAAAGCATTGCTTTCATAAACAGAGATGGGAGTGACCTCTCTCTCTCTCTCTCGCTCTCTCTCTCTCTCTCTCTCTCTCTCTCTCTCTCTCTCTCTCTCTCTCTCTCTCTCTCTCTCTCTCACAGGACATTAATCCACTACGCACCAACATCGATAATGCAGCGACTATTTAATGCGCTGACAGCTCATCTAAGGAACATATCAGGAGTGACCGTAGATGTGTTTAAGAATAAGCTCGATAAACACCTAAGATGCATCCCAGACCATCCAAGACTGGAAGATGCCAAATACACCGGAAGATGCATTAGCAACTCTCTGGTGGATATACGAGGTGCCTCACACTGAGGGACCTGGGGGAACCAAAACATAGAAAAAGGCAATAAGGTAAAGCTCTCTCTCTCTCTCTCTCTCTCTCTCTCTCTCTCTCTCTCTCTCTCTCTCTCTCTCTCTCTCTCTCTCTCTCTCTTATAATAAGAGGCTAACGAGGAAATAAAATGGGTTTTCTTTTCTATTACATGTTTTCTTGAAAACAGAAAAAAAATAAAACATTACGGAATACAAAGCAGAGGAGAGCAAACAGCTAATCTTAAATTCAGTTCCTGGTTCCGTGACGAGATTCCGAAGTCTTAGAAGATAGAAGGGATAGGAAGAAAAAAGAAAAGCCCGAAGTAATTAATGCATTTAAAGGGGATAGAAGCAAATTAGGGAAAAGGGAAGAGAAGAAAGCGAAAATAGAAAGCTCAAGAAAGAATCAAGGGAAGGGAAAAGGTAAATAAGATATGAAGAGAAACCTGAGAGTAAAAAAATATACCTTTACAAAGTGAATCAAGAGAAACGACTATAAACAAACGAGGACTTATAAAAATTTATTAGTCAAAATTGTAGTGCATAAACATATGAAAATTCATTTTTTTCTAAACAAGATAATGTTCAATGTCAAATGCAAGACTAAACCCTAATGGTGCTTCGATGCAGTATCCTGTTAATATTCGTGGTCTTCCTTTAGAATCTAAATATAATTTTGCGCGTTAAAGAATTTATTTCCAATATCATTATTATTATTATTATTATTATTATTATTATTATTATTATTATTACTAGCCAAGCTACAACCCTGGTTGGAAAAACAAGATGCTATAAGCACAAGGGCTCCAATAGGAAAAAATAGCCCAGTGAGGAAAGGAAATAAGGAAATGAATAAATGATGAGAACAAGTTACCAATAAATCATTCTAAAACAGTAACAACGTCAAAACAGATATAATATATCTATTTCTAAGATACCTTTCATACTCTTATTTATAGCCTTTTATGGCTAATTTGTCATCCATGAATTTCTATTTATATAGTCGTTACCTACTTTAAAAAAAAAGTAATTATGCTGAATTTTTTTGCCAATGGACTTTTCTCAAATCCATTGATCCTTAGAGCTGTGATTTCCTTCTTTATTTTGCCTTTATATATGATTCTGATTCCTTATATCTTTCTATTGATTTCTAAAATCTTTATTAGAAAATGTCCCTGCCTGGCGTTCTGCTGGACGGGAGATTCAGTCTCGCTCAAGCTCGATAGATTCTTGTAGTGTTTGCAACCTCTCCAAGCTAAGGATAGGGAGTTTGAGGGACCCTAAAGGTCTACCTGGTGAGTCATCGGCAGCTATTGTCTGGTACTCCCTAGTCCTAGCTTTGGTGTAGAGTGGGCTTAGGCATTGGTCTTATTGATCTATGAACAGTCTACAGGGCATTGTCTTGGTAACTAGAGTAATGCTACTGCCCCTTACCTCTGACATCCTTGAGTAACCTTTAAACCTTTAAACACCTGCCCTTTAAAATACTATAATAGTGTATGCCCTATGATTTTAAAATATGATGAAAGTATGACATCTGTGTATACTCTATACTTGAAAACGATATTATACCAATTTACATCCTGAACAAGCTTAATGTCTATCAACATTATTGCAGAGAAAAGTAGAAAATGTGACCCAGTGATACTTCCTATTCTGAACCAGAGATTGTTTGGGCCAAAGTAGTTGATTGCCGTACATTTTGAGTCAGAAATATTAAACTATCAAAATATGTATTTTTTTCTTAATTGTACATTGATAAAAATATTAAGTTTCCGGTCAACTGTTACTATTCTCTTTTTTACATGTGTCAATTACCTGCTGTATTGAATGATATACTTTATAAGTGGTAGCTCTGTCGTCTCCGCTACGTATCAATTTAATATTTTTGTAAGGTTTACATTTTCCTATATTTCATCTAATTCACACATTCCATCAAGATTATTTTGTGTCACTATAACGTGTAATGCG
>NC_090760.1:37975458-37985458 GCF_036898095.1 Palaemon carinicauda | reverse complement strand
TATATATATATATATATATATATATATATATATATATACATATATATTATATATATAAATACTGTATATATACGTATATATACATATATATATATATATATATATATATATATATATATATATATATATATATATATATATATATATATATATATATACATATATATTATATATATAAATACTGTATATATACGTATATATACATATATATATATATATATATATATATATATATATATATATATATATGTATATGTATCTATATATGTATATATATATATATATATATATATATATATATATATATATATATATATATATATATTTTTGGGCTCAAGCCATGTCGTCCTGATGGAAGTTCCTATAGGGTAGCTTCCTAGGGTATATTACAACTACGGCGATATTCCCAGAGAATTTACCTTAAGGTACCAGAATTCTAACTCCTGGAGCGAGTATCCCTCGTGAAAGGGATATCGCGACATATCAGAGGACGTATTCTAGACACGTCACATGGCAATCTACGACCTGAACAGAGATTCGTCTCGTAGGAGGGAGATTGACGAGATACGAATTCGGGAAAGAAAAAGGGGAGCCGCTCCCAAGGCTAAGACAAAGTTCTTGGCTGCGGGTGATCTGTCACTAAAGCAAGGTTGGCAGGACCCTCTTGTCCCTTCCCCCTCTATCTCCGTAATGGCCTAGCCATTACTGTACTGTACCTTGCCGGCCGGCAGAGCTGGCCGGCAGGGGTATTACTGTACCATATGTCATTCTACTTCTGGACCTAGTATAGGTTGGGATTTGGATTGACTAAGCCCATTGCCGGCCGGCAGAGACGCTGGACGGCAAGGGTCTTATGTTTTCGAGTGCTGCCCGGACCTCTCTTGGTCCCTCATCCATGCCTGCCGGCAGAGCCGGACGGCATTGGTCAAGGAAGCCTGAATTAAGTTTCTCCCCTTCCTTATATGCACTCTTTCGGTTGCCGGGCTTGGGGGGTTGTGTACACTCTTATCCCGGCATCCATTCTATTTTCTTCTAGTGCTGTACCTGTCCCGGCTGCCGGCCTATGAGGCCGGCTGCCGGCCTATGAGGCCGGCAGCCGGGCAGGTGTAGTCTTCTGGTTCTTTTGCTGCCGGCTGGCATCGGTCTTGTACCTTTGCCGGCCGGCTTATGTCAGTCCTTGTCTGCCGGTCACCAAGAGTGTGGCCGGCAGCTGGGTACTACCTTGTGTAGTTGCTGGCCGGCAATCATTGCCGGCCAACACTGGCTGTTGCTGGCCGGCAGCTGCTGCCGCCGGCACAGGCATTTGAACCAGAGGGCTGCCGCCCTATAGCTGTTAAATAGTATACTTTAAAGCTAATTGTGGTGTGTGCCGGCCGGCAAAGGCAGGCCGGCACACATCCTCCTATACTGTACTATTATTCTTCTGTATAGCATATACAGTAAGAAGAAAACTATAGTAAAAGTTTAGGTACAGCACTGTATCTTCTAACACTATTGTGTTTTCTTGCACAGCCCTTTGCTGTTGCCCTCAGACAGGAAGCAGAGTTCTTCCCCGTCTATTATCCAGGATTTTAAAATCATTGCCTAGGTGTGAGCTCCACCTGTTTCCTCTGGAAACCTTGCATTGGTTACTCTAGTAGAGATAAACCATTTTGATTTTATTATCTGGAAGGCTGCAGCAATGGGTTGTGAGGGAAACACAAGTGTGTGTCTTTCATTTATGAATTGTTATGCTATACTATGCATATCCAGTGATACATAGTTCACTTGATACTCATGGAAATTTCTTCTCTTTACAGGAGGACCCTCCGAAGTGCGGAAATGTTTTCTGCAATGTCCGCAGCAAGAACCTCTGCGGACATGAGTGTTGTAGGAGACACGCAGCATGCGCTGTCTCCAAGGATGATCTCCAGTATTGGGACCCTCAGGTATGTACTGTATGCACTAACCTGATTACTGAGGCTTTTGATTCCCCTAGAACGGCGGAATCAAGGGATATAGCTAGGGAAAAGCTTCGTACTTGGGTAAGGGGCTTCAAGAAGAACACCTCTGGCCCTTATCTTCCAAGTGAGAAGATGAGGGCGTATCTTTTTCCCCAGGCATCAGCTGAGGCAGTGATTCCCCAGCCTCAAGAGGAGATCCTTCAAGATCAAGTCCAGGTGGACGAGGAAGTCGCAGATGCGATGCAAGACATCCAGTTGTGTGACAGGATGTCTGACCTGGACGAACGTTTGGAAGAAGACCTCCTGGCAGAAGGTCAGGATCAAGTTCAAACCCCGGATGTCGTAGAGGATGAGGTCGACGAGGTGTCGGCTACTCCGGTTCAGATGCCGGAGCCTATCCCCTCAACATCGGCTGGCCTCCCAGTAGAACTGGGACAGGCCCTCTCTTCGATTGTTGGAATGATCCAACAAATGCAGAAGGAGAATCAGGAGAAGGCGGCTGCAATGGAACTGCGTATGCAGTCCCTGGCAGAATCACATGGGCCCCGGAAAAGGCTCAATGTGAAAGACCTTCCCATATGCTCAGATGCTAACCCATGGAGGTATGCTGAGCACATGCCAATGACGACTGGAAAGATCGTCATCTCGGATAAGCTGGGTTCAGTTCCCCTAGAGGAGGTAGAATTCTGGCCCAGCAAGGCATCATATCCGGACTGCTATGTCCGGCTGAGAAAAGAACCAGCTTCAAGGGAGGAGACAGAGCCGAAGGAGGTCATTATTATGGACCACGCTAAGGCTCAAGCCCTACTTTCATCCTCGATGAAAGAGAGGGGCTTCTCGAATTCGAAGGTAGCTGCATTGAGCAAGAAGCTCCCTTCGTTTGTGTCCTCTCCTGATAGAGCCTTCCCCTTTTTACAGAAAGGGTTTGCGGCTGTCCTAAAGGCAGTCGAGGCCGGCAAGCCTTGCCCCTCCCTGGAGGAGTGTAAACCCTTGTCGCTGGCCCTACCTATGGACCACAAAGACTGGAAGGATGTCCATCTGACATTCTCAGTGGGAAAGTTGGAGGCTGATATTGCCGGACGGCAATTCGACGAGGACCTCCCCAAGCTGTCCGAATCTCTTTTACGAAGAGAGTTCGAGACAAAAGAAAGACTGGCTGCCTCAATGTCTCATCAGACTACTCTCGAGACGATGGCAAGTGACCCCAAGGTCCATGAAATGTTCATGGTAGTGGCTAAGTCTCACTTAGCCACAGTGACGAAGGACCTTTATAGCTTCGTCAAGGCAAGGAGAGCTTGCAGGGAGTTCGTGTTCACCGGGGCTTCGGTGAGACACGAGCCAAGGAAGTTAATCTCCTCCAACATTTGGGGAAAAGACCTTTTCCCTACCGATGTGGTCAAAGAGGTTGTTGATAAGGCCGCCGTGGAGAATAGAAATCTTCTCCAGAAGTGGGGCCTGGCTATCAAAAGAAAATCTTCCCCGGATGAGGGTCCTCAACCAAAGAGGAAGAATATGAAGACTAGGCTACCATTTCGGCCAGCCAAGCCTTATAGACAGCAACAGCAACTGCAATTGCCTTTGCCTCCAGTGCCCCAGATGGTGGCACAAACCCCGACTGCCTTTCAGTGGGTACCCCAGGCTGTGCCAGGTCAGTCAACCACATTCGCCCCAACGTTCGAAGGACAGTCTTCTTCCTTTCATGCAAAACCTAGAGGAGCAGCCAGAGGCTCGTCTAGGCGCCCCTCAAGGGGAAGGGGATTCAGAGGTGGTCATGGTCAGGGAGGCAAGACCTCAGGACGGCAGTCCAAGTGAAATGATACCGGTAGGAGGGAGACTGATGAAATTTTGGGATCGCTGGACCTTCGATCCCTGGGCCCAAAGCCTACTCAAGAATGGACTGGGTTGGAGCTGGTACAGCACTCCACCCCCATGCCTTCGGTTTTTCCAACACTCCACCCCCATTTTGGAGGAGTACGTTCAAGAACTGTTGGAGAAAAATGTGATCCGAAAGGTGAAGTCCATCAAATTCCAAGGGAGGCTGTTTTGTGTTCCCAAGAAAGACTCGGAAAAGCTCAGAGTCATTCTGGACTTGTCACCACTCAACAAGTTCATAGTGAATTGCAAATTCAAGATGCTAACACTGCAACACATAAGGACCTTACTGCCCAAGAGGGCATACTCAGTCTCTATAGACTTGTCAGACGCCTATTGGCACATTCCAATCAGCCGTCGACTCTCCCCCTACCTAGGGTTCAGGCTACAACGGAAACTGTACGCCTTCAGAGCCATGCCATTCGGGCTAAACATAGCCCCAAGGATTTTCACGAAGCTTGCGAGCGCAGCTCTCAAACAATTACGCCTAAAGGGAATTCAGGTAGTAGCCTACCTGGACGACTGGCTGGTGTGGGCAGCATCCGAGACCGAATGCTTGCAAGCTTCCAGTCAGGTGATCCAGTTCCTAGAGTACCTAGGCTTCAAGATCAACAAGAAAAAGTCTCGACTTTCTCCATCCCAAAAGTTCCAGTGGCTGGGAATCCACTGGGACCTTTTGTCACACAGTTTCTCCATCCCAATGAAGAAAAGGAAGGAGATAGCGGGCTCTGTCAAGAGACTTCTAGATTCCGAAAGGATATCAAGACGCGAACAGGAGAGGGTACTAGGCTCTCTCCAGTTTGCTTCAGTGACAGACCCAGTGCTAAGAGCACAGCTAAAGGATGCAACCGGAGTTTGGAGAAGGTATGCATCAAACGCGCGAAGAGACCTGAGAAGACCAGTGCCGCCTCGGCTACGTACTCTTCTCAGACCTTGGTCCCAAGCCAGACATCTAAAGAAGTCTGTTCTTCTTCAGCCACCTCCCCCGTCGATGACGATTCACTCAGACGCCTCAAAGGAGGGATGGGGAGGTCACTCTCATCGGAAAAAAGTCCAGGGGACTTGGTCCAAGCTATTCAGGACCTTTCATATAAACTTTCTAGAAGCTATGGCAGTGCTCCTTACCTTAAAGAAAGTCTCCCCGCGTCACTCGATCCACATAAGATTGGTGACAGACAGCGAGGTGGTTGTGAGATGCTTGAATCGACAAGGGTCGAGGTCACCACCTCTCAACCAAGTGATGTTAGCCATTTTCCGATTGGCGGAAAAGAAGAAGTGGTACCTGTCGGCAGTTCACCTTCAAGGAGTCCGCAATGTGACAGCGGACGCTCTATCCAGGTTCACACCGATAGAGTCGGAATGGTCCTTAGACGCAAGATCATTTTCCTTCATTCTGAATCAAGTCCCAGAACTGCAAATAGACCTCTTTGCGACGAAAGACAACAAGAAGTTGCCCCTGTACGTGTCCCCGTACGAGGACCCCTTAGCGGAAGCAGTGGACGCAATGTCCCTCGACTGGAACAGATGGTCCAGGATTTATCTGTTCCCTCCTCACAACCTTCTGTTGAGGGTCCTCAACAAACTGAGATCCTTCAAGGGGGTAGCGGCAATAGTGGCCCACAAGTGGGCGAACAGCATGTGGTTCCCCTTGGCGTTGGAACTACAGATGAAGTTCGTGCCGCTACCACATCCAGTTCTGACCCAGCGAGTCCAGAAGTCGACTGTCTGCGCTTCATTACAGAAAACCCAGACCCTGCAGCTCATGATTTTCTTGCCCTAGCGGTGCGAAAGCGCTTCGGGATTTCGAAAGCCAGCATAGACTTCCTAGAGGAATACAAGTGCAAATCGACTAGAAGGCAATATGAGTCATCTTGGAGAAAATGGGTGGCCTTTGTAAAGGCAAAGAATCCGCAGGAGATCTCAACAGATTTCTGCTTATCTTTCTTCATCCACCTCCATGGCCAAGGATTGGCAGCTAACACGATTTCAGTGTGTAAATCGGCTTTGATGAGACCCATTTTATTTGCCTTCCAGATCGACCTAGGTAACGAGATCTTTAATAAAGTTCCGAAAGCCTGCGCTAGGCTCAGACCTTCAGCACCTCCAAAGCCCATCTCATGGTCTTTAGACAAAGTTCTTCATTTCGCCTCCTTGTTGAGCAATGAAGAATGTGCGTTAAAGGATTTGACGCAAAAAGTTATTTTCCTATTTGCACTCGCGTCCGGGGCCAGGGTTAGTGAGATCGTAGCCCTCTCGAGAGAGGCAGGTCGTGTTCAGTTCCTGGATGGGGGGGAGCTGAACCTGTTTCCGGATCCTACGTTTCTCGCCAAGAATGAGTTACCCACCAACAGGTGGGGTCCCTGGAGAATCTGTCCTCTGAAAGAAGATGCATCTCTATGTCCAGTAGAATGCCTAAAGGTCTATCTTCGTAGAACTTCAGACTTCAAGGGTAGTCAGCTATTCAGGGGAGAAACATCAGGCTCAAATTTATCTCTGAATCAACTCAGAGCGAAAATGACATATTTTATTCGCAGAGCGGATCCTGACAGTACACCCGCAGGTCACGATCCGAGGAAAGTTGCCTCATCCCTAAATTTCTTTAATTGTATGGATTTTGAACATCTCCGTTCATACACGGGCTGGAAGTCTTCCAGGGTGTTCTTTCGCCACTATGCGAAGCAAGTAGAGGAACTTAAGAGATCTGTGGTAGCAGTGGGTCGTGTAGTTAACCCTACTGTTTAACTCTGCGAGGAACAGTGGTCTTAATTGGGACGATTAAGTCCAGGGTGAGTGTGTAGGTACATACTGTACTACAAACTAAATGAGGGCACCAAGTGCCCATATAGACTGTTCCTTCCTTCAAAGGTGAACCTTGCATAAGTTCAGACATGTGTGCCAAGCGTTTCTAACGCTAATGTGATTGATTTGTAATACAGATTTTTTATGACTTGATACCTTGGTATCTCATTAAAGTGGTGTTTAATGGTTTTTCTTTCAGATAAACAAGTTCTGTTTACTATCATACTTATGCTTAAAGTTTTGGGTTACCCTCTTTTATATAAATATATATATTTGTTGTTAACCTGTCTGTTTATTATCTGTCAATAAACTTGTTCTTGAGAACCTTGCGTCTCTTTCACCTGTGTCAATTTATTGGTATAATTGAGCATTTTAATTCTATGTATCTTATCTGGGATAATTCTGATAGAATTGTTCTGTTTTGCAAGCTATGTTGCATTGGTTTATGTAAGTCCCCTAATGGGAGGACTCCGTCCCATAAAGGGACGAGGGCGGTTTTATTAGTTTCTTCCTATGCGGATATAAACCTTTGTCCAATACAAGTATTGTGCGGATGACTGGTCAATATATTGACGCAGTGGTTCTATACAAACTATGCTTTACTTAATATAGGGCGAGACCACTATATTAGCTTGCCTGGTATTCATACATAGATATATGTACTCTTCGAGACTTTCCAGAGTCTAGTAGGACTCTTCCCTGTAGGGGGCAGGAAGCTCTAACATAGTTTATAGTTAGTTGAAAAGATGTATAACGGTAACATCTTAGGTCTCTAGGTCTAGTCGACCGGGAATAAATATCTCCGGGGAGTACGGCACGTTCTGAGAATCCACAGATACAGTAATGCTCTGGTACACTTCCATCAGGACGACATGGCTTGAGCCCAGAAAACGGATTTTGAGCGAAGCGAAAAATCTATTTTTGGGTGAGATAGCCATGTCGTCCTGATGGACCCGCCCTTGCCTTTCTAAGAAAGGGCTGTAGGACCCCTCCCTACATACAGTATCTGTAGCACCTCGTGTACGCTACAAGGAATACAGATGGCGCCAGGATTGGCGCCAGGCACGCATACGAATCGGGGGATAGGGAAGCCTTGGGAGCGGCTCCCCTTTTTCTTTCCCGAATTCGTATCTCGTCAATCTCCCTCCTACGAGACGAATCTCTGTTCAGGTCGTAGATTGCCATGTGACGTGTCTAGAATGCGTCCTCTGATATGTCGCGATATCCCTTTCACGAGGGATACTCGCTCCAGGAGTTAGAATTCTGGTACCTTAAGGTAAATTCTCTGGGAATATCGCCGTAGTTGTAATATACCCTAGGAAGCTACCCTATAGGAACTTCCATCAGGACGACATGGCTATCTCACCCAAAAATAGATTTTTCGCTTCGCTCAAAATCCGTATATATATATATATATATATATATATATATATATATATATATATATATATATATATATATATATATATATATATATATATATATATATGTATATGTATATATATATATGTATATATATATGTATATATATATATATATATATATATATATATATATATATATATATATATATATATATATATATATATATATATATATACATATATATATATACATATATATATATATATATATATATATTTATATATATATATATATATATATATATATATATATATATATATATATATATATATATATATATATATATATATATAATATGTGTGTGTGATTTTGTGGTTAACGCATAAATGAAACACCAAAAACATACTTAATTCATATATATATTCAGCCCAATTATTAGACCCTAGTATAACTCACACACATATAAATATATATATATATATATATATATATATATATATATATATATATATATATATATATATATATATATATATATATATATATATGTGTGTGTGTGTGTGTGATACGCTGTGGAACTATGATACCAGTAATTCAGCTGAAGTAGAATACGATAAAAAAAAAAATATATTGAAAGTTGTATTGACTATTTCTTTCCAATATTTCTATAACTGTTTTAATAATATAAAATATTTACGAAATAATAACAGTTATATATTGCATAAAATCATCATATGATAAAATACATTTCATTTACTAAACCTTTAAGGATACAGAATACAGTTGAAGGAAAGGGAAGCCTTATAGATAAATCTTACAGGCGTAGTCTGTCATATATGCAGAAAACTTGCTTACTCATAATTGGCTTAGTAAAATACCCTAATGTCAACTTCGGCTGGAGATATGTGGGCACTGTTAACATAACAAGATCAGTATTCACTAATCACCTTTTCAAAGATTTTATCAAACTATGGTACTGAAGTAGACAAGTCTCTCTTTCTAGCAAGAGCTCACGACAGTACCAAAGAAGGGACAAAAATCCATCACGAATCATGACAAATAATGGCAGGATATTAGGGAGATGCATATTATTATTATTATTATTATTATTATTATTATTATTATTATTATTATTATTATTGCTAGCCAAGCTACAGCCCTAGTTGGAAAAGCATGATGCTATTAGCACAAGGGCTCGAATTTGGAAAAAAAAGGGCCAATGAGGAAAGGAAATAGGGAAATAAATAAATGATATGAGATATAATGAACAATTAAAATAATATATATTGATAACTGTAACAACATGAAAAGAGATATTTCATATATACACTATAGAAATACTCAAGTCAGCCTGTCCAGCACAAAAGAATTTATCGCAAGTCTGAACTTTTGAAGTTCTACCGTTTCAACTACTCGATTAGGAAGATCATTCTACAACTTGAGCACTGCTGGAATAAAACTTCTAGAATACTGTGTAGTATCAAGCCTCATGATGTAGAAGGCCTGACTATTAGAACTAACTGTATGCCTAGTTTAACACACAGAATGGAACTGTCTGTAAAGATCTAAATGTAAAGGATAATTAGAATTATGAGAAATCTTATGCAACATACATACCAAACTAATTGAACTACAGTGCCAGATAATGATCTCTAGATCAAGAATAAACAGTAATAGACAGTAAGTTCCTTTCCAACAAAATAAGATGCTGGTCTTTGTACCCAACAGGCACACCTGCAAGCTCTGCTCCAAAAAATTAGGACATTCATTGAACTGGGTGGAGGTACACCTTTTTCCAAGTAGCTCTCTGCTTGTCGGATGCAAGGGACTTCTTGATTCTTTAAATTCATGTACAGATAGTAAGGCAGTCCTTGGACTAATCCCTACACCTCCTAAACCCATTTACTGCAGAGTTTTCTAGTTAAACGTTGGGACTTTAGAAAGTTTGTATCTACTTAATTACATTTTTTATATTCAGTTTATATGTTTGTCAATTATCATGATATGGAGAATTCATTAAT
>NC_090760.1:37920356-37967856 GCF_036898095.1 Palaemon carinicauda | reverse complement strand
CAAACATAGAACACTGTACAAAATTATAATTGGTACCGAGTCAGTAGCAAGCTATTCAACTTAAATTCTGGTGCACTGGGAACTGCCTGAGGCTAAATGCTCTTATTTTATATGTATATTGTTACGAACTCCCTCTAGAAGGAAGCCATAACGGGTTCGTTTATCTTATTCACAAATCCAGTGACAAAAAAAAAAAAAAAAAAAAAAAAAAAAAAAAAAAAAAAAAAACTCAAATCAGTAGGAACGAGGAAAACCAGAAAGACACATGGGCAAAAATTTCACAATATTTATTACAACAATAAAGGTACTAACACTGATGGCCCACAAAAAGCAATAAATTGATTAAGTACAATATGCCATCGATTAACTCAATGAGTCACCTAATGCTAAAACTAAACCCTACTCATAGTGAGGAAATCAAATCTTTAATGTTAAGGTATCAAAAAGCCTTTACCCACCACACTAACCTATTACTAAGCAGAAAGGAAAGAAGTGGAAGAACATACAAAAAGAAACAATAATCCTACCTATATCACAATCTAAACCTTAATATTAAAGTACATAATCTTACAACACTCATATTAAACCTTCATCAGCTTTGACAATAGTTAAATACACAAATATATTGGTCCTATGACACAGACCGGTACTAATATAGACGAGTCCATCTGCTGCTCAAAAATATGGCCACAAGTAGTCACTCTCATCAGTAGAACAGCCCTTCACAACCGTTGGTGGATATGCACTTTCAGTCTATGGCTCGACAAAATACAGGGGATGTTCCTCTTACCTGAGAGAAGCCTCCCTACTTGCTCCAACAAGACCACTCTGGTGCTGATACAGTAGATATATCCATCAAAGATGAAAAAGGCTCTCGAGCCCTGCTCTACACCAAACTGCCAATGTCCAGGTTAAGCAGTAGATCACTTGAACCACAGTTGCAAGTCTTGTTCTCACACGTAGCTTCACAGGTAAACTGCCTTCCACATTAAGAAGCAGCTCAATGACAAATTGTATATATATTCCACATTAGGCAGATCAGCAGCTCCAGAGTCTTCAACGGCCTTGAACTCGACTCTCGAGAATACTTTAGGAGAGTCACAAGTCACCTCTCCTTACAACACTCCCAGTCACCACAAAGAAAAATAAATGAGTTAAAAATTTGCCAAGGAAGTAAAAATACTGAGGAAGGCCGCACTTCAAAATGCACTCAATAGATGGCGCCACAAAACTTAAGCTTTTTCAACCAAAGCAAATTAAACATTACATTTAAACCAAAGCAAATTAAACACTACATTTAACCAAAATATATGTACTAATGTAAAACCAACAGCAAAATACTTAATTTAGCTTTACAAAATTGTAAACAAAATAAAAATTAAAGCCATCAGTGCAAAAAGGCAAAACAACAAAATTTTACTTTAAAATTACGTTAATGCCTGACACCTTCCTCCTTCAACGAAAAAAAAAAAAATAATTTGACTAAACAGGAAAATTTTTTTTTTTTTTTTTTTTTTTTTACCTTAATACGAAAATAAGAAAAGTAAACATGACCAACCAAAACACTTACACTAAGACTACTTAACCTAACTGGACACCCCCACCAAAAAAAAAACAAAAAACAGGGAACTCCGGGATTGCACAAAAAAAAAAACAACCTTAGAATACATTAATAGCCTATACATCATCTGAAAAGAAAAAAAAATCAGGAACGGCACAGCAGCCCACACTTCACATCCTAGAAAGTGCATCGGGGATCTTGTTGTCCACTCCTTTTATATGCTGAAAGACCAGGTTATATTCCTGAAGGAGAAGTGCCCATCGCAGAATTCTTTGATTCGCTCCCTTCATCTTATTTATAAATACCAACAGGTTATGGTCCGTCAACACTTCAACCTGGAGAGAACTAGATAAGTAAATAGAAAAAGGGGTTACGCTCTTCACCAGAGCCAAAGCTTCCTTCTCTATGGTGGAATACCTTCTTTCAGCCGGGAGTAACTTTTTACTGAAATAAGATACAGGGTGCATTTCCCCCTCATCATCTCTCTGAAACAGAACTCCTCCAACACCCACGTCACTGGCATCCACCGCCAAAATAAAAGGTTTATTAAAATTGGGAGAGCTAAGAATTGGTTCCGAGACTAATACCGATTTCAAATTAGAAAATGCTTTTTCACATTCTGTACTCCACAAAAACTTAAGTGTTCTTTTTCAATAGATTAGTTAAAGGCTGGGCGATGTCAGCAAAATTCTTCAGGAACCTCCTGTAATACCCTAACATGCCAAGAACTTTGCGGACATCACGGACATTACGCGGCTGAGGAAGGTTGGCTATAACCTCAATATTAGCATGTTTAGGAGCAAACTTCCCCAAACCAACCTCATGACCCAGATACGTCACTACAGCCTTACCAAACTCACACTTATCGATGTTTACAACCAAACCAGCCTTTCGTAAAACCTGAAAGAGTTTTCTTAACCTTTCAACATGGGTTTTCCAGTCCTGACTATATACCACCAAGTCGTCAATATATATTTTGGTACCCTCCAGCCCGCATATCACTCTATTCATAAGGCGCTGGAACGTACAGGCTGCATTTTTCAAACCAAAAGGCATCACCTTACACTCATATAACCCATTGGGGGTGACAAATGCCGAAATCTCACGGGCCCTGTGAGACAATGGCACCTGCCAATAACCCTTCAATAAGTCTAATTTCGTTACAAATTTGGCATTACCTATTCGGTCTATTAAATCGTCAATCCGGGGAAGAGGGAAACTGTCACTCTTTGTTACCTGATTAACCCTACGGTAGTCAACACACATTCTATAATTACCATCAGGTTTCTTTACCAGAACAATAGGAGAACTCCAAGGACTTTAACTGGGTTGAATAAGATTGTGGTCCAGCATATACTGTACCTCCTTCTCGACTACTTTGGCTTTTTCTGGGTTCAGGCGGTAAGGAGCCTGCTTTACTGGAAGAGCATCACCAACCTCAACATCATGTTCAAGCCATGAAGTAAGCCCTGGAGCCTCTCTAAACACTTTTGGAAAAGCCGTTATCAAACATAACAAATCTTTCTTCTGGACTTCATCCAGATGTTCCAACAAAACATTTGCCTTATTAAAAATCTCAAACTTAGTTCTTAAATTCTCTACAGGTACATGGTCATCAACGTTATCATAAAATACAGTAGCTAGAGGACATGGCATTTCATAAACAATATTTAATGGACTTAGATTTCTACCTTCATATTTCTTTAACCTATTAATGTGAAAAATTCTACTCTTCCTAGTAGAACCTGGAGAATCTAATTCGTAGTTAAAGTCAGACACCTTTCTTATTACCTTCCATGGACCTTTAAATCTGGGTTTCAGAAAACTATCAGGGTCCATATCTAAAACCAGAACCAGATCTCCAGATTCGAAAGAACGACTAACTGCCTTACGATCATGGAATGCTTTCATACTAGCCTGGGAAGCTTCCAGATTACCTTTGGCAAACTTCCAGGCACCACTCAATTTATTTTTCAAATTAGATATAAATATATTAAGATTTTGAATTTGTTTTCGTCCCCAATCAACACTTCAAAACACTTCTAAAAGACCTCGAACCTCATGACCATACACCAATCTGAAAGGAGAAACACCAGTCGATTCATTTGGGTGAGTTCTTATTGCAAATAACGCATAAGGTAGTTCCTTATCCCAACTACTCTCCCTTTCATAACAGTACTTGCCAATTATACTTTTTAAGGTTTGGTGGAACCTTTCCACCACCCCTTGACTTTCAGGATGGTATGGGACACTGGTGATGTGCTGAATGGCCAGTTCAGCACACCTGTCCTTAAAGTACTTGGAAGTAAAGTTAGTCCACAATCTGATTGAATGGTACAAGGTAACCAATAACGACAAAAATATTCTACTAACTTTTCCCAGACAGCTTTTGACGTTACTTTCCTAAGAGGGAAAGCCTCTGGGAACCGAGAAGCCCTATCCATCACAGTTAATAAGTAAATATATCCCGATTGAGTTCTAGGTAAAGGACGAACAACATCAATGACAATCTCAGAAAATGGTTCACCAATTACAGGGATGGGTTTTAATGGAGCTTTTCGCAATACCTGATTAGGTTTACCCATGACCTGGCACGTTACACAAGTTCGCAAGAACTGCTTAATACACCTTTTCATATTAGGCCACCAAAAAAGCTTGGTTAATCTCTTAAAAGTTTTTGTTACCCCAAAGTGTCCCGAGAAAGGATCCTCATGAGCTAACTGCAGCAATTCGTCTCTGAATTGTTTAGGTACCAAAATCTGCTTATGATACTCTGAGGATTCCATAAGAGCAGAACTGCTTAATCTACACAATAATCCTCTCTCCGATACAAAACATGGCTTAGAAATATCATCCCCCTCAGTTATTTCCACATCAAATTCATCATGCTGAGCTTTTATAAAATCAGCCCTATTCCATGCTCTAACTACCTTACTACTACCACTACTTCCTACTGACTCGAGCCTTCCTACTGCTACATCTACTTGAACAGGGTCTAAATGTAAATCCTCTCCGTCCATCAAGAGGTTACGCCCTTTCCTCTGGGAGCGAGTAGTTACAGCAATGGGTAATTTATTTAAAGTTAAAATGGGAAACAATTCTTGTCCCTCCACATTACACAAGTCATTTCCTAGGATACCATCTATCCCAGGTATAGGTAGTTTATCAACAATGGCCAGATTAATATTCTTTACGACACACAATATGTCAATCTCTCCTTCAACCACAGGAGCCGACACAACAGTGTCCGGAAAACCACTGAAAATAATATAGTTAGCGATCTTCACGTTAAGAGGTAACCTACTTCTTAACAATAAAGATCGAGCAGCACCTGTATCCCTCAAAAATTTTATATTTATAACTTCCTTCTCAAATCTCAGCTTACCTGGCCAAATATACTTATTAAATGACAGTCACATGGGGGAATCATTCTCTTTATTACCTTTGTTACCATTTTCTTCATTCTCTACAGATTGTTGAGAAACCTTAACATTATTCACCACAGCAATAGGAGTAGTAGTCTGCCTCTGTAAATACCTCTGACGAGCAAAACAATTAGCTTGGATATGTCCTGTCTTATTACACCAGTAACAGGTTTTACTTCCCACCCCACTTGTTATAGTACGACTAGGATGAGCATTATTAGTTTTTGCAGAATTCCTATCTACAAAATTACCACTGGGATTACTGTTTGGTTGACTTTTGACCTGAAAATTGGAATTTGCTTTAGAGTTAGAGTAAGCCTGGAAATTAGAATTATTTTGGTTAACAAACACTTTCTTTTTACTCTCCCAGTTACCCTTGACCACAGGGAAATTACCCCTGACGTTCTCAGTACCAACCTTATGGGTCAATATATATTCATCACTCAACTGAGCAATTCTGGGAAAAGAAGTCACTTTCAAGTCTTCTAAATGAACTCTTAAATCTTTACCACACGATTTTTTAAAATCTTCAATCAATATCAACTCTTTCAAGGCCGCCAAAGTAGTTACTTGGCGACTCTTGAGCCAATCATCAAAATGCTCCTGCTTTACACGAGCAAACTCCACATAAGTCATGTTCGGGGTTTTGTTAAAATTCCTAAACCTCTGCCTGTAGGCCTCGGGAACCAAATCATATGCTTTTAATATCAAAGCTTTCACTTTCTCATAATCCCGAGATACTTGCTCCTCTATGGCATTATAAACCTTCTGAGCCTTGCCCAGTAAGCGACATTGAATCAACACTGTCCAGACCTCCCTAGGCCAAGACAACCTAGAAGCAACCCTTTCGAAAGCCTTAGAGAATTCAGGCACATTCTCCTCAGTAAAACAAGGTACAAGTTTTAGAGCATCCCCAAAACTAAACTTTTCCCCAATGTCTTCATGGATGCGGGTACTCTCACACTTCTTACCTTGCTGGATCTTGGCCAGCTCTAACTGCATGCTAAGCATCGTTCTCTCATGAGCTCTGATTCTCTCAAACTCCTCGAACTCTAACTTCTTTAGTTCCAACATGTTCTGGAAATCTTTAACTAGTGGCTTATTTTCTCCTTTGACCGAACGAGTAGGAACAGCTGGAGACACATTATCAGTACGAGGAACCCCCTCAGTCTGACTTTTACCATCAGGCAGACTGCCATACCCTTCAAAAATCAGTCCACATTGAGACGGATCCTGAAAAAGACTCAATCCCGGAGCCCCTTCTACATCAGACTCACTCATGCTTTCACTAACTAATTCATCAGCAGTTTGTTTAAGTTCACACAGCCTATTCTTTACCATATTATATACGTCCTTTTTCAATTCCCTATTTGTCAAAGAAATGCCTAACGACCTAGCACAAGCTTTCAAATTTTCTTTAGTCAAAGCACCCAAATACCTAACACAATCCTCAGAAGCCAAAAATTCGGCAGGGTTAAACTCTACATCAGACATAATGAAAAGGAAAAGAAGGAAGGTGGTGAAGCACAACAAAAATAAATACTGAAAAATCTCACCCAGAGCACAGTCTGGTAACTCGCACCACCGATTGAGTTTGTCCTGGATCCTGTCACGGTCGCCAAAATATGTTACGAACTCCCTCTAGAAGGAAGCCATAACGGGTTCGTTTATCTTATTCACAAATCCAGTGACAAAAAAAAAAAAAAAAAAAAAAAAAAAAAAAAAAAAAAAAAACTCAAATCAGTAGGAACGAGGAAAACCAGAAAGACACATGGGCAAAAATTTCACAATATTTATTACAACAATAAAGGTACTAACACTGATGGCCCACAAAAAGCAATAAATTGATTAAGTACAATATGCCATCGATTAACTCAATGAGTCACCTAATGCTAAAACTAAACCCTACTCATAGTGAGGAAATCAAATCTATAATGTTAAGGTATCAAAAAGCCTTTACCCACCACACTAACCTATTACTAAGCAGAAAGGAAAGAAGTGGAAGAACATACAAAAAGAAACAATAATCCTACCTATATCACAATCTAAACCTTAATATTAAAGTACATAATCTTACAACACTCTCATATTAAACCTTCATCAGCTTTGACAATAGTTAAATACACAAATATATTGGTCCTATGACACAGACCGGTACTAATATAGACGAGTCCATCTGCTGCTCAAAAATATGGCCACAAGTAGTCACTCTCATCAGTAGAACAGCCCTTCACAACCGTTGGTGGATATGCACTTTTAGTCTATGGCTCGACAAAATACAGGGGATGTTCCTCTTACCTGAGAGAAGCCTCCCTACTTGCTCCAACAAGACCACTCAGGTGCTGATACAGTAGATATATCCATCAAAGATGAAAAAGGCTCTCGAGCCCTGCTCTACACCAAACTGCCAATGTCCAGGTTAAGCAGTAGATCACTTGAACCACAGTTGCAAGTCTTGTTCTCACACGTAGCTTCACAGGTAAACTGCCTTCCACATTAAGAAGCAGCTCAATGACAAATTGTATATATATTCCACATTAGGCAGATCAGCAGCTCCAGAGTCTTCAACGGCCTTGAACTCGACTCTCGAGAATACTTTAGGAGAGTCACAAGTCACCTCTCCTTACAACACTCCCAGTCACCACAAAGAAAAATAAATGAGTTAAAAATTTGCCAAGGAAGTAAAAATACTGAGGAAGGCCGCACTTCAAAATGCACTCAATAGATGGCGCCACAAAACTTAAGCTTTTTCAACCAAAGCAAATTAAACATTACATTTAAACCAAAGCAAATTAAACACTACATTTAACCAAAATATATGTACTAATGTAAAACCAACAGCAAAATACTTAATTTAGCTTTACAAAATTGTAAACAAAATAAAAATGAAAGCCATCAGTGCAAAAAGGCAAAACAACAAAATTTTACTTTAAAATTACGTTAATGCCTGACATATATATATATATATATATATATATATATATATATATATATATATATATATATATATATATATATATATATATATATATCAACCACAATTGTATTTTATTATCAAATTCTACCTTTGGGAATATACATCTACTGGAAATTAATTTATGATAAATACTTTTTGGTGGGGTATATATATATATATATATATATATATATATATATATATATATATATATATGTTTGTGTGTGTGTGTTAATCACAAGATTCAAGGCAAACTTAAATCGTAGTTTAATAAATATACTATGCTCATATAGTGTCTGCTGCTGTGGGTTGTACAGATATACCCACAAGCATATATATATATATATATATATATATAAATATATATATATATATATATATATATATATATATGTATATATATATATATATATATATTTTCTCGTGTATATATGTGGATATGTATATATATATATATATATATATATATATATATATATATATATATATATATATATATATGTATATATATATGTGTGTATGTATATATATGTATATAAATGCATATATATATATATATATATATATATATATATATATATATATATATACATATAGATAGATATATATATATATATATATATATATATATATATATGTCTATATATATATATATATATATATATATATATATATATATACATATATATATATATATATATATATATATATATATATATATATATATATATGTGTATATATACATATATATATATATGCACACACACACACACACATATATATATATATATATATATATATATATATATATATATATATATATATATATATATATATGTACATAAACAAAAATGAAAAAAAAACATAGGCGTCTGACTTTTGTGCCCCCAGAATTCCCTACCTTCTTCGCTAAGCAAAGCTGTCGGAAGAAGACAGAGGGCCATCCAATGGAATAGTCTAGTAGGCAATTCAGGGAATGGAGTGTATCATAACGCTGGTAACGTCTAGGAAATGGGATTATCTTATATCATCTCCTATGTATCCCATGTATTATTTAGTATACATTCTTCTACTGGCACAAAAATGTATATGATGGAGAAAAGTTTTATTTCTTTCTGTATATTTCAATTTCAATTAAATATATCTTTTTATTTCAATGATAATAATTTTTTTTCTTGAAATGTCTCAAATCATTTTTCTTTTTAGTAGGTAAGATGATCTAATATTCATATTTTATATATAAGAAAAATCTGTTAACACAGTGATCCCTGACATAAATAAACTAAATTTTGCATTGAAGGAAAATAGTGTGGTAAGGTGTTAATCATAGTCATGGAATTGTAATAAACCATCCGTAGTTATTTTTTCGTTCAAGATGCATTAATCCGCGTATAGTTTTGACAAAGCAGTTCAATGTACGTCAATACTTACCATCCAGCATGTAGGGACATAGTTCAAGGTTTTCCATTTTTCTGAAAATTCCGAAATATGATGCTAATATGATGGTGGTCTCTCTGGTGGAATATTACACTTAAAGTAGCAAAACGACCTCCCGTTACAATCGAACGAAATGATAAAACAAGTAATAAGGATGCATGAATTTGACTGATGAAAGATGAATAATTATTCAGTGAAATGGTACATAATATGTGATTTTTCATAAGTTGTTTATTCTCATTGTCTAACTTTATAATTCTATGATTTGCTTAGCAATATTATTATTATTATTATTATTATTATTATTATTATTATTATTATTATTATTATTATTATTATTATTATTATTAATAATAATAGTAATAATAGCTTTTATCTAAATTATAACCCTACATGGAAAAAAAAAAAACAGGATGCTTTAAGCACAAGAGCCCCAACAGGGGAATATAGCTCAGTGAGGGTATGGAATAATGAAATAAATAAACTAGAACAGAATTCATGAATAATCGATATAAAATATTTCAAGTTCAGTAAAAACATTAAAATAGATCTTTCATATATAAACTATAAAGAGACACTTATGGCAGCCTGTCAAATGTAAAAACATTCTCTGAAAGTTTGAACTTTAGAGCTTCTTCTGATTCTACACTTTGATTAAGGAGATCATTCCACAATTTGGTCACACCTGGAATAAAACTTTTAGAATAATGTGTTGTATTGAGCCTCATAATGGAGAAGCCATGGCCGTTAGAATTAACTGCATACCTAGTATTACGAATAGGATGGTACTGTCCGGGAAGATCTGAATGCAAAGGTGGTCAGATTTATGAAAAATATAAGACAACATGTATGAAGAACTAACTGAATAACGGTGCCAGAGATCAATATCTAGATCAGAAATAAGAAATTTAATAAACTGCAAGATCATATTAAAAAAAAAAAAAGAAATTAAACTGACATTCAGCAGCTGAAGACCAGACAGGAAAACAATTCTCGAAACAAGGTATAAAGAAAGATTTAAAACACTTATTCAGAATATATTGATCATCGAAAATCTTAACAAACTCCAAAAAATGTAATTCTTTTGTGTAACTGAAGAATAAACAGCCCGAGCGTGTTTCTCCAAAGTAAATTTGCTGTCGAGAATTACACCTCACATTTTAAAAGAGTCGTACAGAGTTGAAGAAATGTCATCAATGCTCTAAGAGTCATTGTCCTCGACCTGCTTACAATCATACTTGGAATTTTGTTAGAGTTAAACTTCATGCCCAATAATTTGCAGTTTGCAGTACTTCTAGCTAGATCTCTGTTGAAGGATTCTGTAACCACTGTTCTGCATTCAGGAGATTGAATCTAAGCAGAGAGATTAGCATCATGTGTATATAGTATAGACAGTAATGGTCCAAGAGCGCTACCCTGAGGAATACAAGATACATTTCTATAGTGAGTATGGTGCTAATCAATAATAACTCTTTACCATCTATTACCTTTAAATTCAATAAAAATGCCAAGAAAAGATCCACATACTCCTATTGTTTGAGTTTAAAAACAAGGACCTTGGAATTAAAACTGTCTAAGGCAGCACTAAAATCAAGGTTAATCATATAAATTCCTATCACAACCAAGAGAATTCCTTATCACATTAAAGCTTGTAAGAAAGGCATCAATTACTCCAAGGCTTTTCAAAAGGCCAATTTTAAACTAGAGAACAAATGGTTACCTTCAGCATACATATTTAGACGGTTTGTCAATAGTCATTCAAAAACTTTAGAAGTTATGGAAGTTGTGTGGTAATCATCAGTGCTAGAGCTACCACAAACAATTTTATCTGGTAGAGTAAGATTACTAATTCGCCAACAAAGAACATTTTGCTAACTTGCAAAACATAACAGACAACTTAGGATCTAAAAAATTAGAAGTCCTATAAAAAATCAAAGGAAAACTATCATTTATGTATACACCTCCATATGCGTCAAGGTTTATCAAATTTTTTTTAATTTAACGAGACAGACAACTTAAAATAGTTAGTTTGGCCTCAGGAAAAAAAGGAATGAGGAAGATCAAGCTTCTCATTACTCTGCTTGCTGAGGAACACATCAGCCAAAAGGGCTGTTTTTCCTTCTGACAGTGAGTGACAGAGCCATGTGGTTTAAGTAAAGGAGGAACGGTTGCATCTACACCAAAGAGTGCAGATTTAAGTGTAGTCCACCACTTATGTCCTGGGTTTTAACAGAAAGGGTTTATTTTATGGAGAAATTGTATTCGTTTTTAGTTGAAGCATAAACTCTCTGAGCAAAAGCTCTTAGTTGAGTATAGTTATTCTAATTGAAATCTGATATGTTACCCTTCCAAAGATTATCGGTTCCCTGCTTCTCGAAATAAGCACTTCTAAAATTATCAATGCATCAGAGTTTTTCTTTCACCCAGTATTTACTCTTAAATTATAGTTCACTCCTTATAACTTAATATAAAAACCACGTTTAGTCACTACGGTAAGCTTTCAACATGATAAAGAAACATCTTAATGGTAAGCTTACTTATGTCCTCCACGCTAATTCCTCAAGCTTTCTTAAATTTGCAATAGTAATTTCATTCTTACATCAACCCCACTTTTTTTATAAATTACCTTTAAAATTCATCAAAGCTTCAAATTACTCACTGAAACGCCCAGATACTGCATTGTCATCAGAAACCATCTGCTTATTTGCACCTTTTATTCTTAAACACATATGATCATTAAACGGTTTTTCTCTGCTATCACTCCTTCAAGTTGTTGTTCATTTATTTCAAATTTTTCTGTAGGCTTCCCTCTCATCATCCTTTAATTTCTCTCATCGTTTACCTTTATTTCCTTTTCTCAACATTACAATTCCTTAGTATCACAATATGCTTTTTTCCCTCTTCCTAAAACTGAAAATACTTCTTACCGACTCTACTAATACCATAATTCTACTTAATCTTCAGATAAACCTTCATCTTCTACCTGTTTAGGCCAAACTCATTTCCCATAGATTTTTCTTTATCTTTTCATCTCTTCACTTTCTCGTCGTTAAACTTTCTTTCATCAATTATTCCCTTGCTTACTTAAATGAGCATACACATTCACATACATACACAAATAAAAATCACGTACTTAATTGAAGGATTTAAAGTTACATGTACTCATGGCAATCTTCTGCGTAATTGAAGGCATTTCCCCTGGAAACTATAATACTATGCCTGCCTTCCAAAGACCTTTTTTTTCTAGCATATAAAAAAAAAAAAAACTTAGATGCTTACGATATAAAGGTGCGTGCGTAAATATGAAGAGAGTCAAACCCTGTTTCTTGAGTGAAGGGAGGTTACAAGAGTTAGGAAAAAAAGTCGAAATTGAAGTCGAATAGCTATATTTGATTCTGCTGTCTAGTAGAATCTTTTTGCTCCTAACAGTTATTTTCCCTAAAGCAATGCTTCCCTAATTTTGGAAATATCCTCAGAAAAAAAAAATATGGAAACAAGTTGTCCAAGAGGACTTATAGTAAAATAAAAAAAAAAGGAAACTTTATAGTTAGATTTTCAGATCCATTAATTGGACGGTTGGATATATGATTCACACAGCACTATGGCACAGGTTCCTTTGTATCGATAGATTTTTAATCAAGTTTCCAAAACATCATGACTATGGATTAGAGAAACAGCAGCCATTAAGTTTTAAAAACTTAAATGTATCATTGCGTTCAAAGTGTTAAAAACTTACTAACCATTAATATATACAGTAATCAATAAGAAACTCGTCCTTTTACATTTTTTTTTTATTCTGAATAAAATTATTAGCCTAAATATCAAAACAGTCTCTTGCATTCTTTTGTTTAAAACTATTGCTTATAAAATAAAAAAACATCGTAATATATCAAAAGTTTTATCATACATTTAAATATTTTTGTGTTTTCACCTATGTAAAGAATCTAGGTTGAAAAATAGTAAGACATTTTTATGAGTAAAAGTATTAACCAGACTTTCTGGTGCAGTTTATCTTCCCAGACACTTGAAGCTAATGAATACTGCCGACTAAAAACTCTTGAGCGAGTTCTGTTCATTTTTTACGTACAAATTGCTCATTTTCTCCTCTTATCCTTTACTTGTCTGTCGTACTTAATGACTTGGTAAACTAATTGATGTTGTTTATAATGGGGGTTTCAAGAAATTTTGAGTTTATTGGTAAAGTATTTTTGTGGTATTTAAGAGGTTCAGTTACGATTAGGTTTAAGTATCACTAAAATTGCAGAAGAAAGTAAGCATGAGCATAAATGCAGAATATATTTCGCGAGGACACGCAAGCGCCGAGTAAAGCTCAAAGATTACACTCTAATACTCGCAAACAAATACAACATACACACATACACAAACACACACATATATATGTACATATATACAAATGAATATATATATATATATATATATATATATATATATATATATATACATGCATATATATATATATATATATATATATATATATATATATATATATATATATATATACTTGTATATATATATATATATATATATATATATATATATATATATATATATGCATATATATATGTATATATATATATATATATATATATATATATATATATATATATATATATATATATATATATATATATATATATATATATATATATATATATATATATATATGTAACATTATTGCTATATATTTCTAAATTATTTAAGTTTTTATAGATGTATAAGGTTAAATATACTGTAGACTTATTGTTTACCTTCTTTAATAGTTTGTCTTTTCACTGGTGGTTATGTTAGTGTTTATAATGGACTAACGGCTGTTTTATATTTTCAAGTGGTGTGGGTTACGTGCTGCGCTCCTGCGTGAACAGAGTTTTGGAGGGGCTTTTTTTGAGGATGGTTCCTTAGTGAGTTTCTGAGCCTCCAACTTTGAAGGGCGCGACGATTGTTCTGGGAACTATATTTACTCCTCACCATTGCAGAGCTACAGTGTGAAGCTATTTAGCTTTTTGGATATCCTTTCTCTGCAGCAAGGACCCTTATCGTCTTACATTTTGTGTACTGCCCTTGGTTCAGTAAGAGCCAAGGGGACCTCTCTGTCCCAAGGTAATAATATTTATACCTGCTTAAGTATCGTGATCACGACCTATGATAGTCAGCTGACGTCATTAGTGGAGCTTGTGAAAGCCTTTCAATCAAACCAGCCATCGTCAATTTGATAGGGAAATTTAGTTTGTATTTGTTAGGATGTTCTCACTTTTCGTTGGCCTTCTCCTTTCTGAACCCTCTCTCCATTTAGTATGCATGTGTTGATGACCTTTCTGTAATTGTGTAATTGTTTTCTTTTACAGGGAGTTAAGATTGAGTGTGTATCATTTATTAATGTATTATTGTGGTTCAGGTGTTATTTCTGTCTAGTTATTATGTATTAAAATTAAGGAAATTTTTTGTGGTATTTTCTTTGTCCCCTTGAGTTGACTTTGCACTCGTATTGATGTTTGGTTACTATTCCACCTTTAGTGGACTTAGTACTGTATGATGGTGAATACTATTTGATAAGTGTAGTGTTTTGAGTGTTGGTCAAAGCCAGCCATCACAAGTGGCGACCGTGACAGGATCTTTCGTTCCTGAGTATTCACCTGTGTTTGTGCAAAGTTAATTCTTGGGGAAGTTTTTTTTTCAGGCAGTGTATTTTTACCTCTTCGGTGGTGTTTTATGTAAATTTAGTGTTTTGTGTGAATAAGTGATCATGGCTGTTAATGTATTCGAACTCCCTAGAGGAGAGGGGTGGCAAGAGAGGTTGGCAGAGTTAAATAGGGAAGACTTGGAAATTGTAGCAGAACATTTTGAATTGGAATATGATGTGTCCATAAGAAAGGGTGTATTGCTATTGCAAATTTATGATTATGTTAAAACTGTAAAGACAGGTGGGGAACAAGAGGTGAAACCTGATAAAGTATTGTCTGTAGAAATTTTGGATAGGCAAATTGCCCTAAGACAAATGAAATTTGAAATGGAAAAGTTTAAGGCAGGGGAAAGAGAAAAGGAGAGGCAGCATGAGATTGCTATGAGAAACTTGGTTTCTTTTTCCCCCGCCCATTCCCCAAATAGGTTAGTAACGCCTGCTATTAATTTAGCGCAGGCTCTCAAATTTGTACCTAAATTTGAAGAGAATAATGTAGCAGAGTTTTTTGTGTCATTTGAGAGGATTGCAGCAAGGTTGGAGTGGCCCCAAGAGTATTGGACCACTCTTATACAAAGTAAATTGGTTGGAAGAGCTCAGAGGGTATATGTAATGCTGGAGGAGGATCTATCAGCAGATTATGAGTGTGTAAAGGCTATTGTCTTGAAGGCCTATGAGTTAGTCCCTGAAGCTTATAGGCAACGCTTCCGGAACTTAGAAAAATGTAGGGAACAAACTTTTGTTGAATTTGCCAGGGCGAAGGAACAGTATGCTAGTGATTGGTTCAAGTCCAAGGAGGTGGGAGATTTTGAGAGATTGAAAGAGTTAATGTTGGTGGAGGAGTTTAAGAGGTGTGTCCCGGATAAACTGAAGGTCCACCTCGAAGAGTTAAAACTCGAGACCGTTCAGGAGGTAGCCATCGCTAGTGACGAATATTGCTTGTCTCATATGAGTGAGTTAGGGGGAGTAACGACAAATGTGAAGTCTAGTTGGGTTAAGATGGGTAGGAATAATAATGCTAATCCGAATAATAATGCTAAGGTGTTTAACAGAAATAATCATGGAAGTAATAATAATCAGGGTAATAATCAGGGTAATGCTAATAATAATTTTTCTCCTAACAGAGGTAATAGGCAAATTATATATAATCCAGAGAAATTGAAAACATTGACGTGCTTCTTTTGCAATAAGAAGGGGCACGTAAAGAGCATGTGTTATGCGTTTAGAAAATCCCAAAATGCTAATGTTAGACCAGTGATGGGCGTGGAAGAGAGAGAGAGAACCTACCCCAACAACATCCGCTGATCAATGACTACCTGGTTGTTTTGACAGATATTTGTCCTTCGGTAGTGTCTCCTTCGCCAATTCGTCCGAGAAAAGACGAGTGCGTATTTTGCGTGATACCGGTGCAGCTCAGTCTTTGACTCTAAGGGAGGCATTACCTTGTAATTTTGTACCGAAAAGTGGGGAATTTGTGTTATTGGCTGGTTTTCCTGATACTGTAAAGTCGTATGCTATTGAAAATTTTAAGTTAATCTGCCCTTCCTTTGCAGGGAATTTGAAATTGGCCATAGTAGATAAATTCCCGGTTAAGGAGGTTGATGTTGTGATAGGAATGATGTGGCTATGAAGAATAATAATTGTCCGATATTGATAAACCCTGATAGTGAAGTAGCATTAGTTACTCGTTCTAGGATAGAATTGTTGACGCTGCAGAGTCAACAATTGATGTAGATTTAAGTAGTTTAGATCGTAGTGATAGCCTAGCTGTAGATCTTGGAATGGTAACGGACACGTTAAATTGGACTACTGAAGAGCTAATCAAAGACCAGAAAAAGGAGTTTCGGGAACTCCCTATCGAGTCAGGGGAGGTGTCTGATTTGACTGGTCCCAAATTTAAGATAATTAATAATATTTTATATAGGTTGAGTAGGTCTAAGGGGGTGGATAATGTTGATCATGAAATTGTGAAACAGATAATGGTTCCCTTTGGTTACAGGAAGGAGTTAATGTCATTGGCGCACGAAAGTGGTTTGGCCGGCCATTTTGGAATTCATAAAACTTCTTGCAAATTGTTAGGGAATTATTATTGGCCGAAGTTGAAGGCAGATGTAAAGAAGTTTGTCAATAGTTGTGATGTGTGCCAGAGGGTCGGTAAACCCAATCAGCAGATTCCAAAATCGCCTCTATATCCTATTCCTGTAGTTTCCGAACCTTTTAAGGAAGTCATTATTGATGTGGTTGGACCATTACCGAAGACGCGTAGTGGTAATGAGTATATTTTGACAATCATGGATAGGATGTCTCGATATCCCGAGGCCATACCACTACGTACGATAAAAAGTGTTAAAATTGTAGATGTGCTAATTGACTTTTTTACCAGGTTTGGGATGCCTAAAATTATTCAATCGGATTGTGGTTCTAATTTTGTTAGCAGGTATTTCAGAGATAAAATGGCAGAGTTAAATATAAAACATGTGACCTCTTCTCCATATCATCCAGAAAGTCAGGGAGCTCTGGAGAGATTTCATCAGACCCTGAAATCTATGGTAAAAAAATATTGTTTGATTAATGGTTCTGAATGGGATAAGGAATTACCTTATTTATTGTTCGCTTTTCGTTCTGTCCCAAGTCAGTCTTTAGGTTTTTTGCCTTTCAACCTTGTGTTTGGCCATTGTGTTCGAGGTCCTCTTGATGTGGTTCGTGAGTCTTGGGAGGGAGACGTCCCTGAGGTTAATTTATTGGATTATGCGTCTAATCTAAGCGATAAATTAACCAAGGCTTGGAAATTTGCGGGTGAAAACTTATTATGTAGCCAAAAAAGAATGAAGTTCTTTTTTGATAGAAGGTCCAAGGCACGCGACTTTGCGGTAGGCGATAAAGTATTGGTTTTGTTACCCTTCCCAGGGAATCCATTGAAAGCTTCTTTTTCAGGTCCTTGGAAAATTTTGAAAAAAGTAAGTGAAGTTAACTATTTAGTGGAGACACCCCAAAGAAGGACACCTTTTCAACTGTGTCATGTAAATATGTTGAAAGCTTAAATGGAACGGGAAAAAGTCATTCCTGTGGCAACTATTGGGAATACGGTAGATTCTGAAAACAATAACCATTTTTTTTTTTCAGAGGGGGAGGGTATTGATGATAATTGTTTTAATGGATGTGAATTATGGTCGTATAATAGAAAGTCTTTGGAAAATTTTTCGGGAGTAATTTCACATTTAGGTAAGGAAGAACAAAGGTCTTTGAAAAATTTAGTATCTAATTATAAAGAATTATTTTTGGATGTACCGGGTAGGACTTCGGTCCTTGAACATGATGTAGAGGTAGGTAGCGCCACTCCTGTGAAACAATCTCCTTACAGGTTGAATCCCTTGAAAATGAGGTTGTAGCAAAGGAAGTGGATTATATGCTAAAACATGACCTAATTGAACCTAGTCAAAGTCCTTGGTCATCACCTGTTGTATTGGTAAAGAAATCCGACGGTGATATCAGGTTATGTTTTGATTACCGTAAGTTGAATGAGTTATCTAAATCTGATTGTTATCCATTACCTCGAATTGAGGATTGTAATGATCGAATGGGGAAGGCCAAATACATTAGCAAATTTGATTTGTTGAAGGGTTATTGGCAAGTTTCTCTTTCAAAGCGGGCAAGGGCCCTGTCTGCTTTTGTAACACCACAGGGATTGTTTCAATGTAAAGTTATGCCGTTTGGTATGAAGAACGCGGCTGCCACCTTCCAGAGGTTAATGAATACTTTAGTCCATGGTTTAGAAGGATGTGTTGTGTATATTGATGATATTGTTATTTATAGCGATGATTGGGAAACCCATTTAAAACGTATTAGGGCACTATTTGAGGTGTTGAAAAAGGCAAATTTGGTAATTAATTTAAAGAAAAGCGATTTCGCAAAGGCGAAGGTGGTATATTTGGGGCATGAGGTTGGTAATGGTAAAGTTGTTCCTAAGCAGGCCAATATCGAAAGTATTGAAAACATGGTAGTCCTTAAATGTAGGAGGGATGTCAGAAGATTCCTTGGTTTGAGTGGGTACTACCGAAGGTTTGTTAGGAATTTTTCGTATATAGCCGATCCGTTAACAATCTCTTGAGAAAGAAGGTAGCATTTGTCTGGGCGGATGAAACGCAAAGGACTTTTGATAATTTAAAAAGAGTTTTAATTAATTTCCCTGTCTTGAGAGCTCCTGATTTTGACCTTCCTTTTTCTCTTACCACGGATGCAAGTGACGTTGGTGTAGGAGCGGTGTTGTTTCTCATCCTGTCGCATTCTTTTCAAAAAAATTGTCCTTCGCCCAACGTAGGTATTCAACTGTGGAGAAAGAGACTCTTGCGTTAATATTCGCTATTAATCATTTTCAGGTTTATCTCTCCTCCTCAGATAAACCTAATAAGGTCTTGACAGATCATAATCCCCCGACCTTCATCAGCAGATACAAGAATAAAAATCAACGATTGATGAGGTGGAGTCTCATGCTGCAAGAATGGAATTTAGAATTTTCCCACATCCCAGGAAAAGATAATATTGTTGCCGATTTTCTCTCTCGCAGCGTTGAATATTAGATTATTGACAGAGGGCTATGCAGTTATTAAGGTAGTATCTGTATCGTTCTAATTATGGTGTGTGTGCTGTTGAAGTGGGCACGTAATGAGTCGAAGTAAATGTATATTCAAGATTTATTAATCATGGTTTGTTTACGGAAGACTATAATGTTTTGGGTATATTATATGGGATCTTTAAGGTTAAAAGGTGAGGGTGATCACTGGTACTTTCTAATGATTGATTAATTAGATGGGTCATGGGCTCACGGGTCTGTAGCACAACACAGCCGTTTTTTAGGCGCTACAGGCTGGTGTATGAGTGGTACCCTAGACTGAGTTAAGGTTAATCTACTAAGGTTTAGAGGTGTCAGGTACGATAAGGTTTATAATAAGCTAAGAAAAGAGATAGGCACTAATCTGGTATTCTGTATTTTCAGGCTAATAATTACGCTTCATCGAGTTTGTTTGTTTGTTTGCGCAGGGGAGTCTTGTGGTGGTCTTCTCTGTGTCGTTCGGTGTGTTTGTATGTATTGGACACTATGGTGATAAGTGTGATATATAACACTGAAATAGACAGTGGTTTTTGTGATCAACATTTATTGATAGTGAGTGATGTGTATCCCTGAAAATGAACAGTGTATTGAGTGTGGAAAAGGTTATAGCTTTTGGACTATATATACAGAATCCGGTTGTTAGTGCAATGACTCTTAATTAAGTTTATTAACGATATGAGTGATGTGAAATTTTTAGGTTGGGTACCTATTTATCGAATGGTGATGTTTTGGTTTTCTGGTTTTGGAAAGTTTACTTGTGATTGATTTAGGTTTAAGATTTTTTTTAGTATTGGTTATATATTGCTATCCTTGTGAGCTGCAAACCTTGGTACTTGCCCAACTCTTTCCTTTTGTTTGTCATGTTTTTGAAGTTTGTTTGTTTAATTATTTTGGAGTGTTGGTTTAATATTTAAAATTTTTGAATGTTGGTTTAATATTTCATTAAATGATAACCTGTATGCTGTAATTCAAATCACGTTAGGAAAAAAAAATTGGGGGAATTTTGTTTTGGTTGGGTGAGGAGGTGTAACATTATTGCTATATATTTCTAAATTATTTAAGTTTTTATAGCTGTATAAGGTTAAATATACTGTAGACTTATTGTTTACCTTCTTTAATAGTTTGTCTTTTCACTGATGGTTATGTTATTGTTTATAATGGACTAACGGCTGTTTTATATTTTCAAGTGGTGTGGGTTACGTGGCTGCGCTCCTACGTGAACAGAGTTTTGGAGGGGCTTTTTTTGAGGATGGTTCCTTAGTGTGTTTCTGAGACTCCAACTTTGAAGGGCGCGACGATTGCTGTGGGAACTATATTTACTCCTCACCATTGCAGAGCTACAGTGTGAAGCTATTTAGCTTTTTGGATATCCTTTCTCTGCAGCAAGGACCCTTATCGTCTTACATTATGTGTACTACCCTTGGTTCAGTAAAAGAAAATGGGACCTCTCTGTCCCAAGGTAATAATATTTATACCTGCTTAAGTATTGTGATCACGACCTATGATAGTCAGCTGACGTCATTAGTGGAGCTTGTGAAAGCCTTTCAATCAAACCAGCCATCGTCAATTTGATAGGGAAATTTAGTTTGTATTTGTTAGGATGTTCTCACTTTTCGTTGGCCTTCTCCTTTCTGAACCCTCTCTCCATTTAGTATGCATGTGTTGATGACCTTTCTGTAATTGTGTAATTGTTTTCTTTTACAGGGAGTTAAGATTGAGTGTGTATCATTTATTAATGTATTATTGTGGTTCAGGTGTTATTTCTGTCTAGTTATTATGTATTAAAATTAAGGAAATTTTTTGTGGTATTTTCTTTGTCCCCTTGAGTTGACTTTGCACTCGTATTGATGTTTGGTTACTATTCCACCTTTAGTGGACTTAGTACTGTATGATGGTGAATACTATTTAATAAGTGTAGTGTTTTGAGTGTTGGTCAAAGCCAGCCATCACAAGTGGCGACCGTGACAGGATCTTTCGTTCCTGAGTATTCACCTGTGTTTGTGCAAAGTTAATTCTTGGGGTAGTTTTTTTTTTTCAGGCAGTGTATTTTCACCTCTTCGGTGGTGTTTTATGTAAATTTAGTGTTTTGTGTTATCATGGCTGTTAATGTATTCGAACTCCCTAGAGGAGAGGGGTGGCAAGAGAGGTTGGCAGAGTTAAATAGGGAAGACTTGGAAATTGTAGCAGAACATTTTGAATTGGAATATGATGTGTCCATAAGAAAGGGTGTATTGCTATTGCAAATTTATGATTATGTTAAAACTGTAAAGACAGGTGGGGAACAAGAGGTGAAACCTGATAAAGTATTGTCTGTAGAAATTTTGGATAGGCAAATTGCCCTGAGACAAATGGAATTTGAAATGGAAAAGTTTAAGGCAGGGGAAAGAGAAAAGGAGGCAGCATGAGATTGCTATGAGAAACTCGGTTTCTTTTTCCTCGCCCATTCCCCAAATAGGTTAGTAACGCCTGCTATTAATTTAGCGCAGGCTCTCAAATTTGAACCTAAATTTGAAGAGAATAATGTAGCAGAGTTTTTTGTGTCATTTGAGAGGATTGCAGCAAGGTTGGAGTGGCCCCAAGAGTATTGGACCACTCTTATACAAAGTAAATTGGTTGGAAGAGCTCAGAGGGTATATGTAACGCTGGAGGAGGATCTATCAGCAGATTATGAGTGTGTAAAGGCTATTGTCTTGAAGGCCTATGAGTTAGTCCCTGAAGCTTATAGGCAACGCTTCCGGAACTTAGAAAAATGTAGGGAACAAACTTTTGTTGAATTTGCCAGGGCGAAAGAACAGTATGCTAGTGATTGGTTCAAGTCCAAGGAGGTGGGAGATTTTGAGAGATTGAAAGAGTTAATGTTGGTGGAGGAGTTTAAGAGGTGTGTCCCGGATAAACTGAAGGTCCACCTCGAAGAGTTAAAACTCGAGACCGTTCAGGAGGTAGCCATCGCTAGTGACGAATATTGCTTGTCTCATAAGAGTGAGTTAGGGGGAGTAACGACAAATGTGAAGTCTAGTTGGGTTAAGATGGGTAGGAATAATAATGCTAATCCGAATAATAATGCTAAGGTGTTTAACAGAAATAATCATGGAAGTAATAATAATCAGGGTAATAATCAGGGTAATGCTAATAATAATTTTTCTCCTAACAGAGGTAATAGGCAAAATATATATAATCCAGAGAAATTGAAAACATTGACGTGCTTCTTTTGCAATAAGAAGGGGCACGTAAAGAGCATGTGTTATGCGTTTAGAAAATCCCAAAATGCTAATGTTAGACCAGTGATGGGCGTGGAAGAGAGAGAGAGAACCTACCCCAACAACATCCGCTGATCAATGACTACCTGGTTGTTTTGACAGATATTTGTCCTTCGGTAGTGTCTCCTTCGCCAATTCGTCCGAGAAAAGACGAGTGCGTATTTTGCGTGATACCGGTGCAGCTCAGTCTTTGATTCTAAGGGAGGCATTACCTTGTAATTTTGTACCGAAAAGTGGGGAATTTGTGTTATTGGCTGGTTTTCCTGATACTGTAAAGTCGTATGCTATTGAAAATTTTAAGTTAATCTGCCCTTCCTTTGCAGGGAATTTGAAATTGGCCATAGTAGATAAATTCCCGGTTAAGGAGGTTGATGTTGTGATAGGGAATGATGTGGCTATGAAGAATAATAATTGTCCGATATTGATAAACCCTGATAGTGAAGTAGCAGTAGTTACTCGTTCTAGGATAGAATTGTTGACGCTGCAGAGTCAACAATTGATGTAGATTTAAGTAGTTTAGATCGTAGTGATAACCTAGCTGTAGATCTTGGAATGGTAACGGACACGTTAAATTGGACTACTGAAGAGCTAATCAAAGACCAGAAAAAGGAGTTTCGGGAACTCCCTATCGAGTCAGGGGAGGTGTCTGATTTGACTGGTCCCAAATTTAAGATAATTAATAATATTTTATATAGGTTGAGTAGGCCTAAGGGGGTGGATAATGTTGATCATGAAATTGTGAAACAGATAATGGTTCCCTTTGGTTACAGGAAGGAGTTAATGTCATTGGCGCACGAAAGTGGTTTGGCCGGCCATTTTGGAATTCATAAAACTTCTTGTAAATTGTTAGGGAATTATTATTGGCCGAAGTTGAAGGCAGATGTAAAGAAGTTTGTCAATAGTTGTGATGTGTGCCAGAGGGTCGGTAAACCCAATCAGCGGATTCCAATCGCCTTTATGTCCTATTCCTGTAGTTTCCGAACCTTTTAAGGAAGACATTATTGATGTGGTTGGACCATTACCGAAGACGCGTAGTGGTAATGAGTATATTTTGACAATCATGGATAGGATGAATCGATATCCCGAGGCCATACCACTACGTACGATAAAAAGTGTTGAAATTGTAGATGTGCTAATTGACTTTTTTACCAGGTTTGGGATGCCTAAAATTATTCAATCGGATTGTGGTTCTAATTTTGTTAGCAGGTATTTCAGAGATAAAATGGCAGAGTTAAATATAAAACATGTGACCTCTTCTCCATATCATCCAGAAAGTCAGGGAGCTCTGGAGAGATTTCATCAGACCCTGAAATCTATGGTAAAGAAATATTGTTTGATTAATGGTTCTGAATGGGATAAGGAATTACCTTATTTGTTGTTCGCTTTTCGTTCTGTCCCAAGTCAGTCTTTAGGTTTTTCGCCTTTCAACCTTGTGTTTGGCCATTGTGTTCGAGGTCCTCTTGATGTGGTTCGTGAGTCTTGGGAGGGAGACGTCCCTGAGGTTAATTTATTGGATTATGTGTCTAATCTAGGCGATAAATTAACCAAGGCTTGGAAATTTGCGGGTGAAAACCTATTATGTAGCCAAAAAAGAATGAAGTTCTTTTTTGATAGAAGGTCCAAGGCACGCGACTTTGCGGTAGGCAATAAAGTATTGGTTTTGTTACCCTTCCCAGGGAATCCATTGAAAGCTTCTTTTTCAGGTCCTTGGAAAATTTTGAAAAAAGTAAGTGAAGTTAACTATTTAGTGGAGACACCCCAAAGAAGGAAACCTTTTCAACTGTGTCATGTAAATATGTTGAAAGCTTAAATGGAACGGGAAAAAGTAATTCTTGTGACAACTATTGGGAATACGGTAGATTCTGAAAACAATAACCATTTTCCTTTTTCAGATTGGGAGGGTATTGATGATAATTGTTTTAATGGATGTGAATGGCTGTCGTATAATAGAAAGTCTTTGGAAAATTTTTCGGGAGTAATTTCACATTTAGGTAAGGAAGAACAAAGGTCTTTGAAAAATTTAGTATCTAATTATAAAGAATTATTTTCGGATGTACCGGGTAGGACTTCGGTCCTTGAACATGATGTAGAGGTAGGTAGCGCCACTCCTGTGAAACAATCTCCTTACAGGTTAAATCCCTTCAAAAATGAGGTTGTAGCAAAGGAAGTGGATTATATGCTAAAACATGACCTAATTGAACCTAGTCAAAGTCCTTGGTCATCACCTGTTGCATTGGTAAAGAAATCCGACGGTGATATCAGGTTATGTTTTGATTACCGTAAGTTGAATGAGTTATCTAAATCTGATTGTTATCCATTACCACGAATTGAGGATTGTATTGATCGAATGGGGAAGGCCAAATACATTAGCAAATTCGATTTGTTGAAGGGTTATTGGCAAGTTTCTCTTTCAAAGCGGGCAAGGGCCCTGTGTGCTTTTGTAACACCACAGGATTGTTTCAATGTAAAGTTATGCCGTTTGGTATGAAGAACGCGGCTGCCACCTTCCAAAGGTTAATGAATACCTTAGTCCATGGTTTAGAAGGATGTGTTGTGTATATTGATGATATTGTTATTTATAGCGATGATTGGGAAACCCATTTAAAACGTATTAGGGCACTATTTGAGGTGTTGAAAAAGGCAAATTTGGTAATTAATTTAAAGAAAAGCGATTTCGCAAAGGCGAAGGTGGTATATTTGGGGCATGAGGTTGGTAATGGTAAAGTTGTCCTAAGCAGGCCAATATCGAAAGTATTGAAAACATGGTAGTCCTTAAATGTAGGAGGGATGTCAGAAGATTCCTTGGTTTGAGTGGGTACTACCGAAGGTTTGTTAGGAATTTTTCGTATATAGCCGATCCGTTAACAAATCTCTTGAGAAAGAAGGTAGCATTTGTCTGGGCGGATGAAACGCAAAGGACTTTTGATAATTTAAAAAGAGTTTTAATTAATTTCCCTGTCTTGAGAGCTCCTGATTTTGACCTTCCTTTTTCTCTTGCCACGGATGCAAGTGACGTTGGTGTAGGAGCGGTGTTGTTGCAGAATGACGAGCAGGGAGTTTCTCATCCTGTCGCATTCTTTTCAAAAAAATTGTCCTCCGCCCAACGTAGGTATTCAACTGTGGAGAAAGAGACTCTTGCGTTAATATTCGCTATTAATCATTTTCAGGTTTATCTCTCCTCCTCAGATACACCTATTAAGGTCTTGACAGATCATAATCCCCCGACCTTCATCAGCAGATACAAGAATAAAAATCAACGATTGATGAGGTGGAGTCTCATGCTGCAAGAATGGAATTTAGAATTTTCCCACATCCCAGGAAAAGATAATATTGTTGCCGATTTTCTCTCTCGCAGCGTTGAATATTAGATTATTGACAGAGGGCTATGCAGTTATTAAAGGTAGTATCTGTATCGTTCTAATTATGGTGTGTGTGCTGTTGAAGTGGGCACGTAATGAGTCGAAGTAAATGTATATTCAAGATTTATTAATCATGGTTTGTTTACAGAAGACTATAATGGTTTTGGGTATATTATATGAGATCTTTAAGGTTAAAAGGTGAGGGTGATCACTGGTACTTTCTAATGATTGATTAATTAGATGGGTCATGGGCTCACGGGTCTGTAGCACAACACAGCCGTTTTTTAGGCGCTACAGGCTGGTGTATGAGTGGTACCCTAGACTGAGTTAAGGTTAATCTACTAAGGTTTAAAGGTGTCAGGTACAATAAGGTTTATAATAAGCTAAGAAAAGAGATAGGCACTAATCTGGTATTCTGTATTTTCAGGCTAATAATTACGCTTCATCGAGTTTGTTTGTTTGTTTGCGCAGGGGAGTCTTGTGGTGGTCTTCTCTGTGTCGTTCGGTGTGTGTGTATGTATTGGACACTATGGTGATAAGTGTGATATATAACACTGAAATAGACAGTGGTTTTTGTGATCAACATTTATTGATAGTGAGTGATGTGTATCCCTGAAAATGAACAGTGTATTGAGTGTGGAAAAGGTTATAGCTTTTGGACTATATATACAGAATCCGGTTGTTAGTGCAATGACTCTTAATTAAGTTTATTAACGATATGAGTGATGTGAAATTTTTAGGTTGGGTACCTATTTATCGAATGGTGATGTTTTGGTTTTCTGGTTTTGGAAAGTTTACTTGTGATTAATTTAGGTTTAAGATTTTTTTTAGTATTGGTTATATATTGCTATCCTTGTGAGCTGCAAACCTTGGTACTTGCCCCCCTCTTTCCTTTTGTTTGTCATGTTTTTGAAGTTTGTTTGTTTAATTATTTTGGAGTGTTGGTTTAATATTTAAAATTTTTGAATGTTGGTTTAATATTTCATTAAATAATAACCTGTATGGTGTAATTCAAATCACGTTAGGAAAAAAAAATTGGGGAATTTTTTTTTTGGTTGGGTGAGGAGGTGTAACATTATTGCTATATATTTCTAAATTATTTAAGTTTTTATAGATGTATAAGGTTAAATATACTGTAGACTTATTGTTTACCTTCTTTAATAGTTTGTCTTTTCACTGGTGGTTATGTTAGTGTTTATAATGGACTAACGGCTGTTTTATATTTTCAAGTGGTGTGGGTTACGTGGCTGCGCTCCTGCGTGAACAGAGTTTTGGAGGGGCTTTTTTTGAGGATGGTTCCTTAGTGTGTTTCTGAGCCTCCAACTTTGAAGGGCGCGACGATTGCTGTGGGAACTATATTTACTCCTCACCATTGCAGAGCTACAGTGTGAAGCTATTTAGCTTTTTGGATATCCTTTCTCTGCAGCAAGGACCCTTATCGTCTTACATTTTGTGTACTGCCCTTGGTTCAGTAAGAGCCAAGGGGACCTCTCTGTCCCAAGGTTATAATATTTTTACCTGCTTAAGTATCGTGATCACGACCTATGATAGTCAGCTGAAGTCATTAGTGGAGCTTGTGAAAGCCTTTCAATCAAACCAGCCATCGTCAATTTGATAGGGATATTTAGTTTGTATTTGTTAGGATGTTCTCACTTTTCGTTGGCCTTCTCCTTTCTGAACCCTCTCTCCATTTAGTATGCATGTGTTGATGACCTTTCTGTAATTGTGTAATTGTTTTCTTTTACAGGGAGTTAAGATTGAGTGTGTATCATTTATTAATGTATTATTGTGGTTCAGGTGTTATTTCTGTCTAGTTATTATGTATCAAAATTAAGGAAATTTTTTGTGGTATTTTCTTTGTCCCCTTGAGTTGACTTTGCACTCGTATTGATGTTTGGTTACTATTCCACCTTTAGTGGACTTAGTACTGTATGATGGTGAATACTATTTGATAAGTGTAGTGTTTTGAGTGTTGGTCAAAGCCAGCCCTCACAAGTGGCGACCGTGACAGGATCTTTCGTTCCTGAGTATTCACCTGTGTTTGTGCAAAGTTAATTCTTGGGGTAGTTTTTTTTTCAGGCAGTGTATTTTCACCTCTTCGGTGGTGTTTTATGTAAATTTAGTGTTTTGTGTGAATAAGTGATCATGGCTGTTAATGTATTCGAACTCCCTAGAGGAGAGGGGTGGCAAGAGAGGTTGGCAGAGTTAAATAGGGAAGACTTGGAAATTGTAGCAGAACATTTTGAATTGGAATATGATGTGTCCATAAGAAAGGGTGTATTGCTATTGCAAATTTATGATTATGTTAAAACTGTAAAGACAGGTGGGGAACCAGAGGTGAAACCTGATAAAGTATTGTCTGTAGAAATTTTGGATAGGCAAATTGCCCTGAGACAAATGGAATTTGAAAAGGAAAAGTTTAAGGCAGGGGAAAGAGAAAAGGAGAGGCAGCATGAGATTGCTATGAGAAACTCGGTTTCTTTTTCCCCCGCCCATTCCCCAAATAGGTTAGTAACGCCTGCTATTAATTTAGCGCAGGCTCTCAAATTTGTACCTAAATTTGAAGAGAATGATGTAGCAGAGTTTTTTTGTGTCATTTGAGAGGATTGCAGCAAGGTTGGAGTGGCCCCAAGAGTATTGGACCACTCTTATACAAAGTAAATTGGTTGGAAGAGCTCAGAAGGTATATGTAACGCTGGAGGAGGATCTATCAGCAGATTATGAGTGTGTAAAGGCTATTGTCTTGAAGGCCTATGAGTTAGTCCCTGAAGCTTATAGGCAACGCTTCCGGAACTTAGAAAAATGTAGGGAACAAACTTTTGTTGAATTTGCCAGGGCGAAGGAACAGTATGCTAGTGATTGGTTCAAGTCCAAGGAGGTGGGAGATTTTGAGAGATTGAAAGAGTTAATGTTGGTGGAGGAGTTTAAGAGGTGTGTCCCGGATAAACTGAAGGTCCACCTCGAAGAGTTAAAACTCGAGACCGTTCAGGAGGTAGCCATCGCTAGTGACGAATATTGCTTGTCTCATAAGAGTGAGTTAGGGGGAGTAACGACAAATGTGAAGTCTAGTTGGGTTAAGATGGGTAGGAATAATAATGCTAATCCGAATAATAATGCTAAGGTGTTTAACAGAAATAATCATGGAAGTAATAATAATCAGGGTAATAATCAGGGTAATGCTAATAATAATTTTTCTCCTAACAGAGGTAATAGGCAAAATATATATAATCCAGAGAAATTGAAAACATTGACGTGCTTCTTTTGCAATAAGAAGGGGCACGTAAAGAGCATGTGTTATGCGTTTAGAAAATCCCAAAATGCTAATGTTATACCAGTGATGGGCGTGGAAGAGAGAGAGAGAACCTACCCCAACAACATCCGCTGATCAATGACTACCTGGTTGTTTTGACAGATATTTGTCCTTCGGTAGTGTCTCCTTCGCCAATTCGTCCGAGAAAAGACGAGTGCGTATTTTGCGTGATACCGGTGCAGCTCAGTCTTTGATTCTAAGGGAGGCATTACCTTGTAATTTTGTACCGAAAAGTGGGGAATTTGTGTTATTGGCTGGTTTTCCTGATACTGTAAAGTCGTATGCTATTGAAAATTTTAAGTTAATCTGCCCTTCCTTTGCAGGGAATTTGAAATTGGCCATAGTAGATAAATTCCCGGTTAAGGAGGTTGATGTTGTGATAGGGAATGATGTGGCTATGAAGAATAATAATTGTCCGATATTGATAAACCCTGATAGTGAAGTAGCAGTAGTTACTCGTTCTAGTGCTAGAATTGTTGACGCTGCAGAGTCAACAATTGATGTAGATTTAAGTAGTTTAGATCGTAGTGATAGCCTAGCTGTAGATCTTGGAATGGTAACGGACACGTTAAATTGGACTACTGAAGAGCTAATCAAAGACCAGAAAAAGGAGTTTCGGGAACTCCCTATCGAGTCAGGGGAGGTGTCTGATCTGACTGGTCCCAAATTTGAGATAATTAATAATATTTTATATAGGTTGAGTAGGCCTAAGGGGGTGGATGATGTTGATCATGAAATTGTGAAACAGATAATGGTTCCCTTTGGTTACAGGAAGGAGTTAATGTCATTGGCGCACGAAAGTGGTTTGGCCGGCCATTTTGGAATTCATAAAACTTCTTGCAAATTGTTAGGGAATTATTATTGGCCGAAGTTGAAGGCAGATGTAAAGAAGTTTGTTAATAGTTGTGATGTGTGCCAGAAGGTCGGTAAACCCAATCAGCGGATTCCAAAATCGCCTCTATGTCCTATTCCTGTAGTTTCCGAACCTTTTAAGGAAGACATTATTGATGTGGTTGGACCATTACCGAAGACGCGTAGTGGTAATGAGTATATTTTGACAATCATGGATAGGATGTCTCGATATCCCGAGGCCATACCACTACGTACGATAAAAAGTGTTAAAATTGTAGATGTGCTAATTGACTTTTTTACCAGGTTTGGGATGCCTAAAATTATTCAATCGGATTGTGGTTCTAATTTTGTTAGCAGGTATTTCAGAGATAAAATGGCAGAGTTAAATATAAAACATGTGACCTCTTCTCCATATCATCCAGAAAGTCAGGGAGCTCTGGAGAGATTTCATCAGACCCTGAAATCTATGGTAAAAAAATATTGTTTGATTAATGGTTCTGAATGGGATAAGGAATTACCTTATTTGTTGTTCGCTTTTCGTTCTGTCCCAAGTCAGTCTTTAGGTTTTTCGCCTCTCAACCTTGTGTTTGGCCATTGTGTTCGAGGTCCTCTTGATGTGGTTCGTGAGTCTTGGGAGGGAGACGTCCCTGAGGTTAATTTATTGGATTATGTGTCTAATCTAGGCGATAAATTAACCAAGGCTTGGAAATTTGCGGGTGAAAACTTATTATGTAGCCAAAAAAGAATGAAGTTCTTTTTTGATAGAAGGTCCAAGGCACGCGACTTTGCGGTAGGCGATAAAGTATTGGTTTTGTTACCCTTCCCAGGGAATCCATTGAAAGCTTCTTTTTCAGGTCCTTGGAAAATTTTGAAAAAAGTAAGTGAAGTTAACTATTTAGTGGAGACACCCCAAAGAAGGAAACCTTTTCAACTGTGTCATGTAAATATGTTGAAAGCTTAAATGGAACGGGAAAAAGTCATTCCTGTGGCAACTATTGGGAATACGGTAGATTCTGAAAACAATAACCATTTTTCTTTTCCAGAGGGGGAGGGTATTGATGATAATTGTTTTAATGGATGTGAATGGCGGTCGTATAATAGAAAGTCTTTGGAAAATTTTTCGAGAGTAATTTCACATTTAGGTAAGGAAGAACAAAGGTCTTTGAAAAATTTAGTATCTAATTATAAAGAATTATTTTCGGATGTACCGGGTAGGACTTCGGTCCTTGAACATGATGTAGAGGTAGGTAGCGCCACTCCTGTGAAACAATCTCCTTACAGGTTGAATCCCTTCAAAAATGAGGTTGTAGCAAAGGAAGTGGATTATATGCTAAAACATGACCTAATTGAACCTAGTCAAAGTCCTTGGTCATCACCTGTTGTATTGGTAAAGAAATCCGATGGTGATATCAGGTTATGTTTTGATTACCGTAAGTTGAATTAGTTATCTAAATCTGATTGTTATCCATTACCTCGAATTGAGGATTGTAATGATCGAATGGGGAAGGCCAAATACATTAGCAAATTCGATTTGTTGAAGGGTTATTGGCAAGTTTCTCTTTCAAAGCGGGCAAGGGCCCTGTGTGCTTTTGTAACACCACAGGGATTGTTTCAATGTAAAGTTATGCCGTTTGGTATGAAGAACGCGGCTGCCACCTTCCAGAGGTTAATGAATACTTTAGTCCATGGTTTAGAAGGATGTGTTGTGTATATTGATGATATTGTTATTTATAGCGATGATTGGGAAACCCATTTAAAACGTATTAGGGCACTATTTGAGGTGTTGAAAAAGGCAAATTTGGTAATTAATTTAAAGAAAAGCGATTTCGCAAAGGCGAAGGTGGTATATTTGGGGCATGAGGTTGGTAATGGTAAAGTTGCTCCTAAGCAGGCCAATATCGAAAGTATTGAAAACATGGTAGTCCTTAAATGTAGGAGGGATGTCAGAAGATTCCTTGGTTTGAGTGGGTACTACCGAAGGTTTGTTAGGAATTTTTCGTATATAGCCGATCCGTTAACAAATCTCTTGAGAAAGAAGGTAGCATTTGTCTGGGCGGATGAAACGCAAAGGACTTTTGATAATTTAAAAAGAGTTTTAATTAATTTTCCTGTCTTGAGAGCTCCTGATTTTGACCTTCCTTTTTCTCTTGCCACGGATGCAAGTGACGTTGGTGTAGGAGCGGTGTTGTTGCAGAATGACGAGCAGGGAGTTTCTCATCCTGTCGCATTCTTTTCAAAAAAATTGTCCTCCGCCCAACGTAGGTATTCAACTGTGGAGAAAGAGACTCTTGCGTTAATATTCGCTATTAATCATTTTCAGGTTTATCTCTCCTCCTCAGATACACCTATTAAGGTCTTGACAGATCATAATCCCCCGACCTTCATCAGCAGATACAAGAATAAAAATCAACGATTGATGAGGTGGAGTCTCATGCTGCAAGAATGGAATTTAGAATTTTCCCACATCCCAGGAAAAGATAATATTGTTGCCGATTTTCTCTCTCGCAGCGTTGAATATTAGATTATTGACAGAGGGCTATGCAGTTATTAAAGGTAGTATCTGTATCGTTCTAATTATGGTGTGTGTGCTGTTGAAGTGGGCACGTAATGAGTAGAAGTAAATGTATATTCAAGATTTATTAATCATGGTTTGTTTACAGAAGACTATAATGTTTTGGGTATATTATATGGGATCTTTAAGGTTAAAAGGTGAGGGTGATCACTGGTACTTTCTAATGATTGATTAATTAGATGGGTCATGGGCTCACGGGTCTGTAGCACAACACAGCCGTTTTTTAGGCGCTACTGGCTGGTGTATGAGTGGTACCCTAGACTGAGTTAAGGTTAATCTACTAAGGTTTAGAGGTGTCAGGTACGATAAGGTTTATAATAAGCTAAGAAAAGAGATAGGCACTAATCTGGTATTCTGTATTTTCAGGCTAATAATTACGCTTCATCGAGTTTGTTTGTTTGTTTACGCAGGGGAGTCTTGTGGTGGTCTTCTCCTTGTCGTTCGGTGTGTGTGTATGTATTGGACACTATGGTGATAAGTGTGATATATAACACTGAAATAGACAGTGGTTTTTGTGATCAACATTTATTGATAGTGAGTGATGTGTATCCTTGAAAATGAACAGTGTATTGAGTGTGGAAAAGGTTATAGCTTTTGGACTATATATACAGAATCCGGTTGTTAGTGCAATGACTCTTAATTAAGTTTATTAACGATATGAGTGATGTGAAATTTTTAGGTTGGGTACCTATTTATCGAAGGGTGATGTTTTGGTTTTCTGGTTTTGGAAAGTTTACTTGTGATTAATTTAGGTTTAAGATTTTTTTTAGTATTGGTTATATATCTCTATCCTTGTGAGCTGCAAACCTTGGTACTTGCCCCCCTCTTTCCTTTTGTTTGTCATGTTTTTGAAGTTTGTTTGTTTAATTATTTTGGAGTGTTGGTTTAATATTTAAAATTTTTGAGTGTTGGTTTAATATTTCATTATGTGATAACCTGTATGTTGTAATTCAAATCACGTTAGGAAAAAAAAAAAATTGGGGGAATTTTTTTTTTTTGGTTGGGTGAGGAGGTGTAACATTATTGCTATATATTTCTAAATTATTTAAGTTCTTATAGATGTATAAGGTTAAATATACTGTAGACTTATTGTTTACCTTCTTTAATAGTTTGTCTTTTCACTGGTGGTTATTTTAGTGTTTATAATGGACTAACGGCTGTTTTATATTTTCAAGTGGTGTGGGTTACGTGGCTGCGCTCCTGCGTGAACAGAGTTTTGGAGGGGCTTTTTTTGAGGATGGTTCCTTAGTGTGTTTCTGAGCCTCCAACTTTGAAGGGCGCGACGATTGCTGTGGGAACTATATTTACTCCTCACCATTGCAGAGCTACAGTGTGAAGCTATTTAGCTTTTTGGATATCCTTTCTCTGCAGCAAGGACCCTTATCGTCTTACATTTTGTGTACTGCCCTTGGTTCAGTAAGAGCCAAGGGGACCTCTCTGTCCCAAGGTAATAATATTTATACCTGCTTAAGTATCGTGATCACGACCTATGATAGTCAGCTGACGTCATTAGTGGAGCTTGTGAAAGCCTTTCAATCAAACCAGCCATCGTCAATTTGATAGGGATATTTAGTTTGTATTTGTTAGGATGTTCTCACTTTTCGTTGGCCTTCTCCTTTCTGAACCCTCTCTCCATTTAGTATGCATGTGTTGATGACCTTTCTGTAATTGTGTAATTGTTTTCTTTTACAGTGAGTTAAGATTGAGTGTGTATCATTTATTAATGTATTATTGTGGTTCAGGTGTTATTTCTGTCTAGTTATTATGTATTAAAATTAAGGAAATTTTTTGTGGTATTTTCTTTGTCCCCTTGAGTTGACTTTGCACTCGTATTGGTTTTTGGTTACTATTCCACCTTTAGTGGACTTAGTACTGTATGATGGTGAATACTATTTGATAAGTGTAGTGTTTTGAGTGTTGGTCAAAGCCAGCCATCACAATATATATATATATATATATATATATATATATATATATATATATATATATATATATATAATATATATATATATATATATATATATATATATATATATATATATATATATATATATATATATATATATATATGCATATATATATATATATATATATATATATATATATATATATATATATATATATATATATATGCATATATATATATATATATATATATATATATATATATATATATATATATATATATATATATATATATATATATATATATATTTATATATATATATATATATATATATATAAGCATATATATATATATATATATATATATATATATATATATATATATATATATATATATATATATATAATATATATATATATATATATATATATATATATATATATATATATATACATATATATATGCATATATATATATATATATATATATATGCATATATATATATATATATATATATATATATATATGCATATATATATATGCATATATATATATATATATATATATATATATATATATATATATATATATATATATATATATATATATATATATATATATATGTATATATATATATGAGTCCAGTACGTTTTGGCGCCGCTCTTTTGGCGACGATGATTTGGCGCCGCCGTTTTGGTGCTAAATGGTTTTGGCGCTCGTTATTTTAGCGCTAGCCCATTTGGCGCCAGCTTTAAAATTTTCTGACCATATATATATATATATATATATATATATATATATATATATATATATATATATATATATATATACACATGTGTGTGTTTATATTTAGTGCATGGGTAAAAAATAACATAAAAATAAAAAAGTTCTATTTATTTTCAGCAATACAGTATTAAAATGCTACAAAAATGAAATATTTCCACCAACATGTTAATGCATTTCATAGTTATATGCCAAACCACGTAAGTATTCCAGTGGTTCCCGTGAATCTAACTGCTGTACTATAGTTAAAATCGTTCATCAGTCTTAATGTATTTTAAGCGTTCTCGAGCAGGAGGATTCCCAGCCATTAGTTGTTCATAAGAATCGAGGCCTTTCTGAACTCTTTTTATGCCGTCGATGAATTTCCATATAACTGGGTGGTTCATTCCAAGTTCTGCATAGATTTTCCTGTGCGTAGCTTCAGCATAATTGTTTGTCCTGTCCTCACCTAATATCGTTCGACTATACATATTTCACATTTGCGAAGGGAAAAGTGGTGAACGTCGGCCATTTCCCCTCCTCAGAGGTCTTCCTACATATTTATCTTCGACCCAGTTCATTAACGGCTAGAGTTCATCAGGTAAATAATGCGCCAAACCATCGATGTAAACATCCATGTGAGAAATAGGTACAAAAGATAAAGCAACGATCGTTTTGGCTTTTACTGAGAAGTCGGGGTCATTATTGTACAAATGTTTAGATCCAAGTTGTTTCAGGTGCTTATGAATATTATTTACTTCTTTCACTACTTCCTGGTTCTTAGTATGAATACGCCCTTTACACTCATTTTTTGATTCACACCTCCAAAACTTGAAAGAAGGATCGTTTTTGCTACATTTGTCAAGCACATACATATATCCGTTGTGTGAAAATTTTGGCTTGCCTCTATTGTTTAAGATTGTTTCGGCCATTTAAGGTATGAGCTGTACAAGAAACTAAAGAAAAGCATTTTCCAATATAAAAAGACTTGAATATGGTAACAACTAGTTTACTATTATAATTCTCAAATCAGACAAGCCTTTTGCGTAATGAGATGATCACTAAACGAGACAATGGTAAAATTATGTGATAACTAAACAAGACTTGAATATCGTAATAACTGGTTTAATATTACAATTATCAAATCAGACGAGCTTTTGGTGTAATGAGGTGATCACTAAACGAGAAACAAATTTGCGGATGGTCCTTAAGTTTGTTTCTTGGCGCCAAAACAGCTCATCGCCAAAACAATGAGTGCCCAACTGTCTATCGCCAAAATCGCGGCGCCAAATCGTCAGCGCTAAAGAGTCGGCGCCAAATCGTCCTGTTCCGTATATATATATATATATATATATATATATATATATATATATATATATATATATATATATATATATATATATATATATATATATATATATATATATATATATATATATATATATATATATATATATATATATATATATATATATATATATATATATATATATATATATATACATCTCTCCCACTCTTATTGACGCAGAGGGCCTCTGTTACATTTTGCCAGTTGTTTCTATCTTGAGCTTTTAATTCGATACTTCTCCATTCAACATCTCCTGCTACACGTTTTATAGTCCTCAGCCATGCGTTCCATTGTCTTCCAACTCTTTTAGTACTTGGTGCAGCCCAGTTAAATGTTCGGTGATATAATCTCTCTTGAGGAGTGCGAAGAACATGCCCAAACCACCTTCATATACCCCTCACCATGATCTCATCCACATATGGCATATGTGTAATCTCTCTTTTAGTTTCATTTCTATTCCTATCTGCTGTTTAACTCCCAATATTCGTCTGAGGGCTTTGTTCTTAAATCTACTAAATCTGTTGGAGATTGTTTCATTGCCATAACAAAAGTTCTTAAACAACAAACATATTTAGAAAATGATTCATCCATATCCATTCGTACCTTATGTAAGTAATTTCAACCTACAATAATGACTCCCAATCAAAAGATTTACCAATCAAATTCTACTTTTTTTTTTACAAACTGTCATACTAGAAACCTGCAAAACTCAAAAATAGATAACAAATATTTTGTCAAATAATCTCCTACTTAATGAGTCTTTTATCACCGTTTTTAGCCTTACAATACTTTTCCTACTTGGGGAAATTGTCATAAACATCTCTATACCAATTTCATTAAATTTTTCATCACCAAGATTATCCATCCAAAGTTTTTATTATCCACCAGGTTGTAGTGAAGTTGAAGCCATTGGTGAAAAATTGACCTCTGATTGTAGGGTAATTCTCTCTCTCTCTCTCTCTCTCTCTCTCTCTCTCTCTCTCTCTCTCTCTCTCTCTCTCTCTCTCTCTCTCTCTCTCTCTCTCTCTCTCTAAATTATAATTCTGGTAATACTCCTCTCATATAGACTCTCTCATAGACATCTTCAACACTCCTATTTAACTAAACTCTCACAATAAAACAAATATAAATAAACATAGCAATTCTAAATTTCAAGCCAAACTAAAATATTATCACAAATAAATGGCGCTTCCAATAGCAATGATAAATAAGTTTGAGCATTCAAAATGTGCTTCTCTTTCAGCAGTCAAAGTCAAAGTCAAAGTAAAAAAAAAAAAAAAAAAAAAAAAAAAAAAAAAAAAAAGCAGTCACTCAAGACATTTGCTTTCTCCACTACCATACAAGAGAAAATGTAAACAAACGAAGCACCAGTTATAACAACAGTTTTATATGCTACGGAAAAATTACCCCAAGCACCTCTATATTTCACTTGCTTTCCCTTTCTTGCACTTCAGCATTTGACAAGCCTAAGCAAAACATAGTTACTTCTTTGTAGCCCAAAGACCATCCCTTATGCTGTCAAAATCAGGAACCACTAGGTGACCGATGAACATCATTGATATTGTCAAAACTTATTTTTAAATATTCATAAAAAAATGGGCCTATTCAGTGTTAAAGCCTTAGTTGAACCACATCACATTGTGTTCTCAATAATGAATTAATCAGAAGCTAGAATTTTGGTACGAAATACCTCGGTTTGTCATGTTGTGCAGTTTTGTAACATATAATACAAGGTTGTATGCGAATTACACTATCTTTTGTCCGTTTAGATGACTCTGAATGTGCTTTATGTGTGCGACCAAATGGTGTCGGGGAAGTTCACGAGCTTTTGGTGACGTTATGATGTCAGTGATATTTTGGCATCGAGGAAGCAAGTACTCTATGCCTATATTTTTCTGTTGATGTCCATTGCACACTTCAAGGTTATACGAAGGTACTTCCATATCTTCAACAGGATAGCTATATCTTAGGGTAAAATTAACAGTCTTGTCCTCGTTAGACCTTTCATGTAGTACCTCTAGGGGCCTTTAAAGCCCATATCTATCCCAGACTACAATCTATCTTTGGATGAATGAAGCTGTGAATGCTTTTTGATGTGGTGTTGAGGTATCTGCTTGAATTCATGACCCAGGCGGGTAAATTTTAAACCTTGAAGGACATATTCTTCATTCTACTAGAGCCCTATCTCACCAGAGGATATTATGTCATCATGGAATTTTACTACAATTACAAGGATATGGCAGTGGAATTGTACAGTTAAGGGGCCCATTTGTCAGGGACGCTTCAACTTACAAAGGGTACAACTCCTTCTCTGAAGGCTCCTGTGAAGCATAAGAGACCTAGATATACCGGTCAGTTCCACAGAAATGGAAACTTTTGTCCTCTGTTGGAAGAAAATAGACTGATGACTGTGATAACCAATATCTTAATAGCCTCCCCTTGGAGATATTTATACACGAGGCATTTCAAGAGCCAAGGGCAAACACAGCTTCAACATGTCCATCTGCAGTGGCTGCAGATCGTCGACACCTACTACTTTACCAGTTAAGTCAACATCTTTGATCAGGTGATCAAGTACAACCCATTTGCCCAGAAAACCTCGAAAGGAATGAGGAAGTTCGTTATGTATATGCTTCAGATGTGGCTGCAGAACGTGCTCACTTTTTACCGCAAGTACAATCCCTAAGGCAATAAAGTGGACTTCCTTGACTTCCTTGTGTATGAAGCAGATGCTCTTGTGTCCTCTGATGTAGACGTATGGCTCCTCACTGCTGCACCTATATATGCTATGGACTTGCCTATTTGTAACAGGCTCTAAGTCCTGCCACACCATTAATTCAAGTCCTTGTCAGATGGTAAAGAAAACCATATTCCCTTTGGTACCTATGCTGATTGGCTATTTTTTTTTTTTTTGCGTCTCTTGATACTGCCTCTGCATATATTAATGATCTCCCTTCCACTCCACCTCCAGCTTCTGCTGCTACTCTGACTGATGCTGGTGGTGGTGGTGGAGGTGGTGATACTGTGGAGACCACTGCTGCTGCTACAATGGAGCAGTATTCCTTCAAATAGACGCTCAGAGTAAACCCACTTAGTCACCTCTAACCTGAAAACATTAATTAAATGCTTGTATTAGATGACCCTGGCTATCAGCAGAAGTGCCAGGCTTGCCATGCTAACGGCATTCGCAAGGACACGCTTTATCAATGCAGTTGTATCAGATGCTGTTGTGCAATTTCATGAGGAGCTGCTTTTTGTGGTACTTCAAATAGCAGAGGTACGTCCCGACAAAGCAGCCTGACAGAGGATGATACTATGCCTTCCGTCTGCAATAACCATCAGCAGCCTCCTCATCCTTTACCTTTGCTTGAGGCTGTTTGGTTCTCCAACTGATAAAGGAGGATATACTAAAGCTCAAAATGACAGTATATTTGGAAAGTACTTCCTTTATATTTTTTCCCCCTCTCTCTCTCTCTCTCTCTCTCTCTCTCTCTCTCTCTCTCTCTCTCTCTCTCTCTCTCTGTCCCGAAAAAAAACAATAAATATCAGACATGCATACCAAGAGACAGAAGGATCTTATTTCAGACAATTAAAAAGTGAAAGAAAAATCTTACAAAAGAAAAAAATGTATGGAAAATGATGGAAAGAAAAAGTAAGATAGAAAATGCAGAGCAAAAGATTATACAATCGAAAGAAAATGAAAAAAGGGACTTAGAAGAAAGGACACTTCAAAATATCAAAGAAAAAAAACCCAAAGTACTTTACTCCTATGCAAAAAAGTTTAATAAAAGGAAGATTAGAAATAGGCCCTCTAAGAATTGAAGGACGGTTAATGAATAAAAAGAAAAGGAAATATGCAACATATAGGCCGAAAAATATAAGAGTGAGTTCACGCCAAGAATTGCAAATGAGAATAATGAAAAAGAAATGAGAGAAGAAAATGTTGAATATCTAACAGATATAGATATTAATGAAGCAGATACTGTGCACGCTATAAGCGAAATTAAAAATGGATAGGCGGCCGGACCGGATGGAGTTCCAGCGATAATTGTTAAAAAAAAAAAAAAACTCCACAAACTATCGCAAAGACGCTTGCAATACTGTTAAGACAAAGTGTAGATATGAGCGAGATATATGTTAAACATGAATTAGCTTTTATAACCCCTATTTTCAAAAGTGGATCAAGACTAGAAGGAAGCAATTATAGACCTGTTAGTCTAACCTCACATATTATGAAAGTGTATTGCAGGGTAATGAAAAAGAAAATAATGAATCATTTAGTTAAAAATATTTTGTTTAATAAGGTCAACGCGGTTTTGTGCCCGGAAAAAGTACTCAAACCCAACTGATAGCGCACTATAAAAACATATACAAAAATATGATAAATGAAAAAGACACAGATGTGATCTATCTAGATTTTGCAAAAGCCTTTGGCAAGGTAGATTATAATATATTAGAGAAAAAATGAGACAGCATACTATTGTGGGAAATATAGGAAAATGGGCAAAAGAATTTCTGCAAAACAGAAAACAGATAGTGGTTGCAAATGACGAGAAATCAGATGAAGATTGAGTAATATCTGGCGTGCCACACAGTAGGGTATTAGCTGTATTGCTGTTTGTTATTATGGTCTCAGACATAGACTGTAATGTTAAAAACTCTCTAGTGAGAAGTTTTGCGATGACACAAGAATAAGTAGAGAAATAACTTGCAATGAAGATAGGAACTCACTACAGAGATATCTAAACAAAATATATGAATGGGCGGAGATAAATAGGATGGTATTTAACTCCGGTAAATTCGAATCGAAAAACTATGGCAACAGAGAAAGAATGGTATGTGCATACAGGGGACTTAACAAACAAGGAAGCAATTAAAGACCTTGGTATAATGTTAAACAGGAATATGTTATGCAACGACCAAATAGCAACACTGTTGGCTAAATGTAAAACAGAAATGGGAATGATATTCAGACACTTTAAAACAAGAAAAGCTGAACACATTATTATGCTTTACATAACTTATGTACGTAGCACACTCGAGTACTGCAATGTGGTATGGTACCCAGACTACCAAATGGATATTGCAAAAATAGAGAGTGTACAAAGGTCTTATACTGCTAGAATAGAAGAAGTTAAGGACCTTGACTACTGGGAAAGACTGCAATTTTTAAAACTACAGTCTAGAAAGCAGAAAAGAACGCTACATGATAATACAAGCATGGAAGCAAATTGAAGGAACTACTGAAAACATCATGGAGCTAAAAATATCAGAAAGAGCAAGCCAAGGTAGATCAATAGTGTCCAAAACTATACCAGGAAAACTAAGGAAGGCGCACAGGATATTAATCCACTACGCACCAGCATCGATAATGCAGCGACTATTTAATGCGCTGCCAGATCATCTAAGAAACATATCAGGAGTGAGCGTAGATGTGTTTAAGAATAAGCTCGATAAATACTAAGATGCATCCCAGACCATCCAAGACTGGAAGATGCAAAATACACCGGACGATGCATTAGCAACTCTGGCGGATATACGAGGTGCCTCACACTGAGGGACCTGGGGGACCCCAAACATAGAATAAGGCAATAAGGTACGGTAAGGTAAGGTAAGGCTCTTTATGCAATATCTGCCGAGGAGAAATTGTATGCAAGTTGTGTGTGTGTTTCACCTCATTAAGATTATACGAAATATAACATTTCTATGTTGGGAGATATGAAATTTGTTCAACTAACCAATTTCAACTCCAATTATTTTTTGTGTTGCAATTTCATCTTCCTCAACATTTTTTTTTTGTGTTTGTTCTTCCTAAATGATTAGGAAAACGTCTCGGTCTACATTTCCCTGCAATAATATTTCTAGAATACGATGTGCCATATATGTACCACTGAGCACATCCAAGTACAATTTCTTGTGTTGAAAGAAAAAAAACGGCTCTCTCCGAAATACACTTATTTATTCGAAATTGATAATTTATTTTACAGTTTTGGGGTATTACAAATCTAAAATGAGCAATGATACATAACCTCTAATATTTTTAGCAAGATGATGCCAAATACTGTAAAATTTCCAAACAAAAAACAAACATTTGAACCTTAGAGTGAGCTACTAAATTCCTACTCAGTATCAAATTGTGTTGAAATACATATAACTTCAAGTTTCACTTGCATTTAAAATACCAACCCGGACGGTCCCCTTAACAGGTAAAAAAAAATACAATATTGATCAAAATGTAAATACTTAGAACACATCATCATTATTTAGTATGAAATGAAAGATTACATGCCAAGCAGAGTCCTACATTGCATTTGCTACACTGACTGAAAGGTCTTTTCTTACATCCTTCCCCAGCACATCTTCTTTTGTTATCTTGTGTTTCCACAAGATAATGTTCTATTCCATCAAAACGAATATCTTCTAACACTTGTTTGGCACCATTTCTTGAGCAGGATGGTGGTCCCCCAACTCCCTTCGGTGGTGTACCAAACCAAGTAAGATATGTCTGAGCAATCTGTTCCTTGAATTTCAAACTGTGACAATCTCCCGCCAGACTTCTTATGCAACAACCAAGCATTTTGTTCTGTTACATCAATCAGCCAAGTAAATATACACCAATACCACTTTTTCCCCTCGAATACCAATACGATATTTGTTTACATTTTGGTTCTGCCTATCAGTTCCTCCCATATGTTGATTATATCCTTGAACTATCTTTGGGCAGTTAACTTCTACATTATTTTTCTCGCTCTGTGAGTACCTTCTTACTTTGCTTGAGGCATTATTTGTATGGACTGTTGATGCCACTGATACGACTGCATTATCCATCAATCTACATACCATGACTTTATTCACCTTGTCTGTAGCGAACTCTGCCGCTCCTCTCTTTTGTTTTTTTCATAGAATCAACTGATTTCAGAGGACAGTGTTTACACCTGTTTGCTCTTATTGTCCCTGTAGCACCATAATTTCTGTCCTTCAGTTCTGTGAGAAGTTGAAATGAAGTGAAGAGATTATCAAAATATATATTATATGCAAGTGACCGTTTATCTTCTGGCAATGAATCAATGTTTTTCAAGACTGTAGCAGCACATTTGCCAAATACCTTCTGGTTCACTTCATTTCCTTCATAGGTACGTCCTTGATAAAGATCAAAGGTGACTAAATAACCATCGTCTGAATTTAGACACCAAACTTTATAGTCAAATCTAATTGGTTTCATACTGATGCATTGTTTACACCCATGCTCACCATAATATTCGACCATTGCTTCATCATGAGAGAGTGACTTTACGGGTTGAAAATGCTCAATGAATTTCTTTGTTAGATGTCTAACGAGTGGACGAACTTTGGCATATTTGTCAGTTGTAACTAATTTAGAATTATCAGAAAAATGAATGAATTGCATGATTTTCTCAAATCTTCTTCTTCTCACTGTTTGATAGATAGCTTCATTTCTTGTCACAGATGAATTTCTCCAAAACATACTCAGAGAAGATACAGCAACGATGCCAAACACTATCAAAATTCCAATGAACACTTTCATTTTATCTTTGGTTACCAAGAAGTCTGTTCCACCTTTGAGAGTTGCATAGAGAATTGTCTGATCCACTAACATATTCCACATATCATCATAAAAAAATTGTTCGAAAAGTTCAGTTGGGGTAAAATCCCTATATTTTGCATAATTTGCCTCAGGAAACATACAGTCACCAGGTGTGAGAGAAGTGGCAACCATTTGGGAGTTTTATAGCTATTGATAGGTGAAGAACTATGAGCCGCACCATCATCTTCAGCAGTACGACGTTCGTCATGGGAAATAGCTTCAGCATTACCACTCAGTTGAGATTCACAATCATCTTCAGCTTCAATATTACCAGTCAGTTGTCTGCCAGACAAATTATCTATCAATCCACTATCGTCTTCATCAGCAGAGACTTCATCAGCCAATAGGCCCGTATCTGTAGGCTCAATGTAAACTTTTGCATGACTATCGTCTTCTTCTAATATAGCTAAAATGTCATGCATAGTCAGGGATCTGAAATATGAAACATGAAATGGATTTAGAATATGCTACAAATTCGATATTCATAAAATATGTGTACACAGAAAAAAATGTACCTGCATTAGCTCAGCGAACCATATATGGCACAGCAATTATAAAATGATATTCAGAAAAAAAGAATGGATTAGACAAATAGGAAAGCTAAATAGAGAGGTCAGTTTATTACTTGTTCAACACATGCAATTACCAAAAGAACATATTTATCAAAAAAATTTGCAAAATATACTTACTTTGTAATGGAAGCCATTGTTTTGGGCAGAGAACAGCGGCACTTCTTTTCAAGGTGACAGCAGAGCACAGACTGTCAGCTTTGAGGGACTGTACTCACATGAACATGTCGTAACAGGTTTGGTGTGCATTCCCAATACACTTGTTCAGGCTTGTCTCAGCCCAGAGCGATGTATGATGCAATTTTGCATCACGGTGTTAATGTGCCATATATGTACCACTGAGCTGATATGGGCTAATCAATAATGATTTTTTTTTCTTCAACAGCCTAGGATTATTTTTTGTTTGCACATGAAATGAAAATGTACGATGTGTCGGACAAAATTCCGGTTATCGCTAACTTGTAGCTACTATTTCTTATCATTAAGTTTATGATAGCGCACTTTCATTTGCATTACACAAATAAACATTAATAGACATAATGAAATGTTTATATCATGAAAATCTCGGTCTTGAGATCGAAACGAAAAAAAGCCTTCTCATTTTTTACTGATGACCCCTGCTGATGCCGAAAACAAATATTTAAGGGGAGGCATTTTTGTGTGAATATTTTCAGCAGCCATACTTTTTCGAATTGTAATAACTATATACCGGATGATAAGAAATACATTCAGATATTAAAAACTAGTATATTTATCTTTTATTATCTTATTTATGTTTCATATTTATTTATTTATCTATTTATTTCTTTATATATATAAATATATATATATATATATATATATATATATATATATATATATATATATATATATATATATATATATATATATATATATATATATATATATATATATATATATATATATATATACACACACACACACACACACACACACACATATATATATATATATATATATATATATATATATGTATATATATATATATATATATATATATATATATATATATATATATATATATGTGTGTGTGTGTGTGTGTGTGTGTGTGTGTATATATATATATATATATATATATATATATATATATATATATATATATATATATATATATATATATATTTATATATATATATATATATACACACACACACACACACACACACACACATATATATATATATATATATATATATATATATATATATATATATATATGTATATATATATATATATATATATATATATATATATATATATATATATATATATATATATATATATATATATATATATATATATATTTGCAAGCTAATTGAAAACGTACGCTGAGGTAAACAAAATTCATGCTTTGACACATAATGAATACTGTATCAAATAGTTAATTTTACGATAGTAACCCCAAAAATAACTGACAGAGTAGATGCTTTTATCTTAAAAATTGAACACGCAAGAGCGATAGTATAACAAAAAAAAAAAGAAAAAAAAAACAATACATTCTCTTCATTACCGTGGATAGAAATAAGATAGATTACAGGTAAGTTTATCTATATGAAAATTATCACCTACTAAAATTATCCTACTTGCTATAGCTTTAGACACGAAAATCGTTGTTATATTCAATTAATAATAAAAAAAAAACATTACACTGAGATAAAAATGCACCCAGAGATGGGAAAATATGGTAACAGCTTAATTACGGCTACTATATCACATTGTTAGAGCCATGATTGCGATATTTGATTTGCATGACACAAAACTTCAATCAATCTGCTCCAAAAAGTGACATAAAATATGTTTTTTATCTTGGAGAATAAGCGCGCGAGAGCGATCGCAAAATGATGTGTTTTCTACTGATTACCGCGGCGAGCGCCCTAAACGGAATTTATGGTAAAAATATTGTGTGAGTATTTTCAATCGCTAAAATTATTCCAATTGCAATAGATTTATTTTTAATAACAGGCAATTAATTGATCTATTCAACAAAAACAAAATGATTAGCCTAGCTTGATTTATGTCTGATATTAATGTAAGAATTTTTTTCCGTTTAACTTCAATTCGCAGTATTGTATTGTAATGATTGTCTTAGGCCTATTTTACTGTATATGTAACATACACATGTGTAAGTTTCCCTTACTGATTATAGCCAAACTAAAGGATTCTGCTACTAAAACTAAAAGTACTACAGCGATCTGATTAGTTTTTTATCAATATCAGTTTTAATGCGGTATTTTTTAAGATTATTATAATTCGGA
>NC_090760.1:37912856-37915356 GCF_036898095.1 Palaemon carinicauda | reverse complement strand
TTGGCCATGTTGAGAGAATGGAAAATGGCTGTCTGCTAAAGAAGGTGATGAATGCAAGAGTTGATGGGAGAAGTACAAGAGGAAGGCCAAGATTTGGGTGGATGGATGGTGTGAAGAAAGCTCTGGATGATAGGAGGATAGATGTGAGAGAGGCAAGAGAGCGTGCTAGAAATAGGAATGAATGGCGAGCAATTGTAACGCAGTTCCGGTAGGCCCTGCTGCTTCCTCCGGTGCCTTAGATGACCGCGGAGGTAGCAGCAGTAGGGGACTCAGCAGTATGAAGCTTCCTCTGTGGTGGAAATGTGGGAGGTTGGGCTGTGGCACCCTAGCAGTACCAGCTGAACTCGGCTGAGTCCCTGGTTAGGCTGGAGGAACGTAGAGAGTAGAGGTCCCCTTTTTTGTTTTGTTTCTTGTTGTTGTCGGCTATCCCCCAAAAATTGGGGGAAGTGCCTTTGGTATATGGATGGATATCTATATATATATATATATATATATATATATATATATATATATATATATATATATATTTATATATATATATATATATATATATATATATATATATATATATATATATATATATATATATATATATATATATATATATACTCACACACACACACATATATATATATATATATATATATATATATATATATATATATATATATATATATATATATATATATATATATATATATATAAATATATATATATATATATATATATATATATATATATATATATATATATATATATATATATATATATATACACTCACACATATATATATATATATATATATATATATATATATATATATATATATATATATATATATATATATATATATATGTATATATATATATATATATATATATATATATATATATATATATATATATATACACATACATACATTTATGTATATATCAAGAACTACTATTATCCAGTACGTGCACACCCAGATTCCTGGCTACGCTAGTGGAGGCCATTACTTTTTTTGTAACCTAACACTTTATATTTTATTGGGCAAATGTATCAAAACTAGGAACATAACATTGTATATAGGATACGTATATTAAATAGTGACTTATTCTATGCAGTATAAGTTAATATAAATTTTAATAGTGACACAAGAAATTTTTTCTAAGGCACTATTATGCTTTGAAATACTAATTTTACCTGGAGTTAACATGTATTATTGTATGAGGTCAGTAGACACTTCAAAGGAACCCAAGTTGCTGTTGTTTTACACTTCACAAAATGGATTATAGTTAAACCTTTGTGGTTTCAAACAAACAAACATTCACACAAACAAACAGACATAGTAGCAAATGCTTACCAGACTGCAGCAATTAATCAGCGAGCCGGGCCTCCGTTACAGAGGGCTGGAGAAAAACTACATTCTTCTGCTGGTCTTTCTCAAGGTTATAGAGTCCATAGCACATTTGACAGAGGATGGAACATCTTAAGACAGTCAATGTCAATCCCACTGAAGCTGGCCAGTGTTTACAAGATCTCCATCAGTCATTATTGGCAGCTTGAATGATGACGGGCTTCCTTGATGAAACAGTCCACATCTGACTAGATCAAAAGTGCACACATGTGGAGATGTCAGGGAGCCTCTGGACACTGTCTTGATAAAGTCCTTAACGTCACTTGTCACAAGAGGTTCCTTAGTGCTGAAGACCACATCGTTTGCGCACTTTGTCTCAAGCCGCCTCGCCACATAGGCCGCACTGCACTCTTCATTCATAGTCAGTGTCCCATCTGTGGTACACCTCACAATAGAGACTGCATCTATTAGGTAAATTGCAGTCCCCAAGCAGGTTTGTTCCTTTGACACAGGCATGACATCGACGGATTGGGAGTTTATGGCAGCCTATCTCATGACGCGCTGCTTGCAAACTGAGTATACATCGCCAGTGGTAATGAAAGAGTTTGCATCAGGTGGTTGACGATAGACTGAGAACTCCCCCTCAAGCCGGTCACTCTGGGTCTTACACAGCAGGACATAATGGAAGTTAGAGTCTCTGAACAAGTAGCGGCAAACAGCAATCAGTCTTTGCATAGTCTGCACTAGTGCATTCATGGTGTCACGGATGAAGCACTTGACTCAATTTGCTCCATGTCCTGAAGAGGCGTCTTGGAAAATGCCCTTCCCAGACACTTTCAACAGATTCAACCAGTTGAGGATGATTTGGATGAACTTTTATGACATTCTCTGAGCTTCAATTAAGCCACAGCATTTTTACTGAAGTCCTTCAAAACATTCTGCACATTTTGTAGTTGAAATCATGAGGGGTTAACAGCAAATTTAGTGAGGGGAGTAGTCTTCAGAATACTGCCTTTCTTTGACTCGTACAGTTTCTTGACGTCAGCAAATGATGCTGTTGTTTTATTGTCAAGACTTATCTTCTGACACTTCTCACTGAGCCAGTTGTTACGGATGCACTTCAGAAGATGCAGTTTCAAAAAGGAAAAACCAGACACACTC
>NC_090760.1:37902856-37907856 GCF_036898095.1 Palaemon carinicauda | reverse complement strand
AAAAATGTTAACACATAAGTTTCATAGATAAAAAAAAAAATTTCCCTCACTTCCCTTCTCTCTTATTTTAATTTTTTATGTGGGCCAATGGTACAATTCTCTCATCAGTGGGTTGGGATACGTTTTGAACTCTAAATCTATTGGCCGTTAATGTTTCCAAAATGTTAAATGGGCCTTCAAACTTAGGTGTTAGTTTATAATTGAGTCCTTTACGTACATTTACCTGTATGTATACATTATCAAGCACGGTATATGTTTTTGTTGGCTTCGCTACTTTATCATGATTCCTTTTCATTACGATTTGTGATTCTTCTAAATTCTTTCGAAGGATACCAAAACGACTTTTGCTTGCATTTATACATTCTTTTAAAGGATTTGATAAATTAGTTGTAGGCGTTAATACATTGAAAGGCGTTCTAACTGGGGTACCATACAATGCCTCATGCGGCGACATTCTAATTGATATATGATATGAGTGATTCAGAGTACTTAGTACCGCAGGTATTGCAATATCCCAGTTGGGGTCTGATCCCCCTAGTGTTAATCTTAATATGTTTAAAACCTTCCTATCCGTTCTTTCCACTAGCCCATTCGACTCTGGGTGATAGATCATGGTATTGATCTTCTCTATGCTAAGGAATTCACACAATGAGGTAAGGAAATGATTATTAAATTCTCCATGCGAGTCTGAGATTATCATGTGTGGAATTCCATGTTTACAAATGTAACACTCGTAAAACTTCCTAGCACATTCAATTGCAGTTTTAGTTTTAAGCGCTATCAGTTCTGTATATCGAGTCAAAGCTTCTACAATTACTAAGAGGTGCTTATTTCCTCTGTCTGACTCGTAAAATCCTGTTAATAAATCTAAATGTATCCTTTCAAAGGGTTGATTGGGCACGGGATAAGCTCCTAGGCTGACAGGTGTTTTTGCGTGCCCTTTGTTTTCCTGACAAGTGCGATAATTAGCTATGTGTGTTTTTACATCTGTAAGCATCGTATGCCAATAAAACAATGATTTGGCTTTCTGTGACATTATGGAGAACCCCGGGTGTCCATGCAATGAATTTGCATGCAACCAATTTAGGACAGTGGATATAATTGAGATTGGTACCTCTACCTGGTCGTTAGTCACATGTGGTGTATTGCGGGTTTTCCTTGTCACGGATCTACACAGAATATTGTCTTTGATTATATAATTCTGCTGCGTATACTTTATATATTTCTTTTCCTTACGATTTCCTTCCAAAGCATTTATAATTTTTTCTAATTTCTGATCTTTTCTTTGCTCAGTCTGTAATAATTCAGCGCTCCAGCCCAGATCTTCCTGTTCAAATACAGTTTTAACAATAGGCATGGATGTTGATATATCTATTAATTCAGCTAATGGCTCCGTACAAGATGACACGGTGTTGCGTGATAATGTATCAGCAATGATATTTACTTTCCCTGGTAAATACCTGATCCTCACGCCAAAATCTTGAATGATCAAATGCCACCGAGTTCGTTTGGGGCTGTGACTAAAGCCTTTAAAGAAGTCGGTTAGGGGTTTATGATAAGTAAGAACCTTGACGGGATAACCGTATATTATGAACTTAAAATGCACTAGTGAATTAACAATAGCTAGGCGTTCCTTGTCTATTACTGCATACTTACTTTCGGAAGTTCTCAGTTTTTGTGAATAAAAAGCTATCGGGAAAAACTGTTTTTCATAGTGCTGAAGCAATACCCCACCTACTCCTAAGTCTGAGACGTCTGTTGCAATGAAGAATTCCTTACCGAAGTCAGGAAATTTTAATATAGGAGAACTACACAGTTCATCTTTTAAGGTATTAAACGCCTGTTGATGCTGCTCAGACCATATGAAATCTACGCCCTTCTTCATAAGATCAGTCAGGGGAGTGGCTTTTATTGAATAATTGCGCATAAAACGCCTTTAATATCCACTACACCCCAGAAATTGCTGTATTCCCTTGACATTAGTAGGTATCGGAAAGTTACGGATAGCCGACACCTTATCGTGGACTACTTTAAGACCTTGGCTAGACACCGTAAAACCTAAATAGACTAAATCTGTCTTGAAAAATTCACACTTTAATCTTTACCCTTAAGTTATGTTGTCTTAGTCTCTGTAGTACTAGTTGTAGTTTACTTAGATGTTCTTCTAAGGTATTGGAAAAGATTATAAGGTCGTCCATATAGGCATGCAATATATCCCCTAGCAAGTCTCCAAACACTATGTTAATCATTCTAGTAAATGTTATGGGAGCACAACGTAAACCAAAAGGCATACGTAAAAATTCATAATGTCCTCTGGCTGTGCTGAAGGCAGTGTATGCGATACTATTTTCTTTTAATGATATCTGGTGAAAGCCTTTAAGTAAGTCCAAACTGGTAAAATATTTATTCTGAACAAACAAAGATAAAATATCGTCAGTACATGGCACTGGGAATCGATCAGGGATGGTTTCCTCATTTAGGTGACGGAAATCTACGCAGATACGCCTTGTTCGATCTTTTTTCGCTACAACTATTAATGGAAAATTATAAGGGCTGTTCGATTTCCTAATGACTCCTTCTTCTAGCATTTTACCTATTCATCATTTATCTCATTCTGGAATTTCCTAGGGAGTCTGTACGAGGGTACATAGATAATTTTCTGCTTGTCCTTTAACCCTATTTGATGTTCGATAACATCTGTTTTTCCTAAGGATCCATCCGTAGTAGAAAAAACATCATGATATTCAGTTAAAAGTCCAAAAAATTTCTGCTGAATTTCTTCTTCTTGAATGTCTTTATTCATTTTATTTCTAATAGATTGCAAAAGGGATTCATCCGCAACTGATTGAGCATGATTGATTTCAGCGACGGTAAGAATACGATGTTTATAAACTTCTACATCCAAGATATGTTGATTTTTGCGAATTACTAAAGTGGTATTTAAATGATTACAGACTTCAATATTACATTGTTGTTGTGAGCCTACTGTGTGAATAGCTTGTGTGACGGACAATCCGTTAGTTTTCAAAGTGTCGGAAAGGATTAATATTTCAGATCCCGGTAACGTTTTATTTATTTGCACTATCAAATTCGAAGTTACGTTGGGCTTGACAGATTGCGTGCAAGATGATATAACGGGTGAACGAGAATTCTGTTGGGTCGCGTATATTATTTCTTTATTAATGAGACAAGTTATTGGTTCTTCAACGTACGTCACTGTTTTATTTGTCGTCTTCTTTTTATCCAAAACTGATTTTAAGGTATTAGAAGACTTATAGAATTTTCCTTTGATATACACGCCGTGCTTGGCAGGGGCTAAGATAATGTTTTGATTGCCCATAGACGGGTATCCTATAATTACAGCTGGATACATATCAATGTTTTGTACAACAAAGGTATCGGCAAATGTGCGCTTACTGACCTTGTACTGAACATGAGTTACGCCTATTACATTTAATTCATTATTTCCTATACCCTAGAGCCTTACTCCGGACTTCTCTATAGGGAAGTTCGAAAACAACAAATGATGTGTCCTCAAATCCATGATATTACGTGGACTACCAGAGTAAAAAAATAATGTAAAGGATCGGTGTTCTAAATTTACAGCATATAATGTTGGTCGTAACTCATTTTGGCTTATTATTGTGTGAATTTGTTGCAAATCTACGGGAGCATGCACTGATTTATTTGATTCGGTCGTGTGTTTCATAGGAAAATCTATTGCCTCACAATGATCTGATAAAACATTAAATGGATTATTTAATACCACTGATGTTGATATGAATGACCCAACATCACTCTCTTCCCCATTGGAGTTAATCATGTGGTATTTTCTTTGCTCTGCACATTCTGAAAATTAGTCTGACCTTGCGAGTTCTGGCTAGACGGCCCAGGATCAGAGTTATTTGAAGCACTATTTGTTTGTTTTTTATTTTGAACTGCATTGGCGTTTGGCTGTTTCTTCTTATTGAACTGAGGATTTTTCTTTTTATTTCCATAGGGAACTGACTGTGGAATTGACTGTGTATTTCTAGGATTCTGTTGTTGATTACGCGAGTAGCATCGACTATATGAATGAGTTGAACTATTATGTATCGAACAATATAGCGTTCTGCTGTCTGCGATCAAGTGACCTTGACGTTTTCAATTTGACTATTATTAACCATGTTTACTTGTTGTGGCTTAGTTTCATTTTTTGCAAAAACTTGTGTAAACAAGGGATCAAGATCAGTACACTTAGACATGTGTTTCTTTATCTGTTTATACACATCCAATTCTGTACTTTCGAGAGTTAACTTTTTATCAAAACACCGCACTAAAGCTTCTGGCAACATAAGTGTCATGCAGGTTAAATACATTAATCGTAAGAAATCTTTCACGGAGATGTTATCTCTAGTAACCCAAGTGGAATTACCTAAAATATCTTGATACTAGTTTAGCCTATCGGCAATGAGAGCTGCTCTCTCTATAACATTAAGCCGAGTTATAGTGGCTTGATTAAGTGTATTTCTTAATGTTAAAACTACTTCTAAGGCTTCCTCACCGCCATAGACCTCACGTAGCCTAACTTTGAAATCAGCCCATGTAACTGCCTCTTGAAATGAAACTACCCTCAAGTACGCACTCGCATCTCCTTTAGAAAAGTCTATAAAACTTTTAGCTTCTTGTAATTGTACTAATGGGTCTATGATTTGTTTAGCATTTAAGTGAGCGTCGACGGAAGAAATCCAAGACTCGACATTCTGAGGTAAGAACCCATTGACCCGACCTTGAAAAGGAAGGATAGCTGAATGTGCATTTACTAGTGTTACAATGGGAGCGGGGTTACTAGGTCCGGGGGTGGGGTTACTTGGACTCACAGGAGGCGTCATGTTTACTTTACTTTTTTTTTCTATCTCTACGACTCCTTGCAATCCTATCAAAATCTCTATATGAATACAGACGTCCACTGCGTAAACGCATAAGCACTATACAATAAAGATAGGTTGCAGATTATAACA
>NC_090760.1:37892856-37897856 GCF_036898095.1 Palaemon carinicauda | reverse complement strand
GGAGAAGGAAGTCAGCAGGTGGGAAGAGTTTTCATATGGTTGCAGTGAGGGGGAGAGGGGCACCAACGAATGGAGTGCCCTACCCAAGGATCCCCCCGATGTTACACTTGTCAGGGCTACGGTTATCTATCTTAAGAGTGCCCACCAAAAACGGCAAGGGCGGGTGGGCTGTTGCAAACGCACACCCCACCCCCTAACATCAGAGGAAAAGGAAACAGAGGAAGGGGTGACGAGGGAGATCGTTGCCCCCTCACATGACAGCAAAAGCAGCTGCCGAGGCAGCTGTGAGATTGACTACGATGGACTCGATGGAGCAGGCACTCAGACCTTCTTTGGTACTCCTGACCTCACCCTCGAGGCACTAGGGATAGGACCAGGAGGCTGGGGTATTGCCATCAAGGTCGTTGGCATGTGCCCCACATATCCTAATGGCAGCTCGGAATGTTTGCAGTCAGAATTGACCTACCAGATAAGTCCATTCGAACGCTGATAAACACAGGAGCCAGCGTTTCTCTTATTGAAAAAGGAATCTTATCAAACCCACCACATTCAGCGTTATCAATCATCCTCGACATGCCAGGAGGAAATATACTCCGGGCAAGTCATACAACGATCATCAACTGTAAGGTGGGATCTGTGAAGTTTATACATGAATTTTTTGTCTTGCCTACCTTGGGAATTCCAGGAATTGAGGCTATACTTAGTTTGGATTTGATTCTGAATAATCAGATAGACATTTGTGGGGAAAAAGATAGAATAACAGTAAAAGGAGGAGGTGTATTTTGCCGATAAAAAGTCATGAGAGGGTAAGTGCTTGTGGGGGAATTTAGTAAGGTAAGTAATGCAGAAATTAAGGTAACAGCTCTACCTGAAAGAGAAGTATTGCCTCCCCAGATGCTTACGAGCATATCAGTGTCCCCGTATCAGCCTCTATCAGAGCGAACCACGGTCGTAGTTAAACCCCATGACAAATGGGCACATATAGTCTTAGAGGGCTAGTCAGAAATAAAAGAGAACGGAGTGGACAAAACGATAATTAATTTGTCAAATAAAATAGTTGTGTTAGAAAGTGGTTCTGTGTTTGAATTGGAGTTATGTGAAATTTCTAATAATGGGGATCTTGGGAGCCACAAGACGAACGCACTCAGGATGTGAATATGCAAGCGAGGAAACTAGGGTCGCCAGAATATCAACTTGTAGTTAGTAACATTGTTAATAGCTATTCCAATTTAATTACAATTGGAGGCGAGTCATCCCGGAGGATTGATCGATTTCACTTTAGTATTGAAACTGGCGGGCGGAGCCGATCAGGTCAAGGCTTTATAAGGTACCCATTCATATCCATGGAGAGATAGTAGGGGAAATTAGTTAATTAAGGAAACAAAAGATTATCGAAGAGAGCAAATCCCTCTGGGATTCTCCAATTGTAGCTGTTAGGAAAATGGATAGCTTATTAAGATTGTGTGTTGATTATAGGAATTTGAATGCAGTCACAAAGGATAATACATTTCCATTACCCTCGATCGAAGGAATACTTTCGAAGGTACGCGATAGTATAGAATTTACAATAAGCGATTTAAAATCTGGATGCTACCAAATACCCATTCAGGAAGACAAATGTAAAACAACATTTATAGCTAATGATCAACTATTTCAGTTTAATATCCTACCTTCTGGTGTTAAAAATTCTCCAAGTCATTTTTCTAGAGAAATTATGGTAGTTTTGTCTCCCTTAATTGGCCATAATGTTCCTCTTCATTTAGACGATATCATAATTACAGGGAAAACAGATGAAGAACATAACAATGTTTGTCAAGTTTTAGAAGCATTGCAACGTAATGGTATGGAAATAAATTTTTCAAAATGCAAATTTTTCTGTAAACAGGTCAAAATTTTAGGTCACCTAATAACCCCAGAAGGTATCCAGCCCTACCCCTATTTAGTAAAAGCTATAAAAGATTTCCCAAGGCCATGTACCGCTGAAGAAGTAGCTGGGACTCACTGGCTATTACCTTAAATTCATAAGAGGTTTTGGAGAGATAGCGAGACCATTAGATACCTCAAACAAACAAACAGTAATAAATTTGGGAGTGAAAGAAGAAATAGCATTTAATCATTTGAAAGCTGCCTTAACTAGCAATGACATCTTCGCGTATTCTAATTTTTGATCGCCCGTTTTTAGCGACAACAGATGAGAGTAGCGTAGATATTGTTGGCTCAATTTCTGAAAAAGAAGATTAAGGAAGAGCGACACATTTATTTACATCGAGGGCATTGAAAGTGGCACGAAAAGAAGTATACTGCATATATTTGAGAGGCATTGGCTATTTTCTGGGTTCTAGGGAGGCATTTGTTTTTTTTATTAGGTCAGCTAATTGAGATGCAAAGTGATCATCGCCCCTTACACGATTTATTTGACAAAAGTGATTTGACGTTGTGGAGGATTAATTTTTGTTTTATTTTCATTTATTTTTTGTTTGCTAAATCGAGAGAGAGAGAGAGAGAGAGAGAGAGAGAGAGAGAGAGAGAGAGAGAGAGAGAGAGAGAGGTAGTTAGTGTATCGATTGTTTGTTGTGAGAAAGACTGTTGGTACAAATGACATTGTTTGTTTGTGTTTTAGTTTGGTTACGACAGTGGTGAATCTCTTGGGTGAATGCTTATTTTGATTTTGACTGCAGCCAGAGGTTGTTGTGAATGCTGGATTATATTTTATATAATTTTTCGACCAGCGTGGAAGTGTTTATTTATTTAAAAAGTAAGTACAGTTTTGTTTATCTTTGCTTGTCGTGATTGTGAATGATAGGAACAATTTATTATTTATCTTTGATTATAGTGTGATAGATTAGTTAGCTAGGAGTGTTCGTAAGTGATTTTCTTTTTTATTTTGGCAGGCTGTGATTCCTCCTTAGAGTACTTATTCCTTTGGAGACTCTATAAATTTTTTGGTAAAGTGGATATGTTGTGGATGACTTGGCCTGCAATTGATTTTGTTTGGACTTCTTATTTGGACTGCTGAACTGTTGATGACCTTGGCCTGTGAATTAAGATTGCTGATGAGGATGATGTTTATGATGATGATGATGATGATGATTATGATTATACCGACCACCTCAATTACCGAGGCAGTTATGGCAAATTGCCACCCAGCGGACTGTTGATCACAGAGCTGTGTTAGTGTGCATTGGGACATAAAGACAGTTCGGCTTTCTGTGAACGAGTGTTGGTGTCGTAATATTATATATACACATATTTATTTTTGGTGTTGGTGGTGTGCGGTTAATGTTAAGTTTTGATAGTTTTTTTGGGTTTATATGAATGGTGGTTTGGTTATTATATATATATAGTTAAGTTTTCATTAGTTTTAAGTGTTTATTTTGATTTGTTTTTAGCGACAACAGATGAGAGTAGCGTAGATATTGTTGTCTTAATTTTTGAAAAAGAAGATTAAGGAAGAGAGCGACACATTTATTTGCTTCGAGGGCATTGAAAGTGGCAGAAAAGAAGTATAGCGCATTTATTTGAGAGGCATTGGGTACTCTCTGGGTTCTAGGGAGGCACTTGTTTTTTCTATTAGGTCAGCTAATTGAGTTACAAAGTGATCATCGCCCCTTACAAGATTTATTTGACAAAGGTGACTTGACGTCTAGACAAGCAAGATGGATTGAAAGATTGTTAGACTTTAATATAAAAGGGTTTGACCAAATTGAAGGTAAAGCTAACAATGTAGCTGATGCCCTCTCTAGAGGTGTAGTAATAGGTGTAACAACGAGGGCAAAAAAGAAGAACAAAGAACGTAACCAAAATATTGAAGGCCTCCATCAAAATAGAGAGAGAGAGAGAGAGAGAGAGAGAGAGAGAGAGAGAGAGAGAGAGAGAGAGAGAGAGAGAGAGAGAGAGGGAGAGAGAGAGATGGTGAAGGTGAATATATGTGAGTGGCCAGGACACGACTAGTGGTGTCCAAAAAATTGCCCTGATGATGCAGGTGTGATTGAATTGGGAGGTTGGGACATAAAGGAAGTCCCAGAGGGACAGAAAAAAGTGGAATGGAAAGAAAAAGTGCGTGTAGTGATTAAAAGGGGAATCGGAGAATTATACACCATTTCTGAATGGCCTCATCAAAATTTTCTTTATAGAGAAAGATATCTTGTATTTTGCTTACGAAAAGAGGTGAGGGGAATTTAGTGCACGGGTAATTCTTCCTCCCTCTTTAATTAATCAAGCCATCCACATTTTATATGCAATTCTGTATGCAGGGCATTTAGGGATTGATAGAACATTAAGGAGAGCATAAGAAGTCTTCTTTTGGTTTGGAATGAGAAAATCTAGAGAAAATTATATAAAATGTTGTCATGCTTTTAACTATTTCAAAAGAACATGAAAACAATGTACCGGAGGCCAAAAAGTGGCATGTGATTCTTATTAAATTTTATAGAGTGCATATGGATGTGGTTGGACCATTTTCTACTGGTATAACACAACATAACTATAAATGCGTATTTGTTGATGCATTTACTCGTTACATTCATAATTACATAATGTTGGATAAATTAGCAAATTCAATAGCTCAGGCGCTGTGCTCTTTCAATATTAGGTTTGGTTGCCTGAAAGTTTTGATGTGACCGCATATAGGCGTTCAGCTAATAGCTCAGTGGAATCGCATATTAGGGAGGTGGTGCAAATTTTACGTTACTTAGTGGCTGATGACCCCTTCATTGGTACGCCATGCTTCCTACAGCTGAGCTACCTTTGAACATTACATATAATGCCTCGTTCAGGGAAACACCTTTCTTTTTAGTGTATGGACAGGATCCTGTGTTACCATATACGGTCCTGATTATTTCAAAACAGTTGCTAAATTATTCAACTGAGCAATACCGTGTCTATTTACTAAATCTCTTAAGGAGATTAATGAACACAACAGAAAGGTTTTTGAACAGAGCTAATGAAAAACACGGCTCAAAGTATGAGGGTCGGTTCAAAACTACACCCATAAAAGCATT
>NC_090760.1:37882856-37887856 GCF_036898095.1 Palaemon carinicauda | reverse complement strand
AGTCTGAAGTTCTACGAAGATAGACCTTTAGGCATTCTACTGGACATAGAGATGCATCTTCTTTCAGAGGGCAGATTCTCCAGGGACCCCACCTGTTGGTGGGTAACTCATTCTTGGCGAGAAACGTAGGATCCGGAAACAGGTTCAGTTCTCCCCTATCTAGGAACTGAACATGACCTCCCTCTCTCGAGAGGGCTACAATCTCACTAACCCTGGCCCCGGACGCGAATGCAAATAGGAAAATAACTTTATGGGTCAAATCCTTTAGCGCACACTCCTCATTGCTCAACAGAGAAGCGAAATGAAGAACTTTGTCTAAAGACCATGAAATGGGCTTTGGAGGTGCTGAAGGTCTGAGCCTAGCGCAGGCTTTCGGAGCTTTATTAAAGATCTCGTTAGCGAGGTCGACCTGGAAGGCATATAGAATGGGTCTTGTCAAAGCAAACTTACACGCCGAAATCGTGTTAGCTGCCAACCTTTGGCCATGGAGGTGGATTTGCACTTATATTCCTCTAGGAAGTCTATGCTGGCTTTCGAAATCCCGAAACGTTTTCTCACCGCTAGGGAGAGAAAATCATGAGCTGCAGGGTCCGGGTTTTCTGTAATGAAGTGCAGACAGTCGACTTCTGGACTCGCTGGGTCAGAACTGGATCTGGTAGCAGTAGAAACTTCAACCGTAGTTCCAATGCCAGGGGGAACCACACGCTGTTCGGCCACTTGTGGGGCACTATTGCCGCCACCCCCTTGAAGGATCTCAGTTTGTTGAGGACCCTCAACAGAAGGATGTGAGGAGGGAACAGATAAATCCTGGACCATCTGTTCCAGTCGAGGGACATCGCGTCCACTGCTTCCGCTAAGGGGTCCTCGTACGGGGACACGTACAGGGGCAACTTCATGTTGTCTTTCGTCGCAAAGAGGTCTATCTGCAGTTCTGAGACTTGACTCAAGATGAAGGAGAATGATCCTGCGTCTAGGGACCATTCCGACTCTATCGGTGTGAACCTGGATAGAGCGTCTGCTGTCACATTGCGGACTCCTTGAAGGTGAACTGCCGACAGGTACCACTTCTTCTTTTCCGCCAACCGGAAGATGGCCAACATCACCTGGTTGAGAGGTGGTGACCTTGATCCTTGTCGATTCAAGCATCTCACAACTACCTCGCTGTCCAGCACTAACCTTATGTGGATCGAGTGACGCGGGGAGACTTTCTTTAAGGTAAGGAGCACTGCCATAGCTTCTAGAAAGTTTATGTGAAAGGTCTTGAATAGCTTGGACCAAGTCCCCTGGACTTCTTTCCGATGAGAGTGACCTCCCCATCCCTCCTTCGAGGCGTCTGAGTGAATTGTCACCGACCGGGGAGGTGGCTGAAGAAGAACCGACTTCTTTAGATGTCTGGCTTGGGACCAAGGGCTGAGAAGAGTCCATAGACGAAGCGGAGCTGGTCTTCTCAGATCTCTTCGCGCGTTTGATGCATAACTTCTCCAAACTCCGGTTGCATCCTTTAGCTGTGCTCTTAGCACTGGGTCTGTCACCGAAGCAAACTGGAGAGAACCCAGTACTCTCTCCTGTTCGCGTCTTGATATCCTTTCAGAATCTAGAAGTCTCTTGACAGAACCCGCTATCTCCTTCCTTTTCTTCGCCGGAATGGAGAAACGGTGTGACATTAGGTCCCAGTGGATTCCCAGCCACTGGAACTTTTGAGATGGAGAAAGTCGAGACTTTTTTCTGTTGATCTTGAAGCCTAGATACTCTAGGAACTGGATCACTTGAATGGAAGCTTGCAAGCATTCTGTCTTGGATGCTGCCCACACCAGCCAGTCGTCCAGGTAGGCTACTACCTGAATTCCCTTTAGGCGTAATTGTTTGAGAGCTACGCTCGCAAGCTTCGTGAAGATCCTTTGGGCTATATTTAGCCCGAATGGCATGGCTCTGAAGGCATATAGTCTTCGTTGTAGCTTGAACCCTAGGTAGGGGGAGAGTCGACGGTTGATTGGAACGTGCCAATAGGCGTCTGACAAGTCTATGGAGACGGTATATGCCCTCTTGGGCAGTAAGGTCTTTATGTGTTGCAGTGTTAGCATCTTGAACTTGCAGTTCACTATGAACTTGTTGAGTGGCGACAAGTCCAGAATGACTCTGAGTTTTTCCGAGTCTTTCTTGGGAACACAAATCAGCCTTCCTTGGAATTTGATGGACTTCACCCTTTGGATCACTTTTTTCTCCAACAGTTCTTGGATGTACTCCTCCAGAACGGGGGTGGAGTGTTGGAAAAACCGAGGGCACGGGGGTGGAGTGCTGTACCAGCTCCAGCCCAGTCCATTCTTGAGTAGGCTGTGGGCCCAGGGATCGAAGGTCCACTGATCCCGAAAATTCTGAAGTCTCCCTCTTACCGGCACCATCTCACTTTGACTTCCGCCCTGAGGTCTTGCCTCCCTGACCGCGACCACCCCTGAATCCCCTTCCCCTTGAGGGGTGCCTAGACGAGCCTCTGGCTGCTCCTCTAGGCTTTGCTTGGAAGGAAGTTGACTGCCCTTCGAACGTTGGGTTGAATGCCGTGGAATGTGTCGACACGGCCTGGGGTACCCACTGGAATGTGGTCGGGGTTTGTGCCACTATCTGGGGCACTGAAGGCAATGGAAATTGCTGTTGCTGTTGCTGTCTAAGTGGCTTGGCTGGCCGAGACGGTAGCCTAGTCCTCATAGTCTTCCTCTTTGGTTGGGGACCCTCATCCGGGGAAGACTTTCTCTTGATAGCCAGGCCCCACTTCTGGAGAAGGTTTCTATTCTCCGTGGCGGCCTTATCAACAACTTCTTTGACCAATTCGCTAGGGAAAAGGTCTTTGCCCCAAATGTTGGAGGAGATTAGTTTCCTTGGCTCGTGCCTCACCGTAGCCGAGGTGAACACGAACTCCCTACAAGCTCTCCTCGCCCTGACGAAGCTATAAAGATCCTTCGTCACTGTGGCCAGATGAGTCTTGGCCACTACCATGAACATTTCATGGACCTTGGGGTCACTTGCCATCGTCTCAAGAGTGGTCTGAAGAGACATTGAGGCAGCCAGTCTTTCTTTTGTCTCGAGCTCTCTCCGGAAAAGAAAGTCAGACAGCTTAGGGAGGTCCTCACCGAACTGACGTCCGGCAATATCAGCCTCCAACTTCCCGACTGAGAAGGTAAGATGGACGTCCTTCCAGTCCTTGTGGTCCATAGGTAGGGCCAGCGACAAGGGTTTACACTCCTCCAGGGAGGGGCAAGGCTTGCCGGCCTCGACTGCTTTTAATACAGCCGCAAACCATTTCTGTAAAAAGGGGAAGGCTCTAGCAGGAGAGGACACAAAGGAAGGGAGCTTCTTACTCAATGCAGCTACCTTTGAGTTCGTGAAGCCCCTCTCTTTCATCGAAGATGAAAGCAAAGCTTGAGCCTTAGCATGGTCCATCACTATGACCTCCTTCGGCTCTGTCTCCTCCTTTGAAGCTGGTTCCTTCCTCAACCGGACATAACAGTCCGAATATGACCTCTTGCTGGGCCAGAATTCCACCTCCTCTAGGGGAACTGAACCCAACTTATCTGACATGACGATCTTTCCAGTCGTCATCGGCATGTGCTCAGCATATCTCCACGGGTTAGTATCTGAGCACAAGGGAAGGTCTTTCACAATGAGCCTTTTCTGGGGCACATGTGATGCTGCAAGCCTCTGCATCTGCAGTTCCATTGCAGCCGCCTTCTTATTATTTTCCTTCTGCATTTGTTGGATCATTCCAACAATGGAGGAGAGGGCCTGTCCCAGCTCTATTGGGAGAGCGACGATGTTGAGGGAATAGGTTCAGGGATCTGAACCGGAACAGCCGACACCTCGTCGACCTCTTCCTCTACAATGTTTGGGGCTTGAACTTCATCCTGGGCTCCTGCCAGGAGGTCTTCCTCCAGACGCTCGGACACGTCTGACATCCTGTCGTCCAACTGGATGTCTTGCAAGGCGACCGCGACTTCAGCATCCACCTGGATCAGAACTTGGGGGATCTCCTCTTGAGGCTGGGGAATCACTGCACCAGCTGATGCCCTAGGGAAAAGGTAAGCCCTCATCTTCTCACTTGGAAGATAAGGTCCAGAGGTGTTCTTCTGGAAGCCCCTTACCCAGGTACGAAGCTTCTCCCTTGCCATATCCCTTGATTCCGCCGTCCTAGGGGAATCAAAAGCCTCAGTAATCAGGTTAGAGCACACGGTACATACCTGAGGGTCCCAATACTGGAGATCACCCTTGGAGACAGCGCATGCTGCGTGCCTCCTACAAAATTCATGTCCGCAGAGGTTCTTACTGAGGACGTTGCAGAAAACACTTCCGCACTTCGGATGGTCCTCCTGTAAAGAGAAGAAATTCCCATGAGTATCGAGTGAACTACGTATCACTGGATATGCACAGTTTAGCATACCAAATCAGAAAGGAAAGACACACACTTGTGTTTCCCGCACAACCAATTGTTGCAGCCTTCCAGATAATAAAATCGTATGGTTAATATGTCCTAGAGTAACCAATGAAAAGTTTCCAGACGAAACAAGTGTAGCTCACACCTAAGGTATGATTTTAAAAATACCGGATAATAGACAAGAAAAAACTTACTTTCTTATCTGTAAGGCAACCCCAAAGGGCTGTGCAAGACAACACAAAAGTGTTAGAACACATAGTGTTGTACCAATACTATACTATAGTTTTCTTTCTACAGTATATGTTATACTGAAGAATACTGGTACAGTATAGAAGGTAATGTGCCGGCCGGCACTTGCCGGCCGGCACACACCCATAACTAGCTTTAACTGGTTCAAATGCATGTGCCGGCCGGCAGTAACTGCCGGCCGGCAACAGCCAATGTCGGCCGGCAATGACTGCCGCCGGCAACTACACAAGGTAGCACCCGGCTGCCGGCCACTGCTCATAGCGACCGACAGACAAGGGCTTGACAATAGCCGGCCGCAAAGTTAAACAACCGATGCCGGCCAGCAGCAAAA
>NC_090760.1:37855150-37862650 GCF_036898095.1 Palaemon carinicauda | reverse complement strand
CAGCTGAACCCTCTTACAGTCTAGTTTCCCGAACATCCTGGCTGACTTAATCCCTTCTTCCTACATACTCTAGCTACATGCTCATCTACACCACATTCAGTACACTTACCCCGCGGCTCCTTGCACATTCTAGCATAATGATCATCCTTACCACAATTACCGCAAATCACATTCATATGATTACTACAACATCCACTCGCTATATGCCCAGTCATACCACACCAATAACATTTACCACTTTCTCTTTCTTGCACTCGCTAATTCTATGCCCTACCTCACCATATCCAAAACAAGCACCTAGAGCCCATCTACATTCATTCTTCTTATGACCTTCCTTTCCACACCTATAATACTTTTCATCATGGACACGACTATCTGACATACCTCGTTGCGCACTAACACTCCTATCTCTCCTAACCTGATTCCCTTGCCTAAACCCTTCATTTTTCCGTACATGTATTCCTACATAACTCGCCCTAACACTCCTATTTACAACACTATAAGCTACCCTCATCGGTGCTCTCATAACAGCATCTCTAAAACTAACTAATTCTGGCACACTTTCCTCCATTCCAGTTATTATATTCACAGATTTACTTTCTTTCATACACCTATCCAACTCGTAATCCTCAACTATCTCTAAGATATCATAGCATGTCAATCTTTCTTACGTCCACCTAGGGAATAGATGATTGATGAAGGTAATCATCTATTCCCTAGTTTGCCATTTGGTTTTCGTGAAGGCCTTCGAGCATATGATGCCCTCCTTACAATCTCTAATGCTGTACAGAAATCCCTTGATTGTGGTCAGGAAGTTCGTATGATTGGCCTTGATTTTAGTGCTGCCTTTGACCGTGTTAATCATGAGGCCCTTATTTTCAAACTCAAACAGTTGGGACTGGGTGGGTTGTTTCTTAGCATTATTATTGATTTTTTGAGTAATAGATCTCAAAGAGTTGTTGTTGATGGGCACCATAGTGAGTATAGGAATGTGATATCCGGTGTTCCACACGGTAGTGTTCTTGGCCCATTACTTTTCATACTGTATACACATGACATGTGGTTTGGCCTAGAAAACAAACTTGTTGCATATGCAGATGATGTTACTCTCTTTGCATTAATTCCATCCCCTGAATGTAGATCTGGGGTTGGTGAATTCCTTAATAGAGATTTAGCTAAAATTAGTGCATGGTGCAAATTACGGGGTATGAAGTTGAATCCTAACAAAACTCAAATTATGATTGTAAGTAGGTCAAGGACGGTGGCTCCTCAACATCCGGATCTCAGTATTGATGATATTTCTTTGAATTTGTATGACTCTTTTAAAATTCTAGGTGTAATTCTCGACAGCAAATTTACTTTTGAGAAACACATTAGGTCTGTGTCTTCTTCAATTGCACAAAAAATTGGCTTATTGAGAAAGTCTTTCAAGATTTTCGGTGATCAATCTATTCTGAAGAAGTGTTTTAATTCTTCCATTCTATCTTGTTTTGAGTATTGTTCTCCTGTCTGGTGTTCAGCTACTGATTCTCATCTTAATTTGTTGGACAGAAACTTACGGTCTATTAAATTTCTTATTCCTGATCTAGATATTAATCTTTGGTACCGGTTTTCAATTAGTTCATTATGCATTTTGCATAAGATTTTTCATAACTCTGACCATCCTTTACATTCAGATCTCCCTGGACAATTATATCCTGTCCGTAATACTAGGCAGGCAGTTAATTCTAATAGCCCGGCCTTCTTCATCATGAGGCTTAATACTACAGAGTATTCTAGAAGTTTCATTCCAGCTGTTACCAAGTTGTGGAATGATCTTCCTAATCAGGTAGTTGAATCAGTAGAACTTCAAAAGTTCAAAGTTGGAGCAAATATTTTTTGTTGACCAGGCTGATATGAGTCTTTTTATAGTTTATATATGACATATCCGTTTTTGACATTGTTAATAGTTTACATAGGACATATCTGTTTTGACATTGTTACTGTTTTAGAATGATTTATTGTTAACTTGTTCTCATCATTTATTTATTTTCTTATTTTCTTTCCTCACTGGGCCATTTTTCCCTATTGGAGCCCTTGGACTTATAGCTTCTTGCTTTTCCTTCTAGGGTTGTAGCTTGGCTAATAATAATAATAATAATAATAATAATAATAATAATGATAATAATAATAATAATAATAATAATAATAATTACGTTTCAAATTGATAAACTCAGCAACATTCTCAGGTACAGTAGCCAAAAACTTAATTAATTCTTTATTCTCATTTATGCCTTCATCCCCATACTTCTTCCTAGCTAACGTTTCCAACCTACATACATACATCGATATCGCTTCTCCTACATTCATCCATGCATCATCAAAATCATTCTTACGCTTATACTAACACTCCCTTTCATACGTTTTACCTGTTCAATTATTCTCTTTTTCACACTTTCATAATCAACATCCACCACATTCATTATCACACCATACATCGTCAACAAATACGCAGTCAAATATTCTCCTAACTCTGTAGCCCAAACTCTTTTACTATCACCATACTTATCCTGACAATACCTCTCATACTCCTTGAAAAACTCGTATACATCCCTACTACTATGCTCATTGAACCTTTCACTTCGAGGTATCTCTCTCATAAACACAGTCTTACACACATCATATTCATTCTCACAGCTATTATCACTGATACCTTCCTTCTTGTTTCCTACTTCTTCACTAGAATATAAGGAATCTAATTCCACACTCATATTCCTATCCTTGATTATACTCTTCCTAGCCCTTTTCTTACTCACCACTTTCACCCATTCACGATCATCCTCGTTCTCATCCTGACACTTTTTCTTCTCTTTCTTCACATCACTTTTACCTTTCCTTTCATCCTTCCTCTCACCTTTCTGTTCATCCTTACTATGCCTAATTCCTTTATCTTCAATCTTACTATCACTACCGTCCCCATTATCACTTACTTTAGCCTTCTCTTCCACTACCAACCCATTACCTGAAGGAGAAGCCACTCCTCCGACTGCAATTTCACCCATGAAAGTTTTCATCATAACGATTACTTTCCCATCATAAGTTCCATTCGTTCCTCATTCTCTTTCATCCTCATCTTAAAACATTTTTCCACTCTCTCTACAGTTCCCTTTAGCTCCCTAAGCTCCTTCTGCATCTCCTCATTCTCACAGTTCAACCTCTCATTCCCTACTAGCAACCTCTCTTTCTCAACTATCAGCATCTACTCCCGTTCTTTATAATGCCACAATTCCTCCTCCAAAGCCTTTAATTTGCCTTCCATTGTCTTCAACTTATTCTTCAGCCTTATATCTAATTCATAATCCTATCAGTCCTTCGTCCAAGAGTCCAGCTTCCAATTCCATCTCGGCAGACCCACGTTGTCCGCCAAAATAATGCGGCGGGATACACACAAAAGCAACCCCCACACCATTGATCACTCTAACAGACAATTGTCTCTGCATTATCAAACTGGACTCTTAGACAAAAAGGACAAAAAAACAAAACAACCTTACAACTATATTTCTTAAAACTAAAATACTTAACATAAAACCATCCACAACCAAAATAATTACACTTAAAACTAATTATCAACTTAATAAATATTCCAAAAAATGCAACACCGTTCAAATAAAAAAAAACACGTAACAAACTTAAAATTACCCACACACCAAAATCAATATTTGTTTGTGTGTGGACCTTTTTGTCTACACAAGGGACAACAGTCCTTACAGGCCAATAACACAACTCTGGCGCAACACTTGGTGGCAGACAGATAATTTTGTGGCAATCTCCTACACCTGCCTCACTTGATTGGCATTCTATATCATCACTATCATCATCTTCATCATCATAATATTATAGCACAAGAACAATCAAATCAGGTTCATTAACGCAATCCAGGTCATCAACAATCGTCAATCCAAAGAGCAGTCTAAATATAATCAGTTCCAGGCCAGGTCAGCAACTATACATCAGCATTCAAAAATACGTTCTCCAAAGGAGGAATTACGGCTCAAAAAATAATTAATCACTTCCACGCTGATAAAGAAAAATAACAGTAAATCCAGCACTCAAATCACACAACTGCCTCAAGTCACAGTCAATCAAAAAAAGCATTCGCTCCAAAACATTTACTACTACTCTCTCTCTCCCTAGCTAAAAGGTAAACAGTCAATTATTCCAACAGTCTTTCTAACAACAAATAATCGATACACAAACTACCTCTCTCTCTCTCTCTCTCTCTCTCTCTCTCTCTCTCTCTCTCTCTCTCTCTCTCTCTCTCTCTCTCTCTCTCTCTCTCTCTCTCTCAGGATTTGGCAAAAAAACAAAAATAAAAATAATTGCCTACATCTGTGCCGGCCCTGGAGCCGTTATCCTCGACGTCTTCACCTTCTACCCCTCTACTAAACAAAATAGGCCAGTTACTGGCCCATCTTACGGGTCTAATGGAAAACTTCCGCAAACAAGGCGAAACAAAGGAAGCGAAACTCAAGATTGAGCTCTGTGAAGTTCCACTCATCGACTCCCGAGGGTCATTCAAGCGAAAAAGAGACCAAGACCTCCCGACATGCTCCAAAATCAAATCCCTGGAGGTACGCGGAGCTTATGCCGATTTTAGACGGCAAACTCTACATTTCAGAGAAGAGGGGAGCTGTTCCTTTAGACGAAATCCAGTTTTGACCAAGCTTTAACGCTTTCCCTGATTGCTTCATTCGACTGAAGCATGAACCATCATCAGAAAAAGAAACGGAATCAAAGGAAGTCATGGTTCTCGACCATGATAAGGCACAAGCTATCTTGTCAAGTAGCCTGAGAAAGGCGGGTTAATCGGTGTCGAAAGTGTTCGCACTGAGTAAGAGACACCCTACCCTTCTTGCTCCTGCTTCAATAGCATTCCCCTTTACGTGGAAGGCTTTTAAATCTCTTGCCCAGGCAGGAGAAGGATTGGAAGGAAGTCCACTTATCCTTTTCAGTAGGGAAACTAGACGCGGACATCGCTGGACGACAGTTAAGCGAGAATCTCCCTAAACTTTCTGAGTTTCTTTTGTGCAAGGAACAAGAGACAAAGGAGAGACTTGCGGCCTCCTTATCCCTACAAAACTGCATAGAGATGTGTTCAGCCCATCAAAGTACCCCAGACATGCTCATGATCTTGGCCAAAATGCATATGGCCACCTTAGTAAAAGACCTATATGCCTTCATGAACGCTAGGAGAGCCTGTAGGGAGTTCGTGTTCGCTGCTGCAATAGTGAAACATGAACCCAGGAAGCTGATATCTTCCAACATCTGGGGTAAAGACCTCTTACCAAACGAGGAAATCAAAGAGGTAATCGAGAAAGCCACCACGGAGAATATGAATCTTCTCCAGAAGTTGGGCATCTATTCAAAGAGGAAGTCTTCCCCGGATGTGGGTCCCCAACCTAAAAGAAAGACGAAAAAGTCTAGACTTTTTCCTCGGTCTGTTCAACAACATCCCACAGTTTCTATGACCGCGGTGCCCCAGGCAGGCGGTCGAGGAGCTAAACCTTCTAATCAGTCGAAGCAAAGAGACGCTTCCTGGTAGGAGGGAGGTTCCAATAGGATCATTGGACCTTCGATCCTTGGGCCCAAGTTCTAATCAAGATTGGACTAGGAGGGAAACTAGAGATGCCTCCACCTTCATTTCCTCAACTCTTCCAACACTCCAACCCCGTATTAGAAGAGTATACCCTATAGCTCTAGAGCATACAGGTGATAAGGAAAGCAAAGTCCATCGAATTCCCGGGAAGGCTGTTTTGTGTTCCCAAGAAGGACTCAAGAAAACTCAGAATCATTCTAAAGAAACAGCAAGTTCAGGATGTTAATCATTCTACACATAAGGACCCTATTACAAAAAGGGGCGTTCACAGTCGTGATAGACCCGACAGGTGCCTATTGGCAGCTTCTAGTCAGTTGCCCCTTCTCCTCCTACCTAGGATTCAAATTACAGAAGATAAAGTATGTCCTAAGAGCCATACTCTTTGGACTAAACACAGTCCCAAGTATCCTCACGAAATTGACGGACGCAGTCGTGCAATAACCATGCCTAGAAACTGTTTAGGTAACAAAGTACCTGGACTAATGGCTGGTGCGCACATCACCCGAAGCGGCTGGTCTGCAAGCATCCAAAGAAGTAACCTAGTTCCTGGAACATCGTGGATGCAAAATCAACTTCAAGAAGTCTCGACTCTCTCCAGCTCAAAGGCTTTAATGGCTGAAAAACCATTGGAACCTGAGGTCATACTGTCTCTCCTTTCCCTTAGGGATGTAGAAGGAGATCGCAGGGTCTGTCAAGAGACTAAGGTAATCCGTCAGGATTTCAAGACGCTAACAGGAAAGAGTACTGAACTCTCTCTAGTTCGCAGCAGTGACAGACCCAGTGCTAAGAGCACAGCTGAAAGATGCGTCAAGAGCCTGGAGAAGATACGCATCAAACGCTCGAAGAGATCTAAAATGACCGATATCGGTCTTACCTTGATCGCTTCTCAACCCATGGTTGAAGGCTAAAAGCCTATTGAGGACCGTGCCCTTGCAACTACCTCGACTATCGAAGATCATCTGCATGGATGCCTCGACAGAAGATTGGGGAGTTCACTCCCATCAGAGGAAAGCCCAAGGGACTTGGTCATCTCACCTCAAGGCCCTTCTCATCTACTTTTTGGAAGCCATGGCAGTCCTGTTGATGTTGGGGAAACTCTCCTCACGCAGATCAGGCCTCCTCAGGCTGATCTTGGACAGCAAAGTGATAGTGAGATGTCTGAACCAACAAGGCTTGAAATTGTCCCATATAATCTAGGTGATGTTAGCCATCCCTTATCCAAAGAGATGGCACCAATCAGCAGTTCACGTACAAATGATCCGCAATGTGACAGAGAATGCCCTACTCAGGCTCAAGCCGATAGAGTCAGAATGGTCCACAGACGCAGACCCATTCTCTTCCAGATTGGAACAAGTCCCAGAACTGCAGATCAACCTCTTCATGATGAGTGTCGTCAAGAAACTACCTCGATATGTAGCCCCATACGGGGACCCTCTAGAGGAGATAACGGACACCATGTCTCTAGTGTGGAACGGATGGACCCAGAAATTCCTGTTCCTTCCATCCAATCTCCTGCTGAAGGTTCTCAACATGCTGAGATCCTTCTAAGGAAAGGCAGTTCTAGTGGCTCCCAAATAGTCCAAGAGCAACTGGTTCCCTCTAGCGAGGAAACTGAGGCTGAAGCTGGCCCTTGTACTGAACCCAGCACTGTCTCAGAGGGTTCAGAAGTTAATTGTCTTCGATTCATCACAGAGAGCCCAAACCCTTCATTTCATGATTTTCTCGCCCTAGCGGTTAAGAAAAGATTTGGGATTTCAGAAGGCAATATATACTTCCTAGAAGAATACAAGTCTAAGTCATCTAGAAGACCATATGAATCGTCTTGGAAAAAGTGGGTTGCTTTTGTTAAAGCAAAAGGACCGAAA
>NC_090760.1:37837650-37842650 GCF_036898095.1 Palaemon carinicauda | reverse complement strand
ATTTCCCTAATAGAAAAGGAGTGTACCTGAGAAGAGGTATGAGGAAGGAGGGAGAAACGCATAGTAATGTAAGTATAAACATCAAGAGTGACCTATAGCAGAGGAAGATCCTTAATAATCATGAAGAAAAGAAAATAAGTGAGCGTCCGAGGTTCGTTATGCTGCTAACGAATATTTTATTTCAAGTATAATATGATAGCGTGTTCTTTCATTTTACTGGAATAAATACAAAATCAAATAGTATTCTTTTTAACCTTCAATAGGAAAATGAAGCTCGGACACGTCAAAGGTACATTCAAATAAGCGTAGCTTTTTTCAATTTCAAACTTATTGGTCAAACTGACATTAAAGAGGAATCCGAATGACCCGTCAGTAATGCAGGTAAGTATCAAATTACAGGGTAAGAAAGTAACCGCAAATGTAAGGTCATTTATTCAAAGAAATAACTTCCAGAATGTCATGTTAGGTGATGTGATACCTATGCACGAGACAGCGAGTAATGTGGATTATGCGGTATGTGTTCGAGTAAGAGATTTCGGTCACGAAAAAGTTTGTTATAGAACAAGCTCATATCAAGAGTTCGTTCTATTCTGGTGATATGCTTTCAGAGTTTTATTTTGGGGGGGTTATTTCCTTCTCGATAAATTTTGCTTATTTGGATATTCTGTGAACCGGGAGGTTATTGCCCTCTTTAGTTGTGCCCCTCCTATGGAAAAGGTATTTACTTTTTTTTTTTAAGTATTGAGGATTGTTTTTCATTGCAATAGCGTTCAATTTTTTAAGGCTTAAAGGACGAAATTATCTCAGTTCAGAACTTAACTTCCAATGTAATATTTAAAAAATCACTGTTATCATATAGCTCTTGTTTAGCTCTCATTTGTGAATAGTAGAGGATAACGATATAAAAATTTCATAGGTGAAAAATACACATTTAAACTTCGCCCAAACTTCATAATTAGCCAAGCTAAGATCACTGGTCCAGACAAAGACTGCTGAAGATTCATCATATAGGTCTCTGGTCCCTCAATTCCTCCATTCCAATACCTCAAGGAGGGCTAGATCATGATCTATACGGAGATTTCAATTTCCCCTGACCAACAGATTGGAAATCATTGGAATGTACACTTGGTAACCCTTGCACTTTTATTCATTATTCCTGTATAGTAGTGTGTGCCTATAAACCAAAGAACCCTCTGATGGCCTTAGGACCTCCTTATTATGTACGTACTGTATGTTATTTTCCTATTTCTTATCTCATTTATTTTATAAAGCTTCTTGTTGGTTGAAATAATGATTTGTAAACCATTAAATTTCCTGAATAAAGTTAAATATGGATTTAGGAGCTAATTGTTAAGGTCTTCCAAAAATCAAATTAATCATTTGGTCTCTATATATAATTGGAGAAAATATGCTTGGATGAAAGCTGATATATTCATATATGAGTATTTATATAGTCTCAATTATTTTACAGGATTACCTATAATTTCAGAATTATTTGAAGTTGTGTGAAAAAGATAACTAGGAAAAAGAAACTCTGAAATCTATTTACAGTATTTTCTAAAAGAAAATGTATGGCAATACAACATACCTGGAATCAAAATGTTTCTGTACAAATAAGAGAATAAGTTTCAAGTACTGAATCAAGATTAAAAGGCAAAATTGCTCCTTACCATTTTTACACAGATAACCGGAATAAAACGCATTTGCAATCTTGTTTCCTTTTTTTCAATGTTGATATTCTCCTTATTATTTGACTTCATTCGCTAATTTTCAATTTATAATTATTCCTATCCCTTTATTCGTTCCTATTTTCTTTCATTGATGTTTGATTATTCTTCAAATTTCTTTACCATTTAAAATTTAGCTTTGATTAAACGGATATTCTCATCACAACTGCTGAACAATTCTGAATTCTGGTTGATGGAAGTTAGCTGTATATTCGTTTGTTCGTGTCTATTAGAACTACCCTTCTTTTGGAGGCCTCTTAATGAAAAAAAAATAAATGATAGTGTCTTCTCCTTTCAATGTCACACGTCTATAATAACCGTTTCAAGTTGATTGTTATTTACTCATTTATGATGAATTCGTTACAACGATTTTGTTTATTCAATGTGATCTGGAGATGCCAACTCCTATGTAATTCTTCTATATTTTTTTTTTAAACTAGATAGGTATTTCATATATTATAAATCCCTTCTTAGTCATGCATAGAATTTTAATTGCCACTGAAAAGATTCATCTTTAGTGAAAAATGGACCAAAAAATGTTGAGCTACATTATTCCAGGTTTTCATCTTTTTCAGTTGGTTACAACGAGTAAACAAACGGAAATATATTTATATGTTTTACCATTATCAAATACTATAAGAATTTTATATGATATAATGACAGTATTCCTCTAAAGTTTCACTTCGAATTGCAGAGTGCTATATAATGTTGTTGACAAGTTATTAGGGTTTTCAAGCTATATCAACATTGCAGCATCGAACCTGCAATATTAATAATCGAATAAATTCATAGGAAATTCCTGCACTAATTCCAATTAGTGACACGAGTCAGTGTTTAAAATTCTTTCTTAACTCAATTTATGATATGACGTTCTTTCTCTAATACAGCATTAGATGTAATAAAACTTTTTAGAATAATCGACTTTTACAATTTAATAGTTTAACATTATAAGGATAAGGTTCAATGATAAGATATTTTCAGTGAAATTCAATACAAGGATATATATGTTTATGACAATTTAAAAAAGTTATCATATATACTGCAGATATTTGACGAAAACAATTTGTGTGATTCAAAGTACAATTATCCATAATACTTTCACCAGGAAAACAATGTCTTCCTTTTGATTCTGAAATCAAGATCCCTCCATTTTTCCCTCCCCTTTTTCTTGCTACAAGTTCAAGTACAAAAGTCATCCTGCCACCTCTCTGAGCAGGTGGACTGAAAATGTAGCCGATGTTTCTGTTGGGGAGAGAGAGAGAGAGAGAGAGAGAGAGAGAGAGAGAGAGAGAGAGAGAGAGAGAGAGAGAGAGAGAAAGAGAGAGAGAGCACCGTTAAAGATTTGCCGTAAAAAAAAAAAAAAAAAAAAAAAAAAAAAAAACGTAAAAATCTCGGATTAAAGTTGACAGGCATTTACCGTTTAAAGAAACGGATATATTGACGTTAAGGAATGATATTACGGTCACCAACCCGTGAAAGATAATAACAAAGGAGGGTAAAAATTACGGTCACCTGTATTTTTGAAAATACGGCTGAGAACCGTATATTTTTACGGAGAATTTTCGATTAAAATTAAGGATTTTACAACAGTATCTACTTACCTTTCGTTAAAAATCCTTTTAGAGAGTTTTTCTTCCAACAGTTCACTCTCTTTCCTGCGAAAACATATCTTACAAAGATTATAAATACATAAGATGTTGATCAAGAAGGAAAGTAACTGACCAACGCTCCGGCCAAGAGCCAAGAAAAAATAAATGGGAGTGTTTTTCAGATTATTATTGAAAGGTCAGATTCTTTCATTCTCTTATAGTCTCTCGTCCCAGAAAATAAACTTGGAAATAGCCCCTACCCTCATCAAAAATATATATTAAGAGTATTAACTGACCAGCATATAGGACTTGTATCGTACGTGTTTCATATACACTCATATACTGTAACGTTATTTTTTTTCTCTCGCTTTCCCCCGCACTAATAAGAGAAATCTGTTTAAGCTTGCTATCGCATGTTTTATACTGTTTGCATTTTATGTCCTTCTTGCTCTCAACTGTCTGTATAAAAGCTCGTTGTCTTGTTGAATAAACTTCAGTTGCATTCATCTCGCCTCTCTGTTAGTACCTAATAACCACCTCGTACAGACTTATTAGTAATAAGATTTATTGTAATTAAATGAAGTAAAAACGATATGAATAGAAATAAAACTTTTAAATAGATAAAAAAAAAGTGAATAAAACAAAGGGATGATAAAAATATCAAGATTAGAACTTGATTATTTTCAACCATCTACAATGCTGATCTATATCAAGTTTAGTTATGTTGTCTGGTTAAAGGAAAGTCTATCAGGAAGGAATCTGGAGAGAGCTCCTGAAGATTACCATGTTTTAGTATTTTATAGATATTCGATAATGAACAGTATAATATCTGGTCAGAAAAGAAACTTCTGATTAAAGTTATTATATATCCGTGAGTCACTGTTTGCTCATGTAGTGGGCGTAAATAAGATTCAATAGAAAGAAACCCTATGAACTCCTTTTGATATTCGACTATGAATTATTGAGTACGTAAGACTGTTCAGCATGAGAATATTTAAGAAATGAACGTTGATTTCCAGGAAAACATTAAACTCCATTATGTGTAATGTGTCAAGATGATAATGCATTTTTATCTTCCTTTTCTAAATTCTTCGTTCAAAGTTCAAACAATGTAAGTTATAATTTAGTTTGAAACTAGTCTCGTGGAAAATTTGTTTGGATTGAAATCATGCTTTAACGTATCAATATAATTCTAAGATTTCTTTCATAGCTTTTGAAAACTTACATAGCTTTTAAAAAAAAAATAGCTTTTGGAAACTTAGCCTTTAAAAACACAATCAACTATTCATGAGAGGAAAACGAATCATTACCTCATATCAATACCAGAACCAGTGTCAAGTCTGGTGAGATGATGTGAAATCACTCAAAAATGCAATGAAGGGTATTGCAATAGAGAGCCAGTTGCCGACTTCTGCATTGAAATATCTTTCACAGTTTACTATCTATACAAAATATGCAGTTACTCTAGCACTAAGTGATGTTGTGACATTATGGTGGAGATCAGAATTGCTTGAATATCATGAGGTATCTAAGGCATTCATAAATAGAAGGAAATGAACTAATCCTATGTATGATATATTAGACTAGTTCCTTGGGAAAGAGAAAGCGAAATATAAAAAGACGAAAAAAAAAACTGACAGTTTTCTTGGTCTTAAGATATGGTGAATACCACAGGACGTTTTTA
>NC_090760.1:37822650-37827650 GCF_036898095.1 Palaemon carinicauda | reverse complement strand
GCTAAATGACAGGATGTCTGATGTGGACGGGTGTCAGGAGGAAGACCTCCTGGCAGAAGCCCAGGATGAAGTTCAAGCCCCTCTACATCGGCCGGTTTCCCAGTAGAGCTGGGACAGGCCCTTTCTTCTATTGTTGGAATGATCCAACAAATGCAGAAGGAGAATCAGGAGAAGGCGGCTGCAATGGAACTGCGAATGCAGTGCCTTGCAGAATCACATGGGCCCCAGAAAAAGCTCAATGTGAAAGACCTTCCCTTGTGCTCAGATGCTAACCCATGGAGGTATGCTGAGCACATGCCGATGACGACTGGAAAGATCGTCATCTCGGATAAGCTGGGCTCAGTTCCCCTGGAGGGTGGAATTCTGGCCCAGCAAGGTATCATATCCGGACTGTTATGTCCGGCTGAGGAAGGAACCAGCTTCAAAGGAGGATACAGAGCCGAAGGAGGTCATAGTGATGGACCATGCTAAGGCTCAAGCTCTACTTTCATCCTCGATGAAAGAGAGGGGCTTCTCTAACTCAAAGGTAGCTGCATTGAATAGGAAGCTCCCTTCCTTTTTTTCCTCGCCTACTAGAGCCTTCCCCCTTTTACAGAAAGGGTTTCTGGCTGTACTAAAAGCAATCGAGGCCGCAAGTCTTGCCCCTCCCTAGAGGAGTATAAACCCTTGTCGCTGGCCCTGCCTATGGACCACAAAGACTGGAAGGACGTCCATCTTACGTTCTCAGTGGGAAAGTTGGAGGCTGATATTGCCGGACGTCAGTTCGGCAAGGACCTCCCTAAGCTGTCTGACTTTCTTTTGCGAAGTGAGTTCGATACAAAAGAAAGACTGACTGCCTCAATGTCTCTTCAGACTACTCTCGAGACGATGGCAAGTGACCCCAAGGTCCATGAAATGTTCATGGTAGTGGCCAAGCCTCATCTGGCCACAGTGACGAAGGACCTTTATGGCTTCGTCAAGGCAAGGAGAGCTTGTAGGGAGTTCGTGTTTACCTCGGCTACGGTGAGGCACGAGCTAAAGAAACTAATCTCCTCCAACATTTGGGGAAAAGACCTTTTTCCCTACCGACTTGGTCAAAGAAGTTGTTGATAAAGCCGCCTTGGAGAATAGAAACCTTCTCCAAAAGTGGGGCCTGGCTATCAAAAGAAAGTCTTCCCCGGATGAGGGTCCTCAACCAAAGAGGAAGACTATGAGGACTAGGCTACCGTCTCGGCCAGCCAAGCCTCTTAGACAGCAACAGCAACTGCAATTGCCATTGCCCCCAGTGCCCCAGATCGTGGCACAAACCCCGACCACCTTTCAGTGGGTACCCCAGGCCGTGTCGACACAGTCCACGGCATTCACCCCAGCGTTCGAAGGGCAGTCTACTTCCTTTCGAGCAAAGCCTAGAGGAGCAGCCAGAGGCTCGTCTAGACGCCCCTCAAGGGGAAGGGGATTCAGGAGTGGTCGTGGTCAGGAAGGCAAGACCTCAGGACGGCAGTCCAAGTGAGGTGATACCGGTAGGAGGGAGACTTCTGAAATTTCGGGATCGGTGGACCTTCGATCCCTGGGCCCACAGCCTACTCAAGAATGGACTGGGCGGGAGCTGGTACAGCACTCCACCCCCGTACCTTCGGTTTTTCCAACACTCCACCCCCGTTATGGAGGAGTACGTTCAAGAACTGCTAGAGAAAAAGGGTGAAGCCCATCAATTTCTAAGGGAGGCTGTTTTGTGTTCCCAAGAAAGACTCGGAAAAGCTCAGAGTCATTCTGGACTTGTCACCACTTAACAAGTTCATAGTGAATTGCAAATTCAAAATGCTAACACTGCAACACATAAGGACCTTACTGCCCAAGAGGGCATATTCCGTCTCTATAGACTTGTCAGACGCCTACTGGCACATTCCAATTAGCCATCGACTCTCCCCCTACCTAGGGTTCAGGCTACAACGAAGACTAGACGCCTTCGGAGCCATGCCATTCGGGCTAAACATAGCCCCAAGGATTTTTTACGAAGCTTGCGAGCGTAGCTCTCAAACAATTTCGCCTAAAAGGGAATTCAGGTAGTAGCCTACCTGGACGACTGGTTGGTGTGGGCAGCATCCGAGACAGAATGCTTGCAAGCTTTCAGTCAAGTGATCCAGTTCCTAGAGTACCTAGGCTTCAAGATCAACAGAAAAAGTCTCGACTTTCTCCATCTCAAAAGTTCCAGTGGCTGGGAATCTACTGGGACCTTTTGTCACACCGTTTCTCCACCCCGGCGAAGAAAAGGGAGGAGATAGCGGGTTCTGTCAAGAGACTTCAAGATTCCGAAAGGATATCAAGACACGAGCAGGAGAGAGTACTGCGCTCTCTCCAGTTTGCTTCGGTGACAGACCCAGTGCTAAGAGCACAGCTAAAGGATGCAATCGGAGTTTGGAGAAGTTATGCATCAAACACGTGAAGAGATCTGAGAAGACCAGCCGCTTCGGCTAAGTACTCTTCTCAGGCCTTGGTCCCAAGCCAGACATCTAAAGAAGTCAGGTTCTTCTTCAGCCACCTCCCCCGTCGGTGACGATTCACTCAGACGCCTCGAAGGAGGGATGGGGAGGTCACTCTCATCGGAAAAAAGTCCAGGGGACTTGGTCCAGGCTATTCAAGACCTTTCTCATAAAACTTTCTGGAAGCTAGGGCAGTGCTCCTTACCTTAAAGAAAGTCTCCCCGCGTCATTCATTCCACATAAAGTGGTGATAGACAGCGAGGTAGTTGTGAGATACTTGAATGGACAAGGATCGAGGTCACCACCTCTCAACCAGGTGATGTTGGCCGTCTTCCGATTGGCGGAAAAGAAGAAGTGGTACCTGTCGGCAGTTCACCTTCAAGGAGTCCGCAATGTGACAGCGGACGCTCTATCCAGGTTCACACCGATAGAGTCGGAATGGTCCTTAGACGCAGGATCATTCTCCTTCATTCTGAATCAGTCCCAGAACTGCAGATAGACCTCTTTGCGACGAAAGACAACAAGAAGTTGCCCCTGTACGTGCCCCGTACGAGGACCCCTTCGCGGAAGCAGTGGACGCGATGTCCCTCGACTGGAACAGATGGTCCAAGATTTATCTGTTCCCTCCTCACAACCTTCTGTTGAGGGTCCTCAACAAACTGAGATCCTTCAAAGGGTAGCGGCAATAGTGGCCCACAAGTGGCCGAACAGCGTGTGGTTCCTCCTGGCATTGGAACTGTAGCTGAAGTTTGTACCACTACCAGATCCAGTTCTGACCCAGCGAGTCCAGAAGTCAACTGTCTGCGCTTCATTACAGAAAACCCGGACACTGCAGTTCATGATTTTCTCTCCCTAGCGGTGAGAAAGCGTTTCGGGATTTCGAAAGCCAGTATAGACTTCCTTGAGGAATATAAGTGCAAATCTACTAGAAGGCAATATGAGTCATCTTGGAGAAAATGGGTGGCCTTTTGTCAAGGCGAAGATTCCGCAGGAGATCTTGACAGACTTCTGCTTATCTTTTTTCCCCCACCTCCATGGTCAAGGGTTGGCAGCGAACACGATTTCAGCGTGTAAGTCTGCTTTGACAAGACCCATTCTATATGCCTTCCAGGTCGACCTAGGTAACGAGATCTTTAATAAAGTCCCGAAAGCCTGTGCTAGGCTCAGACCTTCAGCACCTCCAAAGCCCATTTCATGGTCTTTAGACAAGTTCTTCATTTCGCTTCTCTGTTGAGCAATGAAGAGTGTGCGTTAAAGGATTTGACACAAAAAGTTATTTTCCTATTTTGCACTCGCGTCCGGGGCCAGGGTTAGTGAGATTGTAGCCTCTCGAGAGAGGCAGGTCGTGTTCAGTTCCTGGATGGGGAAGAACTGAACCTGTTTCCGGATCCTACGTTTCTCGCCAAGAATGAGTTACCCACCAACAGGTGGGGTCCCTGGAGAATCTGCCCTCTGAAAGAAGATGCATCTCTATGTCCAGTAGAATGCCTAAAGGTCTATCTTCATAGAACTTCAGACTTCAAGGGTGGTCAACTATTCAGGGGAGAAACATCAGGCTCAAATTTATCTCTGAATCAACTCAGAGCGAAAATCACATATTTTATTCGCAGAGCGGATCCTGACAATACACCCGCAGGTAACGATCCGAGGAAAGTTGCCTCATTCTTAAATTTCTTTAATTGTATGGATTTTGAACATCTCCGTTCATACACTGGCTGGAAGTCTTCCAGAGTGTTCTTTCGCCACTATGCGAAGCAAGTAGAGGAACTAAAAGAGATCTGTGGTAGCAGTGGGTCGCGGTGTTAACCCTACTGTTTAACTCTGCGAGGAACAGTGGTCTTAATTGGGATGATTAATTCCAGGGTGAGTGTGTAGTTACATACTGTACTACAAACTAAGTGAGGGCACTGTGTTGCCCATCCAGACTGTTCCATTTCCGAAGGTGAACCTAGCATAAGTGCAGACATGTGTGCCGAGCGTTTCTAACGCTAATGTCATTGATTTGTAATACAGGCTTTTATGACTTTGATACCTCGGTATCTTAAAAGTGGCATCTAATGTTTTTTCTTTCAGACAAACAAGCTCTGTTTACTATCATACTTATGCTTAAAGTTTTGGGTTATCCTCTTCTTATATATATATATATATATATATATATATATATATATATATATATATATATATATATATATATATATATATTATATATATAAATATATATATATATATATATATATATATATATATATATATATACATATATATATATATATATATATATATATATATATATATATATATATATATATATATATATATATATATATAATTGTGGTTAACCTGTCTATTTATTGCCTGTCAATAATCTGGTTCTTGAGAACCTTGCGTCTCCTTCACCTGTGTCAATTTATTGGTATAATTGAGCATTCATTCTATGTACCTTATCTGGGATAATTCTAATAGAATTGTTCCTTTATGCAAGCTATGTTGCATTGGTTTTCCTCCTATGCGGATATAAAACCTTTGTCCAATACAAGTATT
>NC_090760.1:37762650-37817650 GCF_036898095.1 Palaemon carinicauda | reverse complement strand
ATCTTGCCTACCTTAGAGATTCCACGAATCAAGGCTATAATTGGTCTTGAGTTCATTATGAATGATAAAATAAACAGTTACAGGGAAAAAGATGGAGTAACAGTAATAGCAGGAGGATGAATTTTGGCAATAGAAAGTCATGAGAGAGTATGTGCTTGTGCGGGAAGGGAGAGACAAGTAAGTAAGGTGACACCTGTACCTATAAGCATATTAGTAACCCTCTCTCAGCCTTTCCTGGGGGCAACTAAGGTCGTTGTTTAACCTCATGAAAAATAGGCACTCGTAGTCTTAGAGGGCTTGTCAGAAATAAAAGAGAACTAAGCGGATATTACATTAGTTAATTTGACAAACAAAAGAGTTGTGTTGGGAAGTGATTCTATGTGTGAAATGGAGTTATATGAAATTACTAATAATGAGATCTTCGGAGCCACAACTCAAACCCGCAGAGACGAACGGACTCAGAAATTTATTAGCTTAGTGCAAAAACTTTGCTGGACAGAATATCAATCTATAGTTAGTAATATTTTTAGTAATTATCCCGAGCCACCCAGGAGAATTGATCGATTTCCCTTTTGTATTGAAACTAGGCAGGGGGAGCCAATCATGTCAAGGACTTAAAAGGTACCCATTCATTTCCAGGGAGAGTTAGAAAGGGAAATTAGCAAATTAAGGGAACAAGGGATTATCAAAGATATCAAATCTCCCTAGGCTTTTCCAATTGTAGCAGTTAGGAAAAAGGATGGCTCAGTAAGATTGTGTGTTGGTTATAGGAAGTTGAATGCAGTTACAAAGGACAATGCAATTTCATTGCCCTCGATCAAAGTATTACTAGTGAAGTTACGGGATAGTAGATATTTTACAGGAACACAGTTAATGCAAAACTTCATTTATAGCCAACGATCAGCTATTTCAGTTTAATTTTCTTCCATTTCAAGTTAAAAAGGCTCTATAATTTTTTTCTGGACTAATTATTGTGTCCCTCAATTGGCCATAATTTTCTTGTTTAGATGATATAATAATTACAGGGAAAATGGCAGAGGAGTCTAACAATATTTGTAAAGTTTTAGAAACAATGCACCGCAAATGTATGGAAATAAATTTATCAAAATGCAAATTTTTCTGTATACAGGTTAAATTTTTAGATCATATAATAACCCCAGAAGGTATCCAACCCTGCCCCAGTAAATTAGAACCTATTAAAGATTTCCCGAGGTCACATACCCCTAAGGAAGTAGCTGGGTTCCTTGGCTTCACTGGGTATGACCGTAAATTCATAAGAGGTTTTGGAGAAATAAGCGAGACCCTTTGATGCTTTTAAAAAGCCATAAGTATTAGATTTTGGAATGAAAGAAGACAGTGCCTTTAACAATTTGCAAGTTGCCTTAAGTAGCTTTGAGTTACTTGCCTATCCTAGATCCGATTACCCATTTTCAGAGATAACAGATCCGAGTAGGGTAGCTATTGGTGACATGATTTCTCAATGAGATGATGAGGGTAGACAGTGACCTATTTGCGTTACTTTCAGGGCATTGAAAGGAGCAGAAAAGAATTATAGTACAATCGATTGTGGGGCATTTAATTTACAAAGGAGACTTGACATCTAGACAAGCAAGATGGATTGGGCGATTGTTACAGTATAACATGAAGGGGTTCAACAACATAGAAGGTAAATTTGACAAGGTAGCTGATGCCCTCTCTAGAGGTGCAATAAGAGGAGTAACTACTAAGACACAAAAGGGGAATGAAGAACAGACCCAAAATGTTGAGGGACTACATCAAAATAGAAAACGGGATGTGAATTGCCACAAGGAGCAGTCAAGAAATCAGAATCACGAGCAGAGAGAGAGAGAGAGAGAGAGAGAGAGAGAGAGAGCCTTACCTTATTGCCCTATTTTATGTTTGGGTTCCCCCAGGTCCCTCAGTGTGAGGCACCTCGTATATCCACCAGAGAGTTGCTAATGCATCTTCTGGTGTATTTTGCATCTTCCAGTCTTGTATGGTCTGGGATGCATCTTAGGTATTTGTCGAGCTTATTCTTAAACACCTATACGCTCACTCCTGATATGTTTCTCAGATGATCTCAAAGCACATTAAATAGTCGCTGCATTATCGATGCTGGTGCATAGTGGATTAATGTCCTGTGCGCCTTCCTTAGTTTTCCTGATATATTTTTTGGCACCATTAATCTACCTCGGCTTGCTCTTTCTGATATTTTTAGCTCCTTGATGTTTTCAGTAATTCTTTCTATTTGCTTCCTTGCTTGTATTATCATGTAGCGTTCTCTTCTCCTTTCTAGACTGTATAGTTTTAAAAATTGCAGTCCTTCCCAGTAGCCAAGGTCCTTAACTTCTATTCTAGCAGTATAGGACTTTTGTACACTCTCTATTTGTGCAATATCCTTTTGGTAGTGTGGGTACCACATCACATTGCAATACTCGAGTGTACTACGTACATAAGTTTTGTAAAGCATAATCATTTGTTCAGCTTTTCTTATTTTAAAGTGTCTGAATAGCATTCCCATTTTTGCTTTACATTTAGCCAACAGTGTTGCTATGTGGTCGTTGCATAACATATTCCTATTTAAAATTACACCAAGGTCTTTAATTGCTTCCATGTTTGTGATTGTCTCGTTATTAGGTCCCTTGTATGCATATACCATTACTTCTCTGTTTCCATAATTTATTGATTCGATTTTATAGGAGTTAAATACCATCCTATTTATCTCTGCCCACTCATATATTTTGTTTAGATCTCTCTGTAGTGAGTTCCTATCTTCATCACAAGTAATTTCTCTACTTATTCTTGTGTCATCGGTGAAACTTCTCACTACAGAGTTTTCAACATCACAGTCAATGTCTGAGATCATAATAACAAACAGCAGTGCAGCTAATACCGTACCTCGTGGCACGCCAGATATTACCTGAGCTTCATCTAATTTCTCGTCATTTGCAACCACTATCTGTTTTCTGTTTTGCAGGAATTCTTTTACCCATTTTCCTATCTTTCCCACAAGAGAGAGAGAGAGAGAGAGAGAGAGAGAGAGAGAGAGAGAGAGAGAGAGAGAGAGAGAGAGAGAGAGAGAGAGAGAGAGAGAGAGATAGTAACTGTGAATGTGTGGGTGAGAGAGGACATGACCGGGGGTGTTCGGAATGATTGCCCTGATAATGCAGGTTTGATTGACCTAGGAGGCTGGGACATAAAGGAAGTCCAAGAGGGACTGAAGCAAGAGGAATGGATGGAAAAAGTGCGAGCAGTGATTAAAGGGGAATCAGATAGTCACCCATTATTTCTGAATGAGCTTCCTGAGATTTTTTTTGTATAGAGAATGTTATCTTTAATTGTGCTCACGAGAAGAGTGGAGCTGAATTTTGTGCGTGTGTAATTCTTCCTATTCAAGCCATCCGCATTGTACATGCAAGTCAGTATGCCGGGCATTGGGGGACTAATAGACCATTAAGGAGAGCACGTGATTCCTTCTTTTCTTGCTTGTACCTGTTTCAAAGAACATAAAAACACTACTGGAAGCCAGCAATTGGCCTGAGATTCTCATTACATCTCATAGGGTGCATATGGATGTGGTAGGACCATTTCCTACAGGTATAACACAACAGAAGTAAAAATGTATATTTGTGATTACATTTACTCGTTACATTCATTCTTATGCAATATTGGATAAATCAACAATTTCATTAGCACAGGTGCTGTGTTCTTTCATTACTAGGTTTGATTGGCCAAAAATTTGGGTAAGTGATATTGGTGTTGAGATTATAAATAAGGTGGTCAAATCAGTTACGGACTTGATGAAAATTTAACACTTTTCAGTGTCTGCATATAGGCCTTCAGCTAATGGCTTAGTGGAATCTCATAATAGGTAAGTGGTGGGAATTTTACGGTACTTAGTGGCTGATGACCCTTGTCATTAGCACGCCTTGTGTCTTACGGCTGATCAAGATTTGAACATTTCATAATATGCCTCGCTCAGGAACACACACTTCTTTTAAGTGTATGAAAAGGATCAAGACGTATGTTCACCAAGAAAACCGATTGCTACTTTCCCTGACCTGTGACATCAAAGGAGCACATTCACTGGGTGATGCACTTGTCGACAGTGGTGCAGTTTTATGGTTTTCTCTCTAAAAGGGTTCAAATGGTGATATCTGGCATCTCCATGATCAAATCGTGTAAATTAACAGAAAATACCACCTAAACTAAGTAGTGCATATTATTTTACATAATTATTTGGTACGTTTATTTGTGCACATTTCAATTAACCAACTTTATTGGTCTGTTTTATATTTCATATTTAACTGTCCTATCCTTACGATGTTACTGAGCTTGAAATTTCACACACACACACACAAATATATATATATATATATATATATATATATATATATATATATATATATATATATATATATAGGCTCATATACAGTTTTTTTATTTCTTTATTTCCTTTCTATACCTAAATGATAATAATAATAATAATAATAATAATAATAATAATAATAAAAATTATAATAATAATAATAATAATAATAATAATAATAATAATAATCATAATAATAATAATAACAATAATAATAAAAGCGATAGGAGTAGGATCAGTAAATTAACGGAACTGTCCAGTCAACGAGCACCAATGACGTCACAGCGTGGGAACCGAGTGACCGATGATCTCATCATCATCATCTCCTACGCCTATTGACGCAAAGGGCCTCGGATGAATTTCGCCAGTCATCTCTATCTTGAGTTTTTAGTTCAATATTTTTTCATTCATCATCTTCTACTTTGCGTTTCATAGTCCTCTTCCATGTAGGCCTGGGACTTCCAACTCATCTAGTGCCTTCTGAAGCCCAGCTGAACGTTTGACAAACTAACCTCTCTTGGGGAATGAGAAGAAGAAGAAGAGCGAAGAAAACAAGTTCTAGTCGCCAATTTTCTTTGAACCATGAGTTTTTCACAGAATGGAAGTGAGGTGAGAGGTTTATGAACATGCTATGATTTATGGTTTCTATAGACGGAGAGAGAATTATCTCCCATAGACAAAATATAGTACAAGGTTTCAAACAGGCATGCTAGTGTTTAAGGTACTGTGTCCCCTAGCCTTCCCTGAGTGGAAGCCTATACGCGTTTTCAAGCAATGGTACTGCCATCTTTTGAGAGGTTTTGTTACTAAATTCGGCGAAATGATATATTGTTTAACGGTACTTAAGAGAAAGGACTCTTTTGAGTTGCAGTTTTCTGCTTACCCATCTATGGAAATTGTGAGCGATATGATATTTTCATGTATGAAATTGAATCCTAGTACTATAGTAGGCGTGAAAATGATGAATGGGAATAGAGCTATCGTTTAAGTGACACCGGGGGTGTTTCCTGACATTATGAAAATTCGAAGACAAACAAATTAATTCTGAGAAATGTGGACAGGTAAAAATTGTTAATTTGAGTTCCTCTGTTACATATGTGTCTATAAGGAATGCTACATTATTGAATTCAGTATTATCAATGTATGGAAAGCGGAAGGAATAAGACGTAACGGATATGTTGAGGGGCCACTAAAAGCATACTTGAAAGGAGTACGGACAGCGAAAATGAGATTAAAAGTAAACGGTCCTTCATCTATCACAGTAATGGGGTACACACTAACTGTGTTGTATATTGGACAACAACGAACATGTTTTAGGTACACAAAAGTTAGACATGAGGTGAAAGATTGTACATTGGAAGGTACGAGACCAAGGTTTAGTGAAGAAGATTTCCCTGACATGGCCCCTGACCAGGAAGAGGAATTGAATGAAAACAAAAACAATCAAGAATAATGGGATTACGGCAAAGGTATCTGACAAAGACGACACTTTGGATAAAGAAAATATTAATTAGTCTGAGCCAGTTCTGAAAGAAGAGATTGTCGAAACATTTGAAAGTTTTGACTATTATTAAGGAAAGAACCTTTAGAAAAAGGATCAGAAAATTATAATGGAAAATGTTTGGCTGAAAGTAACCAGGAAATAATTGACGAAACCCAGGAATCTGGAATATCATAGGAAATAGGAACCAGTGCAATGAAAACTGCAACAATCCAAGCGGATGTTCACCAGGTATCGATGGAAAGTGACGAATTGACAGAAAAAAGTAGATATTGTTAGTGGAAAGGAACTTAGCCACCAAGAAGACACGAACGTGGGTCCCAGAGAATCGACTTCCCAGGAGGAACATCGTGGTAACACCGACAAAGGAACACAACACTGGCATATGGAACAAGCTGAAGATAACTTTAAAAAAGGACCAGAGACCCCGAGCAAGGATGTTGATCATAAAAATTCTTCATCGAATAACGAAACAGAAAAATTTCCAAAGAACCATAAACCATGTTAATTTTAGCACATAAAAAAACTATCTTTACTATCAAATTTATGTCAACCACATTAAATATAGCGACAGTTAATGCCAACGGACCTAATTGTATAGATGTGCATAACCAATTAGATTTAATTATTCTATAAAAATATATATATAATTTCTAATCAATAACAATATAAAAACTAAAGGGAAACTAGAGAAAATCGAAAGATTTTGTTAGTTATTGATAAATTATACATGATACCTTAAAGTGAACTTGCCATCTTTATACAAGAATCATCAAATGTAGATTTCCTGAACGTAGAAAATGATGTAAATGGTCATTTAATTAGTGTAAAAAAAAGTAGCTAAATGAAAGAAAGAGAACCGCCCTTTTGTAAAGATATTTTGTATTTCTTGCGAAATAATATAAGAAACATTATACTGGGTGGAGATTGGAACTCTATTACTAGTATGAGGGATTGGTCAAATTCAGATAGTAAGTTTTTATCTAAATCTCTTGCGTGCCTTCAAAATATATTAGGGAAAACTCTGACTTAAGGTTAGCTAGATTTTATGTAAGAGATTTGCAAAATCTTGCAAGTGATATTCGAAATATACTTGTAAGCTAGACCAGCCATTCCATAATCCAACTAACAGTAAAATTGGAAAATGTTATGTCATTAGGTAAAGGGTATTGGAAACTGAAATGTAATATTCTCAATAACGATTTAGTTGGATAAAATTTTATGACGGCTTGGACTAAGATTAGAAATAAGTGGGGCAAATTTGAAAATATTAAATGCTGGTGGGAATTTGCAAAAGAACAACTAAAATCCTTTTTTGTAAGTTGGTCAAAGTAAATTAATCGGGAGAGATATGGACTACTTAAATTAATGAATTATCAGGTTTAAGAGGGAATTGGGAAATCGATCTTAAATGCTGAGAAAATGTAATTAGTGAAATCATAAAATTGAGAATAAATAGTATTTAAGATGAAATATGTGAAGAGATAAAATTTGATGATGAATTAAAAGGAGAACAAGTGTAATCCTATCTGCCAGGGAAGGAAAAAAAAATAATAAAACCTTTCTGAATAAGGTAGCAAAATCGTTAATTCCAATGCAATTATTACGTACGTAAGAGGCTATATTGAAAACCTCTTTCAAAAATTAATAAACATAGTCAACAAATGTTTTTCAATTTAATCGATAATGTTAGAGACAAAAATGAAAATGGTATATTAACAGCAGACGTGACAGAGTCTGAAGTATTCGCAACCCTTCCTGGAATGAAAAATAGGAAAAGTCCTGGAATAGACGGTCTCCCAGTAGAATTCTATAAGACATTTTGGAAAGATATCAAGTAAGATTTTGTAAGCCTAAGGAAATTTCTGTTTAAAAATAAGACCGCTGTTAAACTAGATAAAGGAATAATTACTCTCACACCTCAAGGAGGAGACTTAGATCAGATTACTAACTGGAGATCGATAACAATGCTATATGCAGATTTTAGTCATAGCTAAAATAATAACTAACAGATTTAAAAACGTATTAAGTTTGATGATTTCCTCTGAACAATTCTGCTTTCTTGGAAATAGGTCAATAATCAATTTAAACGTCTTTATGAGTGATATTATGGTTTACACAAATGAAAATAACAAAGAGGTAGATTCGATAAACTTTGACCGGCCAAAAGCTTTTGCAATATTAGAAAAATTGGTTTCAACAGTTGGTTTATCCAGTTGATACAAATGTTATATAAAGATGCTAAAAGTGTTAAAAGCAGAAACGGTAACCTCTCTGATCCTTATTTAATTAGAAAATCTGTGAGGCAGTGATGTCCATTATCCATGATGTTATTTATTGTGCACCAAGAACTTATCTACAGAATGATAAATAGACAGATTTCAGTCTTCCTTAAAATTACCAAATCGACTGAATGTGTCTGTTTTTGGTTATGCTGATGATTCTGTTATTATTGTAACTCGTGACGAAGGTCTTATGGAATATATAAATTTAATCAACGAATATGAAAAAGCGTCTGGTGCCATTTTGAATAAAGGCGAGACTTCCATTTTATGTATATGATGTTGGAAAACCCGACCGGTATGACCAATTAATGGCTACAAGTTTCTTCGGATTCATGTAAGGTATTAGGAGTTTACCATACAAATAACTATCAGAAAAGTGTTGAATTGAACCGGTCTTCTTTGGTAGATAAGATTACCAAGATGGTTGGTATTTTTCAAATAGGAGACTGACAATATTTCAAGTCTATTGTAATAAATTGTAAGATTTTAGCAAAAACATGATATCTATCACATGTATCCAAAACAAAATACATATGCACAGATAATTCAGAGATGTTTGTATAAATACATGTGGAATAGCAGTTATGAAGCATTTGCAAGAAAAACTGTTTTTAGATAAATAAAAAGGGGGAGTTAGAATATATATTTTGTGTAAATCAAAAGCCATAATGTTCCATACATTTCTGAAAATTATATAAATAGATGTTTTGGTTATGAAATGCTTTATTTTTTCTTTAAAATTCGGGAAACTTTTCTAATTGAAACCAAAATTGAATATAAAGATTGCACTATTTTTAGGCCTTTATATTAAAGCGTGATGATTGATATTCATAGAAAAGTTTACCGCTACAAAAACTTATTGATTGCTTATGAATTGTAAAGATTACAAACCCAAGATAGAGCTACTGTTTCCCCTTTTCAATTGCGCTTTGATTTGGAAAAATGTAAACAATAAGTACAATGATAAGAACATCAGGGAAATACTTTACAGCTATACACATGAAGTACTGAATACAAATGACAGGTTGTACATCGTGAATATAACAGATGAGAATAAATGTCTGTTTTGTCATGATGTCGAAAATGACATGCATTTTATTTATTTTTTGTCGATCACTGAAGCAAATAATATACTGGTTCAAGACACTTTTGAAAAATTGTTGCAAGATCAAGATAAACAGTTTGCTTAAGATTTAAAAATTGGAATTCGAAACTGTGTCAAATAAGATGAAATTACCGCAATGGTTCATCAGATTTTTAAAAGGGAGTGTGCTATGGACGATCTATAGGACTCTTAACGGATGACCAAAATTTTATTATATTCATAAGAAATAGAATGTTGAAAACAAAAATTTTAATAACAAATGCTTTTAATAAAGAATTGAATAAAATATTTACAAAAGAGTACATTTATGGTAATTACTTATTTATTTAACATTTTTATTATAAATTAAGAACGTTTGTATACTAACATTTATTGTATACTATATAATTTTTATTAATTGATTCAACTTGTATTGATTTGATGTATAATTTTGTAAAAAAAAGTAATTTCAAATATGTATTTTGAAATAGAATAATTAGGTATATAATGTAAATTGATATAATGTAGTTGTATTTTTATAATAAAAGATAAAAAAAAATCTCTCTTGATAAGTGTAAAGACCAAGCCCAAACCATCTCAATTTACTCTTCTTCATGATCTGATCCAAATATGGCACTCGAGTAATCTCTGTTATAGTTTCCTTTCTAATCCTGTCCTGCCATTTAACTCCCAATATCCTTCTGAGGGCTTTGTTCTCAAATCTACCAAATCTATTGGTAATTGTTTTATTGTCCTACTACGACTCATGTCAATAGAGTAACACCGATCTCAATGAACTGATGAATAGTCTGATTTTTAAATGTAATTTCAGGCGACTGGATTTCCAAATTTTACTTAACCTAGCGATTGTCTTATCTGTTTTTTTTTTTTTTTTTTCAATCTCTCGCCAAACTCTAATTCCAAAGACTGTATTGGAGATCATAGTTCCTAAATACTTGAATGATTCTACTACATTGATCCTGTCTCCTAATGCTATTTCATCTTCCATTACATACTCCGTTCTCATCATCTCTGTCTCCCTTCTATTTATCTTGAGCCCAACCTCCTGTGATATTTCATACATTCTGGTAAACAAGCATTGTAATTCCTGTGGTGTTCTGCTAACAAGGACAGCATCATTAGCATACTCTAGGTCTGCTAAATTCCTATCCTCAATCTACTCCAATCCTTCTCCACCACCTCTTACTGTTCTACTCATTACAAAATCCATGAGGAGGATAAACAACATAGGTAAAAAAACATATCCTTGGAGTACTCTGCTGTTCAATGGAAATTCATTTGATAAGACTCCATTAAAAGTAACCTCATGTTATTCAGCCTTAGGCAGGATCCTGTATTACCATATACTGTCCTGATTAATTCGCAACAGTTGCCAAAATTATTGAACTGAACAATACTATATCTATTCACTAAATCACTTAAGGAGAGTAATGAACACTACTTAAGGGTTTTTGAAGAGAACTGATAAAAAACAGAACTCAGAGTATGATTATGGACTGTTCAAAACTGCAGTGGTAAAGGTAATTGTTGGTAATTATGTGAATCTGGGGAGATGATGGTAGTTGTGGGTTGTGTTACGAAATTATGCCGTAAATCCGGACAAGTAAAATGGAAGGATGAAGGAATGCCTATTCCTGCCCTTATCCTGCCTGAAATGCCTGTATTGCCTGCAACCAAAGTGAGGTGATTGATGAAGTTGTGTAATACCTATTTCGATATGATTTTACTTTGGGTATTCTGTATTATAATTGCAAAAGTCATAAGAAGAAATGAGTGGAATTATTTTATTTATATTATGTATATTTCTATATGCAATAAATTCTTTTTTATTTTTGTTGTGGATGTATGTTTTTAGGGGTGATTTCTATGTCTACATTTTATGTTGCATTTCTGTCTAGTACATGCCATGCTCTATTCCGAATTTCAGTGTTCTGCATATATTATAGACCAGAGAGGGCAAGTGTGCACTTCCTCCCGGAGTAAGGAGCATGATGGTCAGCAGTAATATCCCAAGCCTTGTATAGAAATATGTAGATGCATGTGTGTTTTATACAGTAAGATCAATTACCTGATAGGTGTCGTGCCTGAAGCCTTATGGTAAGAGTATATATTCATCACAGCGGAAATTTCCACAAATTGAAGTAGTTTCAGCATACTGACTGCGCAACATTGCATTACTTGCCCAGAAGAATTGTCAGCACCGATCGTGCCCTCCAGAGAGCAATATGTAAAGTTTATTAACAAACCTTTTGTAATAAAGTGAAAAAATCTATGTTCTGATATGTCCTTATCCGTTGACATACGATATATATATATATATATATATATATATATATATATATATATATATATATATATATATATATATATATATATATATATATATATATATATATATATATATATATATATATATATATATATATATATATATATATATATATATATATATATATATATATATATATATATATATATATATATATATATATATATATATATATATATATATATATATATATATATATAGGTGTGTGGTGCCTTTTTTCCATTAATGTCCAGGTCATTGAAAAAACTCTATTGAGTCTCCCCTTCCACTTGCATTGTAGGTTCTGCTCCTGAATAGAAGACAAGAGTTTAATTCCATTTTCCATTACACCGTCCCCTTTTTTCCTAACCTGTCTCTTTCAAGCTTCCCTCTCTTCCAGTGTTCCATTTTCCCCCTGATTTCTTTAAAATTTTATACTGAAGTTTTCTCTTCATTAGCTCTTTCGATTATTTTTACATGGCAATTACCTTTCTTCTCTGTAGAGTCTTTTAATAAGCATTTTTAAGTAAATGCATATGAAGTCCGTGCTTTGCTTTTGCAATACCTTCTTTTAAAAGTTAAAGGGCTCATGAAATGATTAACTTACAAGGAAAAACTGGCTCGGAGCTGGGGAAGTGTTCACGGAAAAACATCAACACTAAGCCAATCTCTTCCAAGAATTTATCACCTCTAAATCGACCATTGAATTTACTTATTAAATATCGATAGAATATGTTGATCACTTCTTGAGTTATTATTTCATATCTGTATTTCTTGGACTTACACATGCAATACGGACATTTAAGTGAATGTTATTTGGGATGTTTTAGAATTCTGATATATATATATATATATATATATATATATATATATATATATATATATATATATATATATATATATATATATATATATATATACATAAACAATATATATATATATATATATATATATATATATATATATATATATATATATATATATATATATATATATATATATATATATATATATATATATACATAAACAATATATATATATATATATATATATATATATATATATATATATATATATATATATGTGTGTGTGTGTGTGTGTGTGTGTGTGTGTTTGTGTGTGTGTGTATGTGTATGTGTGTCTTTTCTAGCTAAATAGGAATATCCTGTCATATATTAAGAAATATTGTTATATAATATATCCAAAAATATAGGGAGGTTTATTGAGTGCTGTGACAATATACAATTCTGATCAAGTAATTAGTATGGGAGATATTAAAGAAAAACCGACTATTTTTGGCCAAAAATGCATTAGTAATAATCATTCAATGGTACTCAACACAATGAGAGGGCAATGCTATGTTTTTGTATCCCAATGAATGAGAATATAAAATAAATAAAAGGAAAAAGGGTCCTAAAACCCAAATATTTTAGTGAATTTTATTGTACTTGGACTGAATAGAGAGATGGAGTTGAAAAATATACAAAGAGATGTTGAAGTAAAATTTGAGAAATGTTTAAATGAAATTTTGAGATGCTATTTGGTTTCAACATAAATTATTGATCGCATTTTCTCAGATTTGGTAATTAGGCCTCGTTAATATCCAGTACATTTAACATTAACATTCACAAATAATTTACTAAACTTTTATTCGGATTTGTCTGAAAATCATTAACGTTCATGAATCGCTTTCTTTAAGTAGATAAACTTAGCAAAAAGTTATCTTTGATTTATTTTATTTTGTTTATCATGGATGGTTTTGATTTCCTACCCAATTTATTAAAAAACCTACATCAAGTTGTCTACAGCCGTTATTTATATATCTTTTCCTTATATGATGAATGTTAAAGTTTAGTAATTTGACATGTCCAGGTATTTCACCACAATGAAAATCATATTATTGATAATTGATATTGATATTGATAGTGGTAGTAGTATTAGTAGTAAGATTCATATTTGCCACAGGGCAAGTGCGGTGAGTTTATCCTTCTGTTATTTTGAGTATAAATTCTCAAACCATCGTTCAAATCATGGTGTTCTTGGTTCATTATACCTCCACTTGGGAGGCTGCAACAACGGTTATTGCATTATCGGAATAAATACCACTTGAGCTAACTTAACGAACAACAAATCTCCTTATAGCCTGCATGCAGTCCACCAATGACATAGACTGTGAGTTCCTGATGTACCGCTCTAACTATAGCACAAGTAAAAAACAATATACTGTATATGTATATATATATATATATATATATATATATATATATATATATATATATATATATGTGTGTGTGTGTGTATGTATGTATGTACATATGTATATATATATATATATATATATATATATATATATATATATATATATATATATATATATATATATATATATATATATACATATATATATATATATATATATATATATATATATACATATATTTATATATATACATATATATATATATATATATATATATATATATATATATATATATATATATATATATATATATATATATATATAGTTCCTTGTTCAAATCACGTTCCTAAACAAGTGAATGATTATCCTGAAACATATATTAATGATGTAGATGATGAGGCATCTGAAAAGAATTGTAATGAAAATGTTGGTGATGAAGATAACCTTTATTCTGTGAAGGGTCCTCAAATTAAAAAGCCTCGTAAATTAGATTAGGTTTTATTGTGTGTCTTCAGTTGATGTTTCAGCATGTTAGAATTTGTTATATCTGCTGTTTCTATGTTAGGTTGGGCTGTCCAAATAGATATCCAGATACCCACTCCTTCCCTTGCTTAGTATGAAACCTGGTGAAACAAGTGGCTTCACTCTTTTAGTGGGGAGAATGTTAAATCAAGATTAATGTTGTACGTATTTAGTAATTTATTTTAGTCATGTCTTAAATAATTACCGATAGCCATCCCTGCTGCGCCCTTGCCTGCTCAGGGGGGCTACTCCAGAAACTCCATTTGCAGTTACAAGTAGATTTTGCTGGCCTAGTATCAATTGCTGATTATCCAGGGAAGAAATTATATATATTACCTTTTACTTGTGCTATAGTTAGAGCGGTGCTTCTGGAAACTAGCATAGTCTATGTCGCTGTTCTATTGGATACTGGCTCTACTGAGTTTTGTTGCTCGTCGAGGTATTCCAACTGTAATTTATTATGATAATGCCAGAGCCTATGTTACAGCTTCCTCGGAAGTGCAGGAGGTATTCGGACATTTAGCATCTAAGTGGAGGTTTCTGCCCAAAGCAAGACTCCATTTGTACTTCCATGATTAATGTGGCTGTAGCTCATTATTATTATTATTATTATTATTATTATTATTATTATTATTATTATTATTATTATTATTATTATTAAGCTACAACCATATTTGGAAAAGCAGGATGCTATAAGCCTAGGGGCTCCAACAGTGGAAATATCCCAGTGAGGAAAGGAAATAAGGAAAAATGAAATATTTTAAGAACAGTAACATTAAAATAAATATTCTATATAAACTATAAAAAAACTTCAACGAAACAAGAGGAAGAGAAATGAGATAGAACAGTGTGCCCTGGTGTACCCTCAAGATAGATAATTCTAACCCAAGACAGTGGAAGACCATGGTACAGAGGCTATTGCACTACCCAAGATTAGAGAACAACTGTTTCATTTTGGATTGTCCTTCTCCTTAAAGAGCTGCTTACCATAGCTAAAGAGTCTCTTCTACCCTTATCAAGTGGGAAGTGGTCACCGAACAAGTACAGTGCATTAGTTAACCCCTTTGGTGAAGAATCGTTTGGTAATATCAGTGTCGTCAGGTGTATGAGTACAGAGGAAAATATGTAAAGAATAGGCCAGACTATTCGGTGTGTGTGTAGGCAAAGGGAAAAGAACCGAAACCAGAGACAAGGATCCAACGTAGTACTGTCTGGGCAGTCAACGAACCCCATAACTTTCTAGCAGTAGTATCTCAACAGGTAGCTGTTGCCCTGGTAAACCTACTAACTACTATGTATTTCAGCCCTGGCTACTGCCGATAAATCCATGTGCTTTTTATAGCTAGTTTTTTAGATGGAATATTGTGTTTTCAATGGTAAAAGAAAGCTCTTACCATCCACCTTGGCTGTGGTAAGTTGATCTATGGCCCCTTCCCACAAACCTTTGTTTTTCCCACCAACATTAGGAGTTCATTTGAAGTTTTGTTTAGTTGAATCATCAGCATCAAATACTGGAGCATAACACTAATACCTATAAAGACCTCCTTTGGCCAGCGGAATACACCAGATCATAGTCCTTTCATTAAAAGAAAAATTTTCAATCATTTCGGTTTTAGCAGCACAATCTATAATGTGAATACTACGATAGCTCTTTAGTAAGCAAATCCTAACAAAATTCTTTAGTAAGCAAATCCTAACAAAATTCTTTAGTAAGCAAATCCTAATAAAATTCTTTTGTTAGCAAATCCTAAGAAAATTCTTTAGTAAGCAAATCCTAAGAAAATTCTTAATTAAGCATGTTCAGAAAAAAAGAAACTTCTCACTCGGAAGTGAGTGTCACTTAGGGCAGCAATCTCCATATTGTATCTAGAATTCTTGTTTTCAACTTTTGAAGTTTTACTAGAGTTTCTGATTTTGGAGAGTCCTTATATCATAGGTTCCCATGCTATTTTCAGTTAATTTTTGTGTTAATATAATGAGTGATTCATAAATATCCTTGGCAACACATCTTGATTAAGCAAGGAATGGACAGTATTTCGGCTACCTTTCCTCAGCCCGTCCCTTTTTAAAGCTGTTTGGCTTTCTCAAAAGGGTAGTCTACCGAATAAAATCATACTGCCCGTGTTTGACTTATTAGGGCAAGAGCTGTCAGACCTAATATACAATACAGACTTCTCCATCCTTCCTACCACATTACCAAAGGGAATGGATAGTTTATGGTGATGTGATGATGAAAACGAGGGACATTGTACTTACCAATAAAAAGGATTATGATGTCTTGGCCTAAAATCACAAACCTAAACCAGTTACCAAATATCAAATAACCAAGAGGAACCTTGATGATCTTGAAAGCAGCCTGCTTCAGGGGACTAACAAAGACAGAAAAGCAAGAACTTTGGCTCTTTATTTATCTGCAGGTCATGTTTCATCCTGAGAGAAGCACCGATGGTCTTCATTTAAAAAGACTTAATCATAGGTCTGTGAGACTTGATAATTAATTTATGAATTAGTGAAGATGGTATGCCAAGTATGGTGCTTATAGCTGACAAGTGGGAAATGATAAGACAACATCAAAAGAGGTTCCCAGGCCATCCTGTTAATAAAGGTGTCATAACTTCTGACAACCAAAAAAACCTCATATTCAAACATTCATATAAATAGCATCTTTCATAAATTAATACTCACACACACACAAACACAACATATATATATATATATATATATATATATATATAATATATATATATATATATATATATATATACATATATATATATATATATATACTATATATATATATACATATACATATATATATATAATGTATATATATATATATATATATATATATTATATATATATATATATATATATATATATATAACATATATGAATAGAGTATAATATACATATATATATATATATATAGAGAGAGAGAGAGAGAGAGAGAGAGAGAGAGAGAGAGAGAGAGAGAGAGAGGAGAGAGAGAGGAGAGAGAGAGAAAGGGATATATATATATATATATATATATATATATATATATATATATATATATATAATGTGTATATATTTATATATGTACACATATATATACAATTATATATATATATATATATATTCATATATATATAATGTGTGTGTGTATGTTTATGTATGTAATTATCCATCTATCTATCCTTATATCTACAAATGCACACATACACACACACATACACGCACACACACACACACATATATATATATATATATATACTGTATATACATACACACACACACACACACACACTTACATATATATATATATATATATATAGATATATATATATATATATATATAATATATATATATATATATATATGTATATATATATACATATATATATATATATATTTTTGGGCTCAAGCCATGTCGTCCTGATGGAAGTTCCTATAGGGTAGCTTCCTAGGGTATATTACAACTACGGCGATATTCCCAGAGAATTTACCTTAAGGTACCAGAATTCTAACTCCTGGAGCGAGTATCCCTCGTGAAAGGGATATCGCGACATATCAGAGGACGTATTCTAGACACGTCACATGGCAATCTACTACCTGAACAGAGATTCGTCTCGTAGGAGGGAGATTGACGAGATACGAATTCGGGAAAGAAAAAGGGGAGCAGCTCCCAAGGCTTCCCTATCCCCCGATTCGTATGCGTGCCTGGCGCCATTCCTGGCGCCATCTGTATTCCTTTTTGCGTAGCTTAACAACTCGGTGTTTTTTCCTGTTTTTCTCGCAAATCTTGGATTTATTCAGCTTTTCATGGCTTCTTCGTCTTCGTTGACCTCGAATAAGTTGAGTATAGTGTCTGTTATGTATAAATGTAGGCTCTTGGTAAAATTTTGAGTGATTAATAGGATTAATCTTTGATACAAGAGCCGTAGCCTACCAGAGGTGTCCTGGACACTGTCACTCGCTAGGTATAAATTAGTTAGTCAGAGTGACATTCCTGGTTGTTTTGCTTAATAAAATTTAGCTATTTAGCTTTACATAGGATTTCCTTTCGTGCTTAGTATTATTTGGCGAAGTATTCGCCATTCTGGCCTACGCTAGGCCATGTAGCCTAGTCGTTTGGTCCTAGTACTTAATGCATGATTATGGTTTTTCCGAGTGTAATTAAAATTTTATTGAAGCTTTAGGCTATATTTTATACATTTTAGACTGTGTGGAATATTTCCAAGATTGTATACGTGAGAGTTTCGGTGAATTAGGTAATCGATTCTCTTGGTGCCTAGGCTAATTGCTTATGGAGCCTTAGTATACTTTATCATACTCCCCGGTTGCTTTCTTTTCTTCGGAGAAGGTATGCAATCCCTTTCCCTCTGTTTAAGCCTTGGGCTTATCCCTAAGTGGTTTTTTCCGAATTTATTTTCGATAAAACTATACTAGGGTGTTACTGTACCTTCCTGTTCCTGCTGAGTCTGGTTCAAAGAGGGACAGAACAACAGAGTTTTTAGTCTGAGTCCGTGTTGTTTGGCTTGGGGCAGAGTCTCCCCCGCTGACCTAACACTTACAAAGGGAGCTGAGCTCCCTTAGGTCACTGTCGAAGGTTTCTGTAGTTATGATTCCTTCTTGTGTGATCGACCAGACTAAGTCCTGTTGCTGTTCTCGGGGAGGATAAATCTTCCCTTGGGAGTTGCAACGCCTTCCTTGCTTTGGTGCTCTGGAAGCTGGCAGGTATTATACTACTGCGCTGGCCCTTTCCCTTAGATCTCCCTTAGGCTAAGACAGAGTTCTTGGCTGCGGGTGATCTGTCACTAAAGCAAGGTTGGCAGGACCCTCTTGTCCCTTCCCCCTCTATCTCCGTAATGGCCTAGCTATTACTGTACTGTACCTTGCCGGCCGGCAGAGCTGGCCGGCAGGGGTATTACTGTACCATATGTCATTCTACTTCTGGACCTAGTATAGGTTGGGATATGGATTGACTAAGCCCATTGCCGGCCGGCAGAGACGCTGGACGGCAAGGGTCTTATGTTTTCGAGTGCTGCCCGGACCTCTCTTGGTCCCTCATCCATGCCTGCCGGCAGAGCCGGACGGCATTGGTCAAGGAAGCCTGAATTAAATTTCTCCCCTTCCTTATATGCACTCTTTCGGTTGCCGGGCTTGGGGGGTTGTGTACACTCTTATCCCGGCATCCATTCTATTTTCGTCTAGTGCTGTACCTGTCCCGGCAGCCGGCCTATGAGGCCGGCAGCCGGGCAGGTGTAGTCTTCTGGTTCTTTTGCTGCCGGCTGGCATCGGTCTTGTACCTTTGCCGGCCGGCTTATGTCAGTCCTTGTCTGCCGGTCACCAAGAGTGTGGCCGGCAGCTGGGTACTACCTTGTGTAGTTGCTGGCCGGCAATCATTGCCGGCCTACACTGGCTGTTGCTGGCCGGCAGTTGCTGCCGCCGGCACAGGCATTTGAACCAGAGGGCTGCCGCCCTATAGCTGTTAAGTAGTATACTTTAAAGCTAATTGTGGTGTGTGCCGGCCGGCAAAGGCAGGCCGGCACACATCCTCCTATACTGTACCAGTATTCTTCTGTATAGCATATACAGTAAGAAGAAAACTATAGTAAAAGTTTAGGTACAGCACTGTATCTTCTAACACTATTGTGTTTTCTTACACAACCCTTTGCTGTTGCCCTCAGACAGGAAGCAGAGTTCTTCCCCGTCTATTATCCAGGATTTTTAAAATCATTGCCTAGGTGTGAGCTCCACCTGTTTCCTATGGAAACCTTGCATTGGTTACTCTAGTAGAGATAAACCATTTTTGATTTTATTATCTGGAAGGCTGCAACAATGGGTTGTGAGGGAAACACAAGTGTGTGTCTTTCATTTATGAATTGTTATGCTATACTATGCATATCCAGTGATACATAGTTCACTTGATACTCATGGAAATTTCTTCTCTTTACAGGAGGACCCTCCGAAGTGCGGAAATGTTTTCTGCAATGTCCGCAGCAAGAACCTCTGCGGACATGAGTGTTGTAGGAGACACGCAGCATGCGCTGTCTCCAAGAATGATCTCCAGTATTGGGACCCTCAGGTATGTACTGTATGCACTAACCTGATTACTGAGGCTTTTGATTCCCCTAGAACGGCGGAATCAAGGGATATAGCTAGGGAAAAGCTTCGTACTTGGGTAAGGGGCTTCAAGAAGAACACCTCTGGCCCTTATCTTCCAAGTGAGAAGATGAGGGCGTATCTTTTTCCCCAGGCATCAGCTGAGGCAGTGATTCCCCAGCCTCAAGAGGAGATCCTTCAAGATCAAGTCCAGGTGGACGAGGAAGTCGCAGATGCGATGCAAGACATCCAGTTGTGTGACAGGATGTCTGACCTGGACGATCGTTTGGAAGAAGACCTCCTGGCAGAAGGTCAGGATCAAGTTCAAACCCCGGATGTCGTAGAGGATGAGGTCGACGAGGTGTCGGCTACTCCGGTTCAGATGCCGGAGCCTATCCCCTCAACATCGGCTGGCCTCCCAGTAGAACTGGGACAGGCCCTCTCTTCGATTGTTGGAATGATCCAACAAATGCAGAAGGAGAATCAGGAGAAGGCGGCTGCAATGGAACTGCGTATGCAGTCCCTGGCAGAATCACATGGGCCCCGGAAAAGGCTCAATGTGAAAGACCTTCCCATATGCTCAGATGCTAACCCATGGAGGTATGCTGAGCACATGCCGATGACGACTGGAAAGATCGTCATTTCGGATAAGCTGGGTTCAGTTCCCCTAGAGGAGGTAGAATTCTGGCCCAGCAAGGCATCATATCCGGACTGCTATGTCCGGCTGAGAAAAGAACCAGCTTCAAGGGAGGAGACAGAGCCGAAGGAGGTCATTGTTATGGACCACGCTAAGGCTCAAGCCCTACTTTCATCCTCGATGAAAGAGAGGGCTTCTCGAATTCGAAGGTAGCTGCATTGAGCAAGAAGCTCCCTTCGTTTGTGTCCTCTCCTGATAGAGCCTTCCCCTTTTTACAGAAAGGGTTTGCGGCTGTCCTAAAGGCAGTCGAGGCCGGCAAGCCTTGCCCCTCCCTGGAGGAGTGTAAACCCTTGTCGCTGGCTCTACCTATGGACCACAAAGACTGGAAGGATGTCCATCTAACATTCTCAGTGGGAAAGTTGGAGGCTGATATTGCCGGACGGCAATTCGGCGAGGACCTCCCCAAGCTGTCCGAATCTCTTTTACGAAGAGAGTTCGAGACAAAAGAAAGACTGGCTGCCTCAATGTCTCATCAGACTACTCTCGAGACGATGGCAAGTGACCCAAGGTCCATGAAATGTTCATGGTAGTGGCTAAGTCTCACTTAGCCACAGTGACGAAGGACCTTTATAACTTCGTCAAGGCAAGGAGAGCTTGCAGGGAGTTCGTGTTCACCGGGGCTTCGGTGAGACACGAGCCAAGGAAGTTAATCTCCTCCAACATTTGGGGAAAAGACCTTTTCCCTACCGATGTGGTCAAAGAGGTTGTTGATAAGGCCGCCGTGGAGAATAGAAATCTTCTCCAGAAGTGGGGCCTGGCTATCAAAAGAAAATCTTCCCCGGATGAGGGTCCTCAACCAAAGAGGAAGAATATGAAGACTAGGCTACCATCTCGGCCAGCCAAGCCTTATAGACAGCAACAGCAACTGCAATTGCCTTTGCCTCCAGTGCCCCAGATGGTGGCACAAACCCGACTGCCTTTCAGTGGGTACCCCAGGCGGTGCCAGGTCAGTCAACCACATTCGCCCCAACGTTCGAAGGACAGTCTTCTTCCTTTCGTGCAAAACCTAGAGGAGCAGCCAGAGGCTCGTCTAGGCGCCCCTCAAGGGGAAGGGGATTCAGAGGTGGTCGTGGTCAGGGAGGCAAGACCTCAGGACGGCAGTCCAAGTGAAATGATACCGGTAGGAGGGAGACTGATGAAATTTTGGGATCGCTGGACCTTCGATCCCTGGGCCCAAAGCCTACTCAAGAATGGACTGGGTTGGAGCTGGTACAGCACTCCACCCCCATGCCTTCGGTTTTTCCAACACTCCACCCCCATTTTGGAGGAGTACGTTCAAGAACTGTTGGAGAAAAATGTGATCCGAAAGGTGAAGTCCATCAAATTCCAAGGGAGGCTGTTTTGTGTTCCCAAGAAAGACTCGGAAAAGCTCAGAGTCATTCTGGACTTGTCACCACTCAACAAGTTCATAGTGAATTGCAAATTCAAGATGCTAACACTGCAACACATAAGGACCTTACTGCCCAAGAGGGCATACTCAGTCTCTATAGACTTGTCAGACGCCTATTGGCACATTCCAATCAGCCGTCGACTCTCCCCCTACCTAGGGTTCAGGCTACAACGAAAACTGTACGCCTTCAGAGCCATGCCATTCGGGCTAAACATAGCCCCAAGGATTTTCACGAAGCTTGCGAGCGCAGCTCTCAAACAATTACGCCTAAAGGGAATTCAGGTAGTAGCCTACCTGGACGACTGGCTGGTGTGGGCAGCATCCGAGACCGAATGCTTGCAAGCTTCCAGTCAGGTGATCCAGTTCCTAGAGTACCTAGGCTTCAAGATCAACAAGAAAAAGTCTCGACTTTCTCCATCCAAAAGTTCCAGTGGCTGGGAATCCACTGGGACCTTTTGTCACACAGTTTCTCCATCCCAATGAAGAAAAGGAAGGAGATAGCGGGCTCTGTCAAGAGACTTCTAGATTCCGAAAGGATATCAAGACGCGAACAGGAGAGGGTACTAGGCTCTCTCCAGTTTGCTTCAGTGACAGACCCAGTGCTAAGAGCACAGCTAAAGGATGCAACCGGAGTTTGGAGAAGGTATGCATCAAACGCGCGAAGAGACCTGAGAAGACCAGTGCCGCCTCGGCTACGTACTCTTCTCAGACCTTGGTCCCAAGCCAGACATCTAAAGAAGTCTGTTCTTCTTCAGCCACCTCCCCCGTCGTTGACGATTCACTCAGACGCCTCAAAGGAGGGATGGGGAGGTCACTCTCATCGGAAAAAAGTCCAGGGGACTTGGTCCAAGCTATTCAGGACCTTTCATATAAACTTTCTAGAAGCTATGGCAGTGCTCCTTACCTTAAAGAAAGTCTCCCCGCGTCACTCGATCCACATAAGATTGGTGACAGACAGCGAGGTGGTTGTGAGATGCTTGAATCGACAAGGGTCGAGGTCACCACCTCTCAACCAAGTGATGTTAGCCATTTTCCGATTGGCGGAAAAGAAGAAGTGGTACCTGTCGGCAGTTCACCTTCAAGGAGTCCGCAATGTGACAGCGGACGCTCTATCCAGGTTCACACGATAGAGTCGGAATGGTCCTTAGACGCAGGATCATTTTCCTTCATTCTGAATCAAGTCCCCAGAACTGCAAATAGACCTCTTTGCGACGAAAGACAACAAGAAGTTGCCCCTGTACGTGTCCCCGTACGAGGACCCCTTAGCGGAAGCAGTGGACGCAATGTCCCTCGACTGGAACAGATGGTCCAGGATTTATCTGTTCCCTCCTCACAACCTTCTGTTGAGGGTCCTCAACAAACTGAGATCCTTCAAGGGGGTAGCGGCAATAGTGGCCCACAAGTGGGCGAACAGCATGTGGTTCCCCTTGGCGTTGGAACTACAGATGAAGTTCGTGCCGCTACCACATCCAGTTCTGACCCAGCGAGTCCAGAAGTCGACTGTCTGCGCTTCATTACAGAAAACCCAGACCCTGCAGCTCATGATTTTCTCGCCCTAGCGGTGAGAAAGCGCTTCGGGATTTCGAAAGCCAGCATAGACTTCCTAGAGGAATACAAGTGCAAATCGACTAGAAGGCAATATGAGTCATCTTGGAGAAAATGGGTGGCCTTTGTAAAGGCAAAGAATCCGCAGGAGATCTCAACAGATTTCTGCTTATCTTTCTTCATCCATCTCCATGGCCAAGGATTGGCAGCTAACACGATTTCAGTGTGTAAATCGGCTTTGATGAGACCCATTTTATTTGCCTTCCAGATCGACCTAGGTAACGAGATCTTTAATAAAGTTCCGAAAGCCTGCGCTAGGCTCAAGACCTTCAGCACCTCCAAAGCCCATCTCATGGTCTTTAGACAAAGTTCTTCATTTCGCCTCCTTGTTGAGCAATGAAGAATGTGCGTTAAAGGATTTGACGCAAAAAGTTATTTTCCTATTTGCACTCGCGTCCGGGGCCAGGGTTAGTGAGATCGTAGCCCTCTCGAGAGAGGCAGGTCGTGTTCAGTTCCTGGATGGGGGGGAGCTGAACCTGTTTCCGGATCCTACGTTTCTCGCCAAGAATGAGTTACCCACCAACAGGTGGGGTCCCTGGAGAATCTGTCCTCTGAAAGAAGATGCATCTCTATGTCCAGTAGAATGCCTAAAGGTCTATCTTCGTAGAACTTCAGACTTCAAGGGTAGTCAACTATTCAGGGGAGAAACATCAGGCTCAAATTTATCTCTGAATCAACTCAGAGCGAAAATGACATATTTTATTCGCAGAGCGGATCCTGACAGTACACCCGCAGGTCACGATCCGAGGAAAGTTGCCTCATCCCTAAATTTCTTTAATTGTATGGATTTTGAACATCTCCGTTCATACACGGGCTGGAAGTCTTCCAGGGTGTTCTTTCGCCACTATGCGAAGCAAGTAGAGGAACTTAAGAGATCTGTGGTAGCAGTGGGTCGTGTAGTTAACCCTACTGTTTAACTCTGCGAGGAACAGTGGTCTTAATTGGGACGATTAAGTCCAGGGTGAGTGTGTAGGTACATACTGTACTACAAACTAAATGAGGGCACCAAGTGCCTATATAGACTGTTCCTTCCTTCAAAGGTGAACCTTGCATAAGTTCAGACATGTGTGCCAAGCGTTTCTAACGCTAATGTGATTGATTTGTAATACAGATTTTTTATGACTTGATACCTTGGTATCTCATTAAAGTGGTGTTTAATGGTTTTTCTTTCAGATAAACAAGTTCTGTTTACTATCATACTTATGCTTAAAGTTTTGGGTTACCCTCTTTTATATAAATATATATATTTGTTGTTAACCTGTCTGTTTATTATCTGTCAATAAACTTGTTCTTGAGAACCTTGCGTCTCTTTCACCTGTGTCAATTTATTGGTATAATTGAGCATTTTAATTCTATGTATCTTATCTGGGATAATTCTGATAGAATTGTTCTGTTTTGCAAGCTATGTTGCATTGGTTTATGTAAGTCCCCTAATGGGAGGACTCCGTCCCATAAAGGGACGAGGGCGGTTTTATTAGTTTCTTCCTATGCGGATATAAACCTTTGTCCAATACAAGTATTGTGCGGATGACTGGTCAATATATTGACGCAGTGGTTCTATACAAACTATGCTTTACTGAATATAGGGCGAGACCACTATATTAGCTTGCCTGGCATTCATACATAGATATATGTACTCTTCGAGACTTTCCAGAGTCTAGTAGGACTCTTCCCTGTAGGGGGCAGGAAGCTCTAACATAGTTTATAGTTAGTTGAAAAGATGTATAACGGTAACATCTTAGGTCTCTAGGTCTAGTCGACCGGGAATAAATATCTCCGGGGAGTACGGCACGTTCTGAGAATCCACAGATACAGTAATGCTCTGGTACACTTCCATCAGGACGACATGGCTTGAGCCCAAAAAACGGATTTTGAGCGAAGCGAAAAATCTATTTTTGGGTGAGATAGCCATGTCGTCCTGATGGACCCGCCCTTGCCTTTCTAAGAAAGGGCTGTAGGACCCCTCCCTACATACAGTATCTGTAGCACCTCGTGTACGCTACAAGGAATACAGATGGCGCCAGGATTGGCGCCAGGCACGCATACGAATCGGGGGATAGGGAAGCCTTGGGAGCGGCTCCCCTTTTTCTTTCCCGAATTCGTATCTCGTCAATCTCCCTCCTACGAGACGAATCTCTGTTCAGGTAGTAGATTGCCATGTGACGTGTCTAGAATACGTCCTCTGATATGTCGCGATATCCCTTTCACGAGGGATACTCGCTCCAGGAGTTAGAATTCTGGTACCTTAAGGTAAATTCTCTGGGAATATCGCCGTAGTTGTAATATACCCTAGGAAGCTACCCTATAGGAACTTCCATCAGGACGACATGGCTATCTCACCCAAAAATAGATTTTTCGCTTCGCTCAAAATCCGTTATATATATATATATATATATATATTACGGATGACAAATTATATAACCTCCCAAGATCTAAACTCTCTTGTTTATTTTTACATAAGTCTGTTTTACTTCAAAATTACCCGAGCTCTGAGAAATTATATAACTCCCAGATTATGATATATATAAAACACTGAATATCCTAAGTTTTTTTACATTCACTCACAACAAAAACTGGGTGATTATTTCATAAGAACTATTCAAAAATAACCTCTTACTCTGATTCTTAATCAGGGATTACGAGTGGAGTAAAGTTGTCATTTCTTTCAATCATAAAACAAGAACAACAACTTGGAATACGTTTTATGATCTTTACTCACTTATGTTATTTTCTCTACTATTATGGTAGATCGAAATGATACACTCTTTACAGAAATAAATATATTTCATAAAGGGTAATAACACTAATGCAAAAAAAAAAAAAATAACACCAAAATTAAATTACTCAAAATATTAAAGCTTGAACAAAACTTTAGACTATGACAATAGATAAACCTTCAACAAAAATTATACAATCATTTGTTTCACTAGAAATTAATTAATACTTTAACACACTAGTGGTTAAATCCTTAATGACATTTACATGAAAGTAACTAATACAATTACATCTTTTGGGTCATACAAGATAACCAAACAGTTAAGTTAAAATGAATAAACTTCCCTTTTTAACCTAAATATTATAAGGCCAGTTACAAAAGTTTATATCATACCAGTACTTACATTAACACAATACACTTGAAATATTATTCAATGGATTCATTAACGTCTGAACATGCTATACTTCATATACGTTGGATAGAAATCGTTAATCACGTTTGACAGGGCACGCACTTGACGCACTTGCGAGGAGAAAGGCAGGCAAACTTTGGCTCCTACAAAGGGAGAAGCTGGATATCTTCTGTTGTTTATGCAATCCTAGGGGCATATATATATATATATATATATACATATATATATATATATATACAGTATATTGACTTAAAGTTTCTAGATACTTATAGTAGATCATTCTCATAGCTTAGGGACAAGGACTAGCGGCATGAGGTTGCCAACTACATAAATCAAACAGGGGAATTAATCTTGCTTGCAAGGTAACCATCTCTTAGCTAACTCCACCCTCCTGCCCCTCAAAACATTAAAAAGGGATAAATCTATTTCTAGAACTTTCCTGTACTTTCTAACCACGTGAAAAATATACGAATTGTGTAATCTCTCGTAAATATGACGTAAGAGCTCTTATTACTACCTAGTGTGTGATACAGCATACCTAAAATGATATTAAAATAACGTAAATTTACATGCCCGGATTTGAATGAAAAATACAATTAAACAATTATACATACCTATATATATATATATATATATATGTATATATATAAATATATATATATATATATATATATGTGTGTATATATATATATATATATATAGCAAACATCTTTACATACTTAAAGAAAATTTTCTTGCAATTATCAAATTTATATACCCGTATTAGTGGAAATATTTAAGAGTAAATGACTTCCTGGTACTATACTAGAAAATATTTCCCAGATAATTATAAAATTTGAATGCCCTCAATATTCGAAGCATTGAGGAGTAGATGGATTTCGGGTAACAATAGACTCGGTACGAAAGACAATCAAGTCTTCCCATGAAAATTTGTAAAATGTGTTTTTTTAGGCCTGGTCTATCGTGTTATATTATCAGCAAAATGACTCTTTTTTTGCTAGTGTGTGTGTATATATATATATATATATATGTGTGTGTGTGTGTGTGCGTGTGTACTCTACACACACACACACACACACACACACATATATATATATATATATACAAGGTCTATAGATTAAGGAGGTTTTCTCAACCCCGACCAAAAATATGAGTCTTCTGCGCAGGTACAGACTGTGACGTAGGCAGTACCTATAGGTGCGGCCAAGGTCATAGACTAGATTCACCCAAGCATACCAAAGGTCGATCACCCCTTGACCGGGCAGTTGTTTACAAGCAAACGTGGTGTACACTTCCGCCTTGCTGATCAAAGCAGTTTTATATATAACAAAATGCCCAGTAATTGTGCAGTTTTCGGATGCTTGCTTCTCATATAGAGGAAAAAGTAAGGATCTCACTTTTCATAAATTCCCTAAGGACATCATCACAAGGAAAACGTGGATTCAGCTGTGCAAACGAGAAGATCTTATTAATGGGGAAAACGCTCAGATATGTAGTAAACACTTTGAAGCTGATGAATTTGAAAGGAATTTGATGTATGAATTGCTGAATCAACCAGTGCCTCAATCTCTCATCAGAATAAAGAAAGGATCTGTACCAACGATGCATTTACCTATAACTGGACATTCACATGCATCACAAGGTAAGAAACCAGTACCGTGTATTGTTGGTTAAACATTAAGATATAAATGATGCTGTAATCAACTTACATAGATTAAAATTATTGTATATCCTCTTTATTATTCATCAGTAATCTGGAAATCGCGGAATCAGTTGTTTTCCTCATGTATAGTTAGAATTTTTTTTTTTTTTTTTTTATTATTATTATTATTCCATTTCGCTGTGAAAAAGTACCATTCATAAATTTTAGTTCAGATTTTTACATATTCAATAATGTCAGAAAATTCTAATCGCATTGTTCTCTATACAAGTCCATCTTTTTAATAATTCAATTTTGATTTTAATCAGATACGTCCAGGATGGTAAGAGCCGAAAAAAAGAGGACAAAAACGACTTGTAGATGAAATCCTTAGTCAAGAGCAAGACGAAACAGGGAAGATATTTGTACAAAAAGTCAAATCGGTGCCCATGATTGAAGATTTGTAACGTATAATTGAGCAACTGGAGAAGGAGAGAGATGATATCAAACAGAAGTGGGAAGAATATGAGGTAAAGTGGAAATGTGAAAAAGAGCAGTGGGAAGTTAAAGAAAGCTATTTTGCTACTGAAAGGGCTAAATGGGAAAATGAAAAAGCTAAATGGTTGGATAATAAGGACAAGTGGGAAAAAGAAAAGGAAAACTGGAAAAAAGAGAAAACAGCGATGTACGTTAAGTTCAATGAGATGTATGCATCAGCAACTGCTGTAGTAAAAGCTAATTTAAAGAAATACTTTTCACCCAAACAAGTAGCATGTCTTGTCACTGGAAGTAATATTAATACTTGGCAAGACGATGATATCAGCAAAGCCTTAACGTTATGCAGTTTGAGTCCAAAAGCTTATAAGTTTTTAAGAGAAGAGTGGAAATTACCTTTTCCTTCTTTATCAACTTTATATCGCTGGTCAAGTAAGATAGCTGTAGAACCTGGCATTTTGGAATCGGTAATCCACTTATTGAAAATAAAATCGGGACTCAATGCTGGAACACGAGCGTCTGTGTGTAATTTCATTTGACGAGTGCAGTGTTGCACAAATTTGGAGTTACGATAAAGGCGCGGACACTTTGTATGATCCTAAATCCAAAGTACAATGCGCAATGATCAGAGGACTTACGACTTCCTGGAAACAAATTATTTAGTATAATTTCGACACTAACATGAAAAAAGATCTTTTTAAATTGATTATTCGGGTTGAGAAAGCTGGGTTTCCTGTAGTAGCCATGGTTAGTGACTTAGGATCAACAAATATCAGTTTGTGGAATTCCTTAGGCATTGATATAGACAATTCTGCATTTGTTAACCCGGTAGATGATAACAGAGAAATACATGTGTTTGCCGATGCACCGCACCTAATAAAACTCATTAGGAATAATTTTCTTGATCATGGATTTGTATTGTCGGGAGATAAGTTTACTCTTTGTGGTTCAGTCAGGGAGTTAATTATGAAAAACAAAAGTGATCTACGGACAGCACATAAACTCTCTGAAAAGCACATCAATGTTATGGGTATGCAACGCATGAATGTTAAATTAGCGGTGCAATTACTGTCCGAAACTACATATAAATGCCTTCAGTACTTCGGTAACAAAGGTCTGCTTGAAGATAAGCATTGGGAAACCAGAACTCAGTTTATATATCTTGTAGATATCTGGTTCGATTTATTCAATTCTCGAGTACCTCGTGATAGGAAGCCATCAAGAAATGCCTATGGGATGAATCTGGACCTACAAAATAAAACGTTGCAAGATATGATTCGAGTATCTAAAGAAATGAAAGTAATTAAAAGCAATAGGCTCTATCCTTTCCAAAAAGGCTTAATTATATCGTGCAATTCTCTAATGAAGCTGCTGAAAATGGTCAAAGCTAAATTTGATACATCATATATTCTTACTTATAGGCTAAAACAAGATGGTCTTGAACACTTTTTTGGCTGCATAAGACAGATGGGTGCATGCCATCAACACCCATCACCCGTCGCATTTTTTTTAAGCACCGAGTCAGAGCCCACATTCTAGGAAAAGACAGCAAACTGTTAGGATCAAACTGCTACGTTGAAAGTTGCAATAGTGATATGATGACGTCAGGCTCATTTTCCAGTTTTCCTGTTGAACAAAGCGCATCCTTTGTAGATGAAGAAACTTCTATTCAAAAAGAGCTGAGTCTATCGGCAATGCTGTTTTGTTTGCCAGGGGAATTTGTTAATGATTTGCAAAATGATGAATATGTAGAATTTGACACTGAAAAAGAAGCATTAGGGAAAGCGATGGAAGATGGAGGCTTACAATACGTAGGGGGTTATATAGCTCGTAAGTTTCCTGAATATGAATTCCTTGGAACTGCAGCGACGAAGGGAGATGGCACGTGGATTGGTGCCATAAGTGCAAGAGATGGAAAACTAATGCAACCAAGCGAAGAATTTTTGGTGCATTTAAAAACGATGGAAAAAATGTTTCTTTGTCATCATGGGGAAAAGTATCTAAAACCTGGAAAAGGAGCGACGGATAAATTGACTGATTGAATTAGCGAGTGTTTTAAAAGCAATGATATCCCATTACCATACGAAGTGATTACATTTTTTCTTAGATGTCGTACATTTTTTAGAATTCGTGTTTTAAATAGGAATATTAGTTCATCAAGAAAAGCGCAGAATAAAATGAAAAAGCTCGCAACGTGATATAGCACATAACTGAAATATATATTGTGTATATATCATTATTTATTTTATGAATTTAAACTGTCTGTTGCTCGACAAAATTCAGTTATTTACATCATCAAATATTTGTTTGGTTGTTTGAGTGTAATAAAGTTATGTAATTGTAATCTTACTTTTATTATCCTAAAAGAATAAAATATAAATCTTCGAAAACATTGAAAAATACAAAGCAGAAAGCATGGTTCCTTTATTTTCTTATGGAAGTTCCATAGCTTACTCAGCCACGGTTAAGTCTGCGTGACGTCATCGCTCTCACCGACCCGACTCCCACCATCCGGCTACCTGCGCACTAAGGTGGTCTGAGAAGACCTCTTATATCTATAGACCTTGCATATATATATATATATATATACTTTATATATATTACTCAAAAATAATAGAGAGATGAAAAAAATACGAATGCAAAAAATTCAAGCATTTGTTAGGTGAATCTGAAGCAACACTCCCAGCAAGGTAAAAAGCTATCTTGAACTAGTACATTCCCAGGAAGACAACGATTTCGCCCAGATGTTTGGTACCCTAGGCACTGGCTACCAAATCCCCCTATACTTCGAATACCTCGAATCCTTAAAAAAACAGAAGAAAGCTGTCAATCAACGAGACAAAAATCAATAGCTGTGACAAGACAAAGTTACAAAAGTTTTAATTAATTCAATATCACAGTTGATTAAAGGATCTCGCAAGTGTAAAAAATCGACTGACTTAAGAGTTAAGGAATCGAGTTTTGTTTTAAAGGTTTGATGAAGGCGCACTAAAGTAATAGAGCAACTTTAAAGTCTTGTTCTGTGTGCCAAACGGAACGAGACCTACCTCAAAGAATGCCTTGCGCTGGTTTGTTCAGTTGAACAATCCATTCGGTGCGTAATCCATTCAGATCAATAATTCATCCAACGGTTACCAAATTAACACCATCTTGATGGGCAGTTTCTTTGGACGTAGCAGCAGATCTCATGTCCCGCCCATCAGTAATTACGAAAGCGAGGATGATTAACGCGAAGTCTTACATGAACCGCATGGCAAAACAATCATCACTGTGAAACAGCAGACGACTTCCTGCAACACTGAAAATAATAATCATGTCAAATTATAAGAAGATTGGTGACTTGTGTACGCCGTGAAGAGTGGAAGGAATCTGCCATGTAAACAGTAGTTTTAAGTGGCGGCGACGATAAAACGCGTAACTAGCCTTAAAGGTAATTACGCTCATTAAGGTATATACATGGTGTCTCGAACTATTCAAAGCACACAGCAGGCATATTCAATTAATTAAATAATAAGATCCTTTAATCTTACTGCATATCTCAGTCAAATTACAAGGAAACCAGAAAAAGAAAGAAAAAATAGAAAAATGTACTACAGATACAGTTTTTCGTATGTGTGTGTATATATATATATATATATATATATATTGGTGTGCAGCAGGGTCCAAAAAACATCAGTTAACAGGCCATAATTTATTTAGAGACGTTTCGAACATTGCAATGTTCATTATCAATCTGTAAAAGATATAAATATAAAATTCTTAAAATTTGTACAATAATTTAAAACAAAATAGTAAAAGAGTATTAAAACATTATTGATTTTATAACGGAAAATCGTAAAAAACTAAAACAGTAAAACATAAGAGAACCAGTGCTCACCAGACCATCCATAGGAAAAGGTGAAGAACGAATGAGTAAAAATTGTTACCCACCTATGACTTCAGTTATGCTAAGAAAAGAGGAGAGGCAGAGATATTAGAGTTTAAAGAAGGAACAAGCCGTTTGATATATAATGACTCAAGGGTAGTTAGAAATTCGCTTTGTTTTGTCCCACCAATAATTGAAAAGTGTTTTTTGTTTACTTGGATTTTGCAAATGGCGGCATGATTCCTTATACTAGAAAATTCTGGGTTACCAAGTCTCTGACCCGTTCTAAAGCTGTATCCCATATGGCTACAGTATCTCACCTGCAACAACTTTCGGCAAGATCCAACATAGATACCGGGACATCCCGGGCACTTGAATTTATAAATGATGTTGGACCTCATGAAGGTCTGCAGTTTGTCTTTGTAGCCAAAAAATACATTAATTTTGAGTGGATTGATTGGGATTAGTTTGATGTTGAGGCAGCCGAACTCTTTTTCTATTATTTTCTTAAGTTTGATGGAAAACTTGTTGTCAGATAAGTAAGGAATTGTAGCGAAAAAAAGAAAAATATTTTCGCTACAATTCCTTACTTATCTGACAACAAGTTTTCCATCAAACTTAAGAAAATAATAGAAAAAGAGTTCGGCTGCCTCAACATCAAACTAATCCCAATCAATCCACTCAAAATTAATGTATTTTTTGGCTACAAAGACAAACTGCAGACCTTCATGAGGTCCAACATCATTTATAAATTCAAGTGCCCGGGATGTCCCGGTATCTATGTTGGATCTTGCCGAAGGTTGTTGCAGGTGAGATACTGTAGCCATATGGGATACAGCTTTAGAACGGGTCAGAGACTTGGTAACCCAGAATTTTCTAGTATAAGGAATCATGCCGCCATTTGCAAAATCCAAGTAAACAAAAAACACTTTTCAATTATTGGTGGGACAAAACAAAGCGAATTTCTAACTACCCTTGAGTCATTATATATCAAACGGCTTGTTCCTTCTTTAAACTCTAATATCTCTGCCTCTCCTCTTTTCTTAGCATAACTGAAGTCATAGGTGGGTAACAATTTTTACTTATTCGTTCTTCACCTTTTCCTATGGATGGAGCACTGGTTCTCTTTTGTTTTACTGTTTTAGTTTTTTACGATTTTCCGTTATAAAATCAATAATGTTTTAATACTCTTTTACTATTTTGTTTTAAATTATTGTACAAATTTTAAGAATTTTATATTTATATCTTTTACAGATTGATAATGAACATTGCAATGTTCGAAACGTCTCTAAATAAATTATGGCCTGTTAACTGATGTTTTTTGGACCCTGCTGCACACCAAATATTATATCTTCACCTGTAATCCCTATATATATATATATATATATATATGTATATATATAGATATATATATATATATATATATATGTACATATATATATATATATATATGTGTGTGTGTGTGTGTGTGGGGGGTGTGTGTGTGTGTGTGTGTGTGTGTTTATGTGCGAGTGTGTATAAATGTTTACCTAATATTAATATCGAACTTATATTCTTTTTAAATGATAGGCAAGGTGACTATCAATCATGTCAACATAAGCTTTGAATCCTAAAATGTAGTTGGCACTTCGGTTCCAAATTTTAGAGCATTTGGTGGTATGATTAATAGAAATCTTGCCTTTCAATAGAAGACACTTGGGCTGGATGCTAATAAGAAGTAGAAATTTATACACACATACACACACACACACACACACACACACACACATTGAGAGTGTTGGAGTTTTTTATACATCTACTCTGTGTTTTAAACAACATATCATATTTCATAGAAGCTCTTGACTTTCTAAAGTTGCGAAAAAACAGTATGTAAGTAGTCTCGTTATTTGTATCGTATAATGGATGATGTGTTGATAACTAAAAGAATGTTTGGAAGATTGAAAAACGTGCACGTGTTTAGGGGTATGGCTAACGGTGTGTCGAATTATTTTTTGGTGGAAGGAAAATTCGTTGTAGCAAAAGAGTGGGGGAATAGAGTAGGTGGATGTAAAAGGGAGCTAGTGAGGGTTGAAGAGCTATTGAAACCGGTGGTAAAAAGTAAATATCAAGAATGGTTGGAAATGGCATATGACGAAGTGAAAATAAGAGAAACTGGTAATTTAGAGGAGAAGTGGAAGTTAGTAAAAGAAAATTTTGTTGGGATTGCAAGTGATGTGTATGGCAAGAAAGCTGTTGGAAGCGGCATGAGGAAGGGCAGTGAATGGGGGAATGAAGGAGTGAAGGTAAAACTGGAAGAGAAAAAGAGGACTTTTGAAGAATGGCTGCAGAGTAATAGTGTAGAGAAGTATGAAAAATATACAGAGAAAAATGTGGAAGTAAAGCACAAGGTAAGTGAGGCAAAGAGGGCAGCTGACCTGAGGTGGGGTCATGGACTGGGTCAGTCATATGAAGAGAATAATAAGAAGTTTTGGAAAGAAGTAAAGAGAGTAAGGAAGGCTGGCTCAAGAATTGAAGAAACTGTGAAAGATGGAAATGGAAGGTTGTAAAAAGGAGAGGAGGCAAGGAAAAGGTGGGTGGAATATTTTGAAAGTTTACTGAATGTTGAGGATAATAGGGAGGCAAATATAATTGCTGCTGCAGGTGTTGAGGCGCCGGTGATGGGAGATAAGAATGAGAGTGAGATTACAAGAGAGGAAGTGAGGAGAGCACCAGATGAAACGAGAGCAGGAAAAACATCTGGTATGGATGGTGTGAGAGCTGAGATGTTGAAGGAAAGGGGTGGGGCTGTACTTGAATGGTTGGTGAGATTGTTTAATGTGTTTTGTGTTGTCAGTGGTACCAGTAGATTGGGTTTGTGCATGTATTGTACCACTATATAAGGGTAAGGGAGATGTGCATGAGTGTTGTCATTCAAGGGGTATTAGTTTGTTGAGTGTAGTTGGAAAAGTGTATGGTAGAGTACTGATTAATAGGATTAAGGATAAAACAGAGAATGCAGTCTTAGAAGTATAGGGTGGTTGTAGAAGAGCCAGGGGTTGTAAGAATCAGATTTTTACAGTTAGGCAGATATGCGAGAAATATTTAGCAAAAGGTAAGGAGGTGTATGTTGCATTTATGGATCTAGAGAAAGCATACAATAGAGTTGATAGGGAAGCAATGTGGAATCTAATGAGGTTATATGGAGTTAGTGGAAGGTTGTTGCAAGCAGTGGAAACTTTCTACAAAGGTAGTAAAGCATGTGTTATGATAGGAAATGAAGTGAGTGATTGATTTCCGGTGAGAGTGGGGCTAAGACAGAGATGTGTGATGTTGCCCTGGTTGTTTAACTTGTATGTTGATGAAGGTGTGAGAGGTGAATGTTCGATTACTTGGACGATGATTGAAACTGGTAGACGAGAATGACCATGAATGGGAGGTAAATCAGTTGTTGTTTGCGGATGATACTGTACTGGTTGCAGATGCGGAAGAGAAGCTTGGCCGATTAGTAACAGAATTTGGAAGGGTGTGTGAGAGAAGAAAGTTGAGAGTTAATGTGGGTAAGAGTAAGGTTATGAGATGTACGAGAAGCGAAGGAGGTGCAAGGTTAAATGTCATGTTGAATGGAGAACTAATAGAGGAGGTGGATCAGTTTAAGTACTTGGGGTCTGTTGTTGCAGCAAATGGTGGAGTGGAAGCCGATGCACATCAGAGAGTGAATGAAGGGTGCAAAGTGTTGAGAACAGTTAAGGGAGTAGTAAAAAATAGAGGGTTGGGCATGACTGTAAAGAGAGTTCTATATGAGAAAGTGATTGCACCAACTGTGATGTATGGATCGGAGTTGTGGGGAATGAAAGTGACAGAGAGACAGAAATCTAATGTGTTTGAGATGAAGTGTCTAAGGAGTATGGCTAGTGTATCTCGAGTAGATTGCGTTAGGAACGAAGTGGTGAGGGTGAGAACGGGTGTAAGAAATGAGTTAGCGGCTAGAGTGGATATGAATGTGTTGTGGTGGTTTGGCCATGTTGAGAGAATGGAAAATGGCTGTCTGCTAAGGAAGGTGATGAATGCAAGAGTCGATGGGAGAAATACAAGAGGAAAGCCAAGGTTTGGGTGGATGGAGGGAGTGAAGAAAGCTCTGGGTGATAGGAGGATAGATGTGAGAGAGGTAAGAGAGCGTGCTCGAAATAGGAATGAATGGCGAGTGATTGTGACGCAGTTCCGGTAGGCCCTGCTGCTTCCTCCAGTGCCTTAGATGACCGCGGAGGTAACAGCAGTAGGGGATTCAGTGTAAGAAGCTTCATTTGTTGTGGATACGAGGGAGGGTGGGCTGTGGCACCCTAGCAGTACCGGCCGAACTCGGTTGAGTCCCTCGTCAGGCTGGGAGGACCGTAGAGAGAAGAGGTTCCTATTTTTGTTTCTTTTGTTTGATGTCAGCTACCCCCAAAATTGGGGGAAGTGCCTTGGTATATGTATGTATATATGAAGGAAACGGTAAGGATGTAATCGTTTTCTCCAATGACAAACTCGAAGATCATAATATAAAATAGATTTTGTGCTATTAATTGCTTTATTCGTTAAATAAATATTATCAAAATATAATGAAAACAAAGTCTTGAATAAGTAGCCCACCTTCTACACCAGTAGTGTTTCCATTTCCTCCCTCTTCCTATTTGTTTTCCTATAGACAACTGTGTTCATTGTAAAGGGAAGGATTCCAGACACTGTTTGTCTTGGTCATCATTTGAGATTACTGGCAGAGCTTAACAAGCCTTCCAGTGAGTTGAAGTCCTCCCATCAGTAAGTCTGAGGGACTTACTGGTGATGATTCTCTTTGTAACAGAGTAGCAAACCTTGCAAGAAAATAGCCGCTTTGGGACGCTACCTATTACTATGGTAATGGAGAGAGAGAGAGAGAGAGAGAGAGAGAGAGAGAGAGAGAGAGAGAGAGAGTATTTGGTGAAAAGGAAAACTATTTTTTGAATAATATAAGATCATTAATACATTCCAATTTAAAGTAAGATACCGAATACCAAGATTCCATATGGAAGAGTATTTTTTGAAGTTTAATTTATCTTATATCTTTTGTTGCACTTTTAATTTCTACGGCATTAAATTTTTTGCTTTGAAATAAGATACCCAAAGAATTTTTCCTATTAATAACACCTCTTGTCATGATAATATTGTAGTAAAAATATATCATATTTAGTTTTGACAATTCTTTTTAAAACATCTAATGCGATTCCCTGATTAATCAATATTATTTCCTATTCTAGCTGAATCAATCAATCAACCAATCAGTGTATATATATATATATATATACACATATATATATATATATATATACTGTATATATATATGTATATATATATATATGTGTGTGTGTATATATATACATATATATATATATATATATGTGTGTGTGTGTGTGTGTGTGTGTGTATATATATTCTCATGAAGCTGGTCTTCATGAAAACAGAATATTTTATTCACATATATTATTTGTGTATTTAGGAGATGTATCGCCAGCTCACAAGGTGAAGTCTGCTCACGCAGGATCAAGTAATATATGTAAATTACATAAGACTGGCGTCATAGCTTTAATTGTATTTTCATTCAGTTCCGTATATGCAAATTTACGTTATTTCAAAGATTTAAATCTTTATTTCATGTAGTTTTGTTACTATATCTTATGTAACCTTGTAGGTATTTTGCGTAACACACACAAGGTATGAGCACGACGGATTTCGTCATCTTCCCCACAAGGTTCGAAAAGACATAAAAATTCTAGAGTTCGATTTACTCATTTTTTGAAATAACGAGAGGTGATGGGTGGAGTTACTTGAGAGGGAGTTGCCTCACAAGTAACATTAGTACCCCTTCAAATTACTAAGTTGGCAATCTTACGCCGCTTGAGGTATGCCCGCACACGACGAGAATTATTCACTAGTAATTTCTTGAAGAATTAGGTATATATATATATATGTATATATATATATATATATATATGTATATATATATATATATATATATGTATGTATGTATGTGTGTGTATGTATAGAGCCTAGCAATGCATAAGCAGAAGAAGAGTCGATGGGAAAGAGCCAACATCTGCCAGCCTCTCACCATCCACTACATAACTCCTCTTAAATGTGAATAGTGATTTCTCTCCAATCTATATTGTGTATAGTGTTATTCAAATATTGGTGATATTATGGTGTGTTAATCCAAGTGAAGTGTGTTAATGTATGTGAATTTATATTGTAAAATTTTATAACTAGCCCTGTGTAATTAAGTTAAACAGTGAACCATATTCATTTTGCTTAATCGTTTGGTAATCTTGTGTGAGCCAAAGGACATAAGAGTATTAGTTAAGTATATGTAAGTGTAATATGGATTTATTTTCTATAGTGTTAAAGTGCCAACTTTTACATTAAAGGTTATAATTAAAAGTTTCATAAATTGATTTCTAGTGAAACAATTGATTGTATCATTTTCATTTTGTCTTAGTCGAAAATTTAGTTAAGATTTAAATTTCGAGTGATTCATTTTTGGTGTTAATTCTTTTGAATTTGTGTTATTTTTTATAACGTATATTTACTTTCATAAAAGTGTGTATTATTTTGATCACCAATACTTGATACAGTACATTGCTTGCTATCGCTGACTAAGAACCGAAGTAAGAGATTGATTTTAGAATAGTTCACGTAAAGTAATCACCCAGTTTTGTTTTGAGTGTAAAATAAAGAGACCTTTGGACATTCAGTGTTCTTACGTATTGCCGTCTGGGAGTTGCGTAATATTCTGAGCTCGGTGTAATTTTACGTGTGTATCAGAATTATTTAATAGGTGAGTTTTGGGCCTCGGGAATTTACGTAATCTGCTATATATATATATATATATATATATATAAATATATATATATATATATATATATATATGTATATATATATATATATATATATATATGTGTGTGTGTGTGTGTGTGTATTTATTTCAGATATGAAATATGATGATGAGTTATGTTTGTGTGGAATACATTTTACAAAGAGAGAGACAAAATAAGGACAGACAAATATGGAGGAAAATTCTTTGCGTAGGATTATCATAGTCAATATATTTCTTTCTTTTTGATTCGAGTACCGTTTAACCAGTATAAACAAAAGCGATGATTCTTCATATACATTTATATTCTTAGTCTCCATTGAACAAATCTATTTGATAATCACTTAATTGCGACTTTCACTTTATTGAAGCTCTTGACAAATTTTCCAACTTATTTTCCAATGATTAGACATAAGATGGAAATTCCTGACAGAAAGCAACCACGGTAAAAGGAATATTTCAATGAAAATTTCCTCATATATATAGAAGTAATCAGAAGAAAACTCTATTAAAACATTAGTTATGATGATAATGCATTTCATAAGCGCTTGAAATGTCAGTTTATATATATATATATATATATATGTGTGTGTGTGTGTGTGTGTGTGTGCGAGAGAGAGAGAGAGAGAGAGAGAGAGAGAGAGAGAGAGAGAGAGAGGGAGAGATGGTGTTACGTACATTATAGATTCTGTCGATTTCTTAAAACGAAAATGAGATGAAAGATTTTGGAAAACTACAAAAAGTGGAAATTTTACTTCATTGCCTTTCAACATAAATTATAAAATTTATCGATTATTTAGAAGAGGTTACTTCCCTGTACTTCATCACCCTGAGGCCTATTTTGTGGAGCCTATGAATATTAAGAAATCATTAGCGCTACTTCAAAGGTTATCAGCATATGGCCGCGTGAGAAGAATTTATATTTTCCATTTTAGTGAGAGAAATACCAACAAAACTCTCCGGGAATCTACTTAAATCAACTACTGGGCCTTTTGTGGCGTTACAGAACTTACGAACTCTTCTTTTATATAAATTAGGTGCTGGTTTATTGTGCAATGTATCAGAAAAGGGGTCCTTTTGTTATTTGAAATATTATATAACTTGCTTTGTCACTTAAAGCATATGAATGACGAATATGTATATGTTTCTGTACATTGAAAAGATGTTATTTGAATTTGCTGCTCATTTTTCCTTTGCCTACACATTTACAGAATAGTCTGGCCGATTTTTTTGGCACTATGGTAGATTCTTCTCTTTCTTCCTACACCTGGCAACACGAGGATAACAGAAAAATTCTTCATCACTGAAGGGATTAAATTCTGCAATGTAATTGTTCAGTGGCGGCTTTCCTCTTGATAAGCGTAGAAAAGACTCTTCAGCTATGGTAAATCGCTCTTTTTTGGGAAAGTATTCCAATGTTCAACCATTGATCTCTAGTCTTACGTAGGGCCAGAGACTTTGTATCAAGGTTATCCACTGTCTTGCTATATAGTTTTTTTGCTTAAAATTACACTATTTCCTTCCCGCAGTGAGCTATTTTCCTTGTTGGAGACCTTGGGCCTATAGCATCGGGCTTTTCTAGCTTGGGTTATAGCTTTACTAGTGGTCTTAAAATGTCCATTCGGTAAAATGTAGAATTAAGAATGAATCGCTTAATAAAGAACATATGCAATGGTAATCATAGTGGTCCTCTATAAAAGTTATCAAATTACCATAAACTGCCATGATCTATAAATAATCTCCATTCCTCGATGCATGTGATTACATGACATGGTTTTGTTATAATTTATTCATTCCTTGTACACCCAGGTGCACATATTTGTAAGACTCACAAACGCAAATATATATATATATATATATATATATGTATGTATATATATATATATATATATATGTAAATACATATATATATATATATATATATACATATATATGTATATATATATATATATATATATGTTAGTGTGGTACTGTTATAAACACACATTAGTTTTCAAATCAAATGTCTCTTTAATGTGTAATAATGTTTGGACTTGGTAAATTACTTCTTCTGAATAAGTCTAAATAAGTTAACTTTAAAACAGTTTACTACTTTAAAAAACAGTTATGAACATCTCCATCACAGGAGTATAGATGGTTTGGTCAGATGACCATTCCGTATGACAGCTTGACCAGACATAACTAAAATATCCATATTGATGATAACGTCTAGTTAGTTATCTCAGCATTTAATGATATATGTAAACACAACATTAATACCGAAAGGTACTTAGATCCGGTGAGAGACAACTCTTTCTCACGGCTTGTATTGTGTTTACTCTTCATGGAAAATGTTACATTGCAAATGTTTAGCAGTGTCTTGACTTTCGCATCCTGCTTATGACTGATTTAGCGTTCTCACACTCGCTCCTAACTTCTACATTGACCTCTTGGGTCATCGATTTAAACATGTAATTTTACATACATTACTTTAGCTCGGTCAGCTACCTTCAATTAATTGAACTCTAATGACACGTTCAAAATATGTTTACTAGGAGTGTGACTGGATATATATATATATATATATATATATATATATATATATATATATATATAAATATATATATATATATATATATATATATATATATATATATATATATATATATATATATACATATATTATTTTTTTTTCTAACTTTAGCCATAAACAAACGATGAAGGATGAATGTTCAAATGGGTACATTTTAAGAAAATTATATACCTAAAAGATATTGCCAAAACAAAGAAAAATGCATGAAAAATACAGATCATGTACTGTATATGGTACATTGCTAGCAAATGATTATATGGTACCAAAAAAAAATACTGATGTACATATGATTTGGTAACTTGTAAAGAATAGTTGTCACCTTTGTCAAAAATACAGATTATTATAATACGGTAACTAATAAAGAATATTTGTTACCTTGGTAAAGATATAATTTTAGTGCACAAACACGAATTCCTGGTACATACACGCACCACGGTTTAGTATGTATATATATATATATATATATATATGTTATATATATATATTATGTTATATATATATATATATATATATATATATATATATATATATATATATATATAAATATATATATATATATATATATATATATATTATTTTTATATATAGGGCTTATATATTTTATTAGATGCCCATAGATTCTTTATTTTAACATTTAGGGCTTATACATTTTATTAGACAAATGTGCTCCTTTGAGCGAATGAAGGGGCTAATTTCAAACAGCTTTAAATTGCAATAAATAAGGAGTTTTGTCTGGACATGGCAAAACGTTTTGTTTGATCTCCATCTTATTTTTACTTAACCTACGCCAAACAAAGATGTTAACGGCGATAAATATCATCACCGTAACGCTGATTGCTGCTAGTAATACGTAGAAATAAAGATCGGCATAAGTCGGTGACGTGTGGTCCATCTCGGTTAATTTCATCAACCGCTTAGCCACTCGTGCGTTGTATGGGAGAGGTAAAGATGGGATTGTAGTCTACCACGTGAAATTCGTGAAGTAGGCCCGTTCTCTGATGATAGTGTTGATTCCTCGGACCGTGTAATTCGTGGACATACTGATGCAACCATCTGCTGCAACGAAGATTTGGGAATAGGACGTGGATCCGTCCGGGCATGATATATTGAAGCCGGCCTTGTCGTATCGTATCCACGAGCAGTTGTTCAGTCTGCAATTGAACTTATTATCGTCAAAGGGATAAAGTTTTTTCAGACAATTTTCACGTGTATGGGAGAGAGCACCGTTTAGCACTATACCTAACTCGCATGAATCCATTGAGTTTTTATGGAATTCAAAGGAGTCAGCTGTACATATTTTTTTATTCATTGCGTCTGAACAGTGAGTTAATTGATTTGAGTCTTTAATGACCGTATATGTTTCCTTGTCTGGGGAAATCAATATGTGTCCTGTCAAACTGGATATTACTGGGTTTGAGTTATTCGTCATGAAAGTCGGAAATGGTGATATCCTGTAAGATAGCCAGGCATCGGAAGAATCAAAGGGAATTATAATCATAATCCTGTGATTTTCAACGCTTACTGTAATTAGGCTGTAATAAAATTCTAACCTACGTGAGTCTAACAAAGGAATATAACCTAATTTCTTCCGTCCGTTCTCCACAATTAACGTTAAGTCTCTTATCGGCATCAAATGCGGTGACAGTACACCTTTAGTCGCTAACGTAATAGCTTCCACATAGTCTTTTGGTTTCTCAATGAAATATGCAATTCTATTATGGATATGATCTATTTTTGAATTATAATACGTTAACGTTGCCAACAAATCTTGTACTTCCATAATCTGACTGATATTACTAGAATGTTCGTTCACCAAACTCATAATTTGATTGATTGAAGCTAACTGATTCCTTAGTTCTGATAAAATCAATTAATTTTCATGAGTTAAAAATTCAATTTTCTTATTTTGATTACTAATCTTAAGATGATTGGAAATCCCTAAGCCTAAACTTGCAACAGATCCAAAGATGTTAAGTGCAGCAAAAATAAACGGGTTACGTTTTTCAAGGTTAGTGTGTCTTACTGTCCACATCAAAAGGTCACGAGCCAAAGATTCTGCCTCGTAAGTCTTATTTTGCAAGTCGTCGGATAGCATCTCTGCAACTCTGTGTCGATGCAAGCGAACTCTCTGTATTAAAAGGAAAGTGTCTTCTATGCATTTCATTTAATGAAGCAGCAAACCTTGAAATGGCGCTCTTTAAGATATTGACGTCATTCTCTGGGAGAAAAATTGCTTGCATGCGTACTTCTATAACTATGTTACTTGATGTAATAAAAACGTCTTCTTGTCTCTGTACTATAGTGCCATATTTAAAATCTATACTGATAGTTTTAGAGCTCTTCCCACACGAGAAAAATGTCTGAGCGAACAATATCACTCCTAACAATAAAAACTTCATCTTGGAAACCTGTAATGAGAAAAATATATGTAATTACTCCTGTATTAAGAAGAAAAAAATTTTAACATATAAATTTCATAGATAAAAAATAAAAATAAAAAATTCTCTCACTTCCTTCTCTCTTATTTTAATTTCCTATGTGAGCCAATGGTACAATTCTCTCATCAGTGGGTTGGGATACGTTTTGAACTCTAAATCTATTGGCCGTTAATGTTTCCAAAATGTTAAATGGGCCTTCAAACTTAGGTGTTAGTTTATAATTGAGTCCTTTACGTACATTTACCTGTATGTATACATTATCAACCACGGTATATGTTTTAGTTGGCTTCGCTATTTTATCATGATTCCTTTTCATTATGATTTGTGATTCTTCTAAATTCTTTCGAAGGATATCAAAACGACTTTTTCTTGCATTTATATATTCTTTTGAAGGATTTGATAAATTAGTTGTAGGCGTTAATACATGGAAAGGCGTTCTAACTGGGGTACCATACAATGCCTCGTGCGGCGACATTTTAATTGATATATGATATGAGCGATTCAGAGTACTTAGTACCGCAGGTATTGCAATATCCCAGTTGGGGTCTGATCCCCCTAGTGTTAATCTTAATATGTTTAAAACCTTCCTATTTGCTCTTTCCACTAGCCCATTTGACTCTGGGTGATAGATCATGGTATTGATTTTCTTTATTCTAAGGAATTCACACAATGAGGTAAGGAAGGGATTATTAAATTCTCCACCCGAGTCTGAGATTATCATGTGTGGAATTCCATGTTTACAAATGTAACACTCGTAAAACTTCCTAGCGCATTCAATCACAGTTTTAGTTTTAAGCGCTATCAGTTCTGTATATGGAGTCAAAGCATCTACAATTACTAAGAGGTGCTTATTTCCTCTGTCTGACTCGTAAAATCCTGTTAATAAATCTAAATGTATCATTTATAAGGGTTGATTGAGCACGGGATAAGCCCCTAGGCTGACAGGTGTTTTTGTGTGACCTGTGTTTTCCTGACAAGTGTGACAATTAGTTATGTGTTTTTTTATATCTGTAAGCATCGTATGCCAATAAAACAATGATTTGGCTTTCTGTGACATTGTGGAGAACCCAGGGTGTCCATGCAATGGATTTGCATGCAACCAATTTAGGACAGTGGATATAAGTGAGATTGGTACCACTACCTGGTCGTTAGTCACATGTGGTGTATTGCGGGTTTTCCTTGTCACGGATCTACACAGAATATTGTCTTTGATTATATAATTCTGCTGCGTATACTTTATATATTCCCTTTCCTTACGATTTCCTTTCAAAGCATTTATGTTTTTTCTAATTTCTGATCTTTTCTTTGCTCAGTCTGTAATAATTCAGCGCTCCAGCCCAGATCTTCTTGTTCAGATACAGTTTTAACAATAGGCATGGATATTGATATCTATTAATTCAGCTAATGGCTCCGTACAAGATGACACGGGGTTGCGTGACAATGCATCAGCAATGATATTTCCTTTCCCTGGTAAATACCCGATTTTCGCGCCAAAATCTTGGATGATCAAATGCCACCGAGTTCGTTTGGGGCTGTGACTAAAGCCTTTAAAGAAGTCGGTTAGGGGTTTATGATCAGTAAGAACCTTGACGGGATAACCGTATATTATGAACTTAAAATGCACTAGTGAATTAACAATAGCTAATCCTTCCTTGTTTATTACTGCATACTTACTTTCGGAAGTTCTCAGTTTTCGAGAATAAAAAGCTATCAGGAAAAAATTTTTTTCATATTGCTGAAGCAATACCCCTCCTACTCCTAAGTCTGAGGCGTCTGTTGCAATGAAGAATTCCTTACCGAAGTCAGGAAATTTTAAGATAGGAGAACTACACAGTTCATCTTTTAAGGTATTAAATGCCTGTTGATGCTGCTCAGACCATATGAAATCTACGCCCTTCTTCGTAAGATCAGTTAGGGGAGCGGCTATTATTGAATAATTGCGTATAAAACGCCTGTAATATCCACTACACCCCCGAAATTGCTGTATTCCCTTGACATTAGTAGGTATCGTAAAGTTACGGATAGCCGACACCTTATCGTGGACTACTTTAAGACCTTGGCTAGACACCGTAAAACCCAAATAGACCAATTCTGTTTTGAAAAATTCACACTTACTAATCTTTACCCTTAAGTTATGTTGTCTTAGTCTCTGTAGTACTAGTTCTAGTTTAAGTAGATGTTCTTCTAAGGTATTGGAAAAGATTAAAAGGTCGTCCATATAGGCATGCAATATATCCCCTAGCAAGTCTCCAAACACTATGTTAATCATTCTAGTACAGTGGTACCTCTACATACGAATTTAATCCGTTCCACAACCGACTTCGGAAGTAGAAAATGTTCGGATGTCGAAACGAATTTTCCCATAAGAATACATTGAAATAGGATTAATCCGTGGTTGAGCCCAAAAACCTATGATAACTCCTTAATAAATTACAACACATGACAATAATGCACACTAAACTAGATAATAGACATGTAAAAAAGAATAATTATCAAAAAATGATAAATAAGAAACGGGTTTTTAGCGTCACTTTACCTTAGAAACTCCAGCGCAGGTGTTGTTGGTCTTGCTACGCAGAGAGGAGACGGACGGGCGGTGAGGAGGTAGAGAGGTTAACTACGATAAACGTACACTACCGTAACTTATTCTAACTTACACTAAGTGAACTTTAACCTAACTTAACTTATTTATTTTTTTTATTCTTATATTTTATATTTTTTTTTTACATTTTCTTTTTTTTCTTTTTGATGATTAATTTTAATCACTTTCACTCTCTCCACTTAAAATTGATTTAATTTTTTTCTCTTCACTCTTTGCCGTTTTCTTTGAACCACTTCCTTCCTCTTCATCACGAGTTCGCTTTGTAGTTTTTTTAAAGAAGCTATCGATAGAAAGTTGCATGGTACGGCTTTTCAGAATGTTTCGAAAATGAGTTAGGCAAACATCATCGAACTGCGTAACTACACGACAAACCTGCAATTTTTTGGGATGGTATTTGTCGATGAAGTCAACCACGTCTAGATATTTTCCTAAGATCTCTTTTATTTGCGCCGAACCTAACACATTTTCTACCTCCTTGATCCTTTCCTCGTCATCACTCATGTGCTCAGACATAGCATGGAGTTCCTTGAGCTCCTCTGCGGTAAGTTCGTCGTGATGTTCGGCGACGAGTTCCGTGATGTCATCTGCGTCGACTTCCAGACCCATGGACTTGCCAAGGTAGACGATTTCCTCTACGTCATCCGCTGCACCCACCACGGGATCTGGTTCGGGGTCAAAACCTTCAAAATCTCGGGGAGAAACTGCATCAGGCCACAGCTTCTTCCAGGCAGAATTGAGGGTTCGTCGAGTTAATCCCACCCAAGCCTGATCTATAATCTTCAAGCAGTGCACGATGTTGAAGTGGCTTTTCCAAAATTCACACAAAGTTAAGTTTGTGCATTGCGTGACATTAAAGCACTGCTTGAATAGGTGCTTGGTGTAGAGCTTCTTGAAATTCGAGATGACTTGCTGGTCCATGGGCTGGAGGATAGAGGTGGTATTCGGTGGAAGATACAGCACCTTTATGAACTTAAATTCATCGAAGATATCATCTTTAAGTCCGGGGGGGGGGGGTGAGCGGGCGCATTGTCAAGGCATAGCAGGCACTTTGAAGGCAATTTCTGCTCATGAAGATACTTCACAGAAGGGCCAAAAACTTGTTTAACCCATTGGACAAAGAACTGCCTAGTGACCCAGGCCTTCGACTTGGATCGCCAGAGAAGATGAAGCTGGTCCTTATCCACATTGTGTGCCTTAAAGGCCCTAGGGTTCTCCGAATGGTAAACCAGTAAGGGCTTGACTTTAAAGTCCCCGCTAGCGTTGGCACATAGGGTAAAAATCAACCGATCCTTCATTGGCTTATGCCCAGGCAATTTCTTCTCTTCGGCGGTGATGTAGGTTCGACTGGGCATCTTCTTCCAAAACAGCCCGGTTCCATCACAATTAAACACCTGCTGCTCTACGTAGCCTTCTTCCTGCACGATCCTTTCAAAGTTCTTCACAAAGTCAGCTGCAGCCTTTGTGTCCGCACTAGCAGCCTCTCCGTGGCGAACAACTGAATGAATCCCGGACCGTTTCTTAAATTTCTCAAACCAGCCACGAAATGCCTTGAAATCGTCTGAGGAAGGTTCAGTTGAACTCTCCCCAGCATCACCCCCAGAGCTCTCCTCCTTCAAGTCCGAGAAGATGGCGTGCGCCTTCTCGCAGATGATGGTTTCGGTGATGGTGTCACCAACAATCTCTCTGTCCTTGATCCAGATTAGCAGAAGTCGTTCCATCTCTTCTATGATAGGGCTACGACGTTTTGAAATGATGGTGATCCCCTTAGAAGGTTTCACTGCTTTAATGGCTTCCTTCTGTTTCAAGATTGTCGAGATCGTCGACATATTACAGCCATATTCTTTAGCATGTTCACTCACGCGGACGCCACGCTCATGTTTTTCAATAATTTCTTGCTTTACGTCTAAAGAAAGCATTTCCTTCTTCCTTTTCTCACCACTACCACTACCACTTGCAAAACTAAGCCTTTTAGGACCCATGCTTTACGTAAATTACCGTAAAAGGATGAACGTAGAAAATCACAATTAAAACAGTAATAGCAGAACGCACAGGGCACAACCACACGAAGCCGACGAGAACAGAGGACTGACCCAAGCCACGCTAATTGAGGGTCCCTACGAGGTCGAAGTGCTGCCTTCTATCGGCGGAAATAAAAAATACATCCGGCGCTATGAGTACCACCTACGCGTACGGGTATTGTTTACTTCGGGTGTCGAAAAAAAATTCGGGTGTAGAGTAGGAACATGTTCGAATTGTACTTCGCGTGTCGAAAAATTTGGATACAACCGGTACAACGAAAATTGCTTACTTCGTGTGTCGAAATAAAATTTGGGTGTAGAGTCAAAAAATTGCTCGAATTTTACTTCGGATGTTGGAAAATTCGGATGTAGATACGTTCATATGTAGAGGTTCCACTGTAAATGTTATGGGACACAACGTAAACCAAAAGGCATACGTATTCATAATGTCCCCTGGCTGTGCTGAAAGCAGTGTATGGAATACTATTTTCTTCTAATAATATCTGGTGAAAGCCTTTAAGTAAGTCCAAACTGGTAAAATATTTATTCTGACCTAACAAAGATAAAATATCATCAGTACATGGCACTGGGAATCGATCAGGGATCGTTTCCTCATTCAAGCGACGGAAATCTACGTAGATACGCCATGTTCGATCTTTTTTCGGTACAACTATTAATGGAAAATTATTAGGGCTGTTCGATTTCCTAATGACTTCTTCTAGCTTTTTACCTACTTCATCATTTAGCTCATTCTGGAATTTCATAGGGAGTCTGGACGAGGGTACATAGATAATTTTCTGCTTGTACTTTAACCTTATTTGATGTTCTATGACATCCATTTTACCTAAGGATCCATCCGTAGTGGAAAAAACATCATGATATTTAGTTAAAAGTCCAAAATATTTCTGCTGAATATCTTCTTCTTGAATGTCTTTACTGATTTTATTTTTAATAAATTGCAAAAGGGACTCATCCGCAACTGATTGAGCGTGATTGATTTCAGCGACGGTAGGAATACGATGTTTATAAACTTCTACATCCAAGATATGTTGATTTTTGTGAATTACTAAAGTGGTATTTAAATGATTACAGACTTCAATATTACATTGTTGATGTGAGCCTACTGTATAAATAGCTTGTGTGACGGACAATCCGTTAGTTTACAAATCCCGGTAACATTTTCATTATTTATACTATTAAATTCGAAGGTACGTTCGGCTCGATAGATTGCGTGCAAGATGATATTACGGGTGAACGAGAATTCTGTTGGGTCGCGTATATTATTTCTTTATTAATGAGACAAGTTATTGGTTCTTCAACGTACGTCACTGTTTTATTTGTCGTCTCCTTTTATCCAAAACTGATTTTAAGGTATTAGAAGACTTATAGAATTTTCCTTTGATATACACGCCGTGTTTGGCAGGGGCTAAGATAATGTTTTGATTACCTATAGACAGATATCTTATAATTACAGCTGGATACATATCAATGTTTTGCACAACAACAGAGGTATCGGCAAACATGCGCTTTCTGACATTGTACTGAACATGAGTTACGCCTATTACATTTAATTCATTATTTCCTATACCCGAGAGCCTTACTCCGGACTTCTCTATAGGGAAGTTCGAAAACAACAAATGATGTGTCCTCAAATCCATGATATTACGTGGACTATCAGAGTCAAAAAATAATGTAAAGGATCGGTGTTCTAAATTTACAGCATATAATGATGGTCGTAACTCATTTTGACTTATTATTGTGTAAATTTGTTGCAAATCTACGGTAGTATGCACACATTTATTTGATTCGCTCATGTGTTTCGTAGGAAAATCTATTGCCTCACAATGATCTGATAAAACATTAAATGGATTATTTAACACTATTGATATTGATTTAAATGACCCAACATCACTCTCTTCCCCACTGGAGTTAATTATGTGGTATTTGCTTTGCTCTGCACTTTCTGAAAATTAGTCTGACCTTGCGAGTTCTGGCTAGACGGCCCAGGATCAGAGTTATTTGAAGAACTGTTTGTTTGTTTTTGATTCTGAACGACATTGACGTTTGGCTGTTTCTTCTTATTGAACTGAGGATTTTTCTTTTTATTTCCATATGGAACTGACTGTGGAGGTGTCTTACGTGAGTAGCACTGACTATATGAATGAGTTGAACTATTATGTAACAAACAGAATCTCGTTCTGCAGTCTGCAATCAAGTGACCTTGACGTTTGCAATTATAACACGTCATTCCTGCGACTTGACTATTATTAACTACGTTTACTTGTTGTGGCTTTGTTTCATTTTTTGCAAAAACTTGTGTAAACAAGGGATCAAGATCAGTACACTTAGACATGTGTTTCTTTATCTGTTTATATACGTCCAATTCTGTACTTGCTGGTGTTAACTTTTTATCAAAACACCGCACTAAAGCTTCAGGCAACATAAGTGTCATGCAAGTTAAATACATTAATCGTAAGAAATCTTTCACGGACATGTTATCTCTAGTAACCCAAGTGGAATTACCTAAAATATCTTGATACTCGTTTAGCCTATCGGCAATGAGAGCTGCTCTCTCTATAACATAAAGCCAAGTCATAGTTGCTTGATTGAGTGTATTTCTTAATGTTAAAACTACATCCAAGGCTTCCTCACCGCCATAGACCGCATGTAGCCTAACTTTGAAACTGTCCCATGTAACTGCCTCTTGAAACGAAACTCCCCTCAAATACGCACTCGCATCTCCTTTAGAAAAGTCTATAAAACTTTAAGCTTCTTGTAATTGTACAAATGGGTCTATAATTTGTATAGCATTTAAATGGGCGTCGACGGAAGAAATCCACGACTCAACATTCTGAGGTAAGAAGCCACTGACTCGACCTTGAAAAGAAAGGATAGCTGATCGGGCATTAACTAACGTAACAATGGGAGCGGGGATGGGGTTACTCGGGCCGGGGATGGGGTTACTTGGACTTACAGGAGGTGTCATGTTGACTCTAACTTGTTTTTTATCTCTTCGATTCCTTGCAATCCTATCAAAATCTCTATATGAATACAGACGTCCACTGCGTAAACGCATAAACACTATTCAAATAAAGATCATAACATAATCCCTCAATACAATGATACAAATATAAAGATATATCCCGAGAACTTCTGAAAGAAAACGGAATTAGCACAGAGAGAAAAAAAATTCTAGATGAGAATTCGAAGTTGAATACAGTTTCCTTTAATGAAAGAACAAATGAAGATTAGCAAACAATAATGGGCGATCGACTCGTGATAACTACACTTCACTGTCTAAAACTGAAATGAATAAAGAAATGTACTTAGCTTGGGTTTATATGGGCAAAGGGTGATGTCGTTTCCTCTCTCTCTCACTGGTTTGTGAGAGTTTTGATGTTTGGGTGAATGTTTTCGGTCCGATTTCCCGTTGTAATGTTGAATGTAGAGTTTCCTGGATATGATTCTCGAATGTTTAATAAACGTTGAATGTCAGTCCTTCGTTTTCTTAAGATGTTGATTGAAGATCCAGTTCCTTAGTTTGTATAACATTTATTTGTTGGTATTCAATGTGTTCATTTCTTCGGTGGACGTAGATGCTTCGTCAAAATTGTAGATTCATTACTTTTGATTTCCTTGATACTAAAGTTGATTTAGGTTAACCGCTGCCACCAATTGTTAGTGTGGTACTGATATAAACACACATTAGTTTTCCAATCAAATGTCTCTTCAATGTGTTATAATGTTTAGACTTGGTAGGTTACTACTTCTGAATAAGTCTAAATAAGTTAACTTTAAAACAGTTTATTACTTTAAAAAACAGTTATTAACATCTCCATCACAGGAGTATAGATGGTTTGGTCGGATGACCATTCCGTATGACAGCTTGACCAGAAGTAACTAAAATATCCATATTGATGATAACGTCTAGTTAGTTATCTCAGCATTTAATGATATATGTAAACACAACATCAATACCGGAAGGTACTTAGATCCGGTGAGAGACAACTCTTTCTCACGGCTTGTATTGTGTTTACTCTTCATGAAAAATGTTACATTGCAAATGTTTAGCAGTGTCTTGACTTTCGCATCCTGCTTATGACTGATTTAGCGTTCACACACTCGCTCCTAACTTCTACATTGACCTTCCGGGTCATGGATTTAAAAGTAATTTTACATACATTACATATATGTATGTATGTATATATATGCATATATATATATATATATATATATATATATATATATATATATATATATATATATATATATACAAATATATATATATATATATATATATATATATATATGTATATATATATATATATATATATATATATGTGTGTGTGTGTGTGTGTGTGTATGTATACTGTATATATATATATATATATATATATATATATATATATAGAGAGAGAGAGAGAGAGAGAGAGAGAGAGAGAGAGAGAGAGAGAGAGAGAGAGAGAGAGAGAGAGAGAGAGAGATTGATATTAATGGGGCATGCCTTGGCAACTTAAGATTTTTAGATGACATAGTTTTGTTTACTAAATCATAGGGAAAATTACAGAAGCTGATTGAAGATTTCAATAGAGAAAGCAGAAATGTAGGACAGAAAATGAATAGGATTAAAACTAAGATAATGTTCAAAGAAAATGCAGAGACAACATATAAGAATTATGGACGAACCTGTAAAGATTGTTAATGAATGTACGCGCTTAGGACAGACAGCGTGTTTCCCCAAGAAACGACACCAAAATTAAGAGAAGGATGACCATGGGATGGACAGTATTTGGTGAACAAAATTAAATTATGAGAAGAAAAATTCCGATTTCTCTAAAAGTAGCAATTTTAGATCGTCAATCCATAGTCTTCTCTTCTCTCCTAGGATTCTTTTACAATCTTTAGGAACCCATTCCGTTATTCCTAATGTCTATCTATTATCTGCCATTCTCTTTATATGTTCTGCCCATGTCCATTTCTTTTTCTTATATATTGTTAGAATATCCTCGTATCTACGTTGCTTCCTTTCTCTGTCGTAGTATTATTCCCATAATTATTCGAACCTTAACTCTCTGAAATTGTAACTAGCCTATATTCTAAGGCTTTAGCGAGGCTCCAAGTTTCTGATGCATAAGATAAGACTGGTGGGAACATCCCAAATACTTTTTCTATTTTGAGAAAGCTCTCCATCATTTGCTTATCGTTCTTTTTAATTTCGGTATTGTGTCCTGTGTAAACACTTACTGTCTGTGCAACATACGTACACTCACTAACAATGTCTACAGTTTCGCCCATAACTTATTTGCAGTGGCTCT
>NC_090760.1:37733551-37756051 GCF_036898095.1 Palaemon carinicauda | reverse complement strand
AACTGAAAATAAATAAAAAAAAAAAAAAAAGTTAAACAAGACCACCGGTTGCATTAGGCTTTAAACTAAATATAACGTAAAGATCAAAGAGGGATTCAGTAAGCATCTTGAGTGTTGCATCCCATGAGATTGGTTTGGACCATGAGAGCTCTTGGCTGAGAGCGAGAGGCTCCTTCTACTTCTCATGGAACCTGACATCAAAGCTCAGGATAAATTGCTGAGAAAACTTTCCCTTCAAACTTGGTGTACGATGATCATCTTCTAAGTTTATGAAATGGCTGTTTTCAGTCATGAGAATAGAGAGAGAGAGAGAGAGAGAGAGAGAGAGAGAGAGAGAGAGAGAGAGAGAGAGAGAGAGAGAGAGAGAGAGAGAGAGAGAGAGAGATGGTTAATTTAAATTAAATTTTACATGACTTTTTTCACAAAAGCGTGTCGTGCGTTGCTGTTGATATTCTATATTAAAAAGGATGATGTAACATCAAGAGCAGCCAGTAGCTAAAGAGGTCAGCGTGTAGTGTCTGATGAGATCTTGTTTAAACCTCAAGGGACGCATCTCCTTAGAACATGTTGCTTACAAAAGCCACATATGTGGAATTTTTTGATATGTGAATTATTTTAATGCAAGTTCATAATAATAATAATAATAATAATAATAATAATAATAATAATAATAATAATAATAATAATAATGGAGCCAGTTCTGTCCTTATCCGTAGGATTTACTATTATAGGTGGTACGTTGGCCAGGACCCAAGCCACCCGTTGAAATACTACCGCCAGAGAGTCATTGGGTCCTTTGACTGGCCAGAAAGTACTACATTGGATCCTTCTCTCTGGTTACGGTTCTTTGCCTTTGCCTACACATACGCCGAATATTCTGGCCTATTATTTACATATTCTCCTCTGTCCTCAAACACCTGACAACACTGAGATTACTAAACAATTCTTCTTCTTTCAAGAGGTTAACTATTGCACTGTATTTGTTCAGTGACTACTTTCCTCTTGGTAAGGGTAAAAGAGACTTTAGTTATAGTAAGCAGCTCTTCTAGGAGGACACTCCAAAATAAAACCATTGTTCTCTTGTCTTAGGTAGTGCCATAGCCTCTGTACCATGGTCTTCCACTGTCTTGGGTAAGAGTTCTCTTGCTTGAGGGTACACTCAGACACACTATTCTATCTGATTTCTTTTCCTCTGGTTTTGTTGAAGTTTTTATATTTTATATAGGAAATATTTCTTTTAATGTTACTCTTCTTAAAATATTTTATTGTTCCTTCTTTCCTTTCCTTACTGGGCTATTTCCCTGTTGGGGCCCCTGGACTTATAGCATCCTGCTTTTCCAACTAGGGTTATAGCTTAGCAAGTAATAATAATAATAATAATCTTTTACCAAAAAAAAAATAAAAATAAATAAAAAAAAATAAAGGTGAAATAGAGCAATAAAATTTCTGATGTAGAAAATATTTTGTTAAAACATTCCCTTACATAGCAATATGATATATCACAATGTATTATATTATTGATATAAATCTGAATATTATGATTCCTTATTACCAAGCTACAACATTTTCTGAAAAAAACAGAATTCTACAAGCCCAGGGGCCCCAACAAGTAATGTAGCCTCCGAGAGAAAAGGAATTGAGATTACAGCAAAGAAACTATATACCATTATGGAGTGTATTATTGACATAGGTCCGATTATCAAAATTTCAAGTTATTAATAATGTCTATAGCCAAGCTATAACACTGGCTGGAATAGCAGAATGTTACAAGCCCAAGGGACCCGTCATGGAATGTACCTCACTAAGGAAAATGATATAAAAGTATAGCAAGTAAACTATAAAAAGGTGAAAAGTAAAAACGATATAATATTCTATGAATCCAAAAAACAATAAGAACTGTAAATTAGAATCATATCAGCCTATTTAAAATGTATATATGCACACACACAGACACACAAACACGCACAGACACACACACACATATAAATATATATATATATATATATATATATATATATATATATATATATATATATATATATATGATAAATTTTTGCACATTTAAACGTGTTTCTTTCATATTTCAAAATATGCCTTATATATTAATACATTAAAGTCTGGATTCTCTTAACGACCTCGGGATCAGAGTCCCAGGCGGAACCGCCCAAAGACTATAATATCGGACCGGCGGGGATTTGAACCCTCGTCCAGGATATCTGTATGCCAGTGACCATACCACTCAGCCACGAAGAAAGACTTTCTTCGTGGCTGAGTGGTATGGTCACTGGCATACAGATATCCTGGACGAGGGTTCAAATCCCGCCGGTCCGATATTATAGTCTTTGGGCGGTTCCGCCTGGGACTCTGATCCCGAGGTCGTTAAGAGAATCCAGACTTTAATGTATTAATATATATGGCTTATTTTGAAATATATATATATATATATATATATATATATATATATATATATATATTATATATATAAAATATATATCTGTATATATAATATATATTTATATATATATAACATATATATCTGTATATATAATATATTATATATATATATATATATATATATATATATATATATATATATGTGTATATATATAATATATATATATATATATATATATATATATATATATATATATATATATATATATATATATATATATATATATATATATATATATATATATATATATATATATATGTATATATACATATATATATATATATATATATATATATATATATATATATATATATATATGCATGTGTATATATATATGTGTGTATGTGTGTAGATATATATCTCTCTCTCTATCTATATATATATATATATATATATATATATATATATATATATATATATATATATATATATATATATATATATATATATATATATATATATATATATAGTAAATTCTAACTTTTGAAGGTCAACCATTTCATCTACCAAATTATGAATATCATTACACAATCTGGTCACAGCTCTTGAGTACTTTGTAGCGTTGAACCTTATGATTGAATGGGCAAAGCTGTTAGAATTAACTGCATACTTGGTACTACGCACTACAAGATTAAACTGAGCAGGTGAAGACCAGCCAGAAGAACAATGCTACAGACAAATGTAGTTTGCCGATGCAATAACAACGAAGGAATATATTATTGAAATAGAAAAAAAAAAGTTTCTTTTTTTCGAAGAGTGTCTGCAGCGAGAAGAAAATGAGCTAGTGGTTGGTCAAAGATGTCTGCACCTTAATTGGTGTTTACAGAATATCAGCAACAAACCGTCCCCTGAAGAAATTATCTGTTTATAGTAAAAGTAATCACGAGGCGTTTCTTGTGCACTTTTGTTATGACGCAACATATAGTCCATATTGCATCAGAAATTTGTTCCAGAAGCATTTATCACGTGACCGAATTTGGGAATGACGATTAACCACCGTAATCATTTCCTCTCATAGGGTATAACAGCTTTCTGAAGTGATTGTCCAGATGAGATCGACACAAGATAAAAAATAAAAAACAGAAGTCGGACAGAGCCACGTTCCGACAATTCTTTAGATGACAAACAAATATGAAAAGAATAGGCCAGACTATTCGGTGTGTGTTTCGCAAAGGGAAAATGAACCGTAACCAGAGAAAAGGATCCAATGTAGTACTGTCTGGCCAGTCAAAGGATCACATAACTCTCTCGCAATAGTATCTCAACGGGTTGCTGATGCCCTAGCCAGCCTACTACCCAATTCAGTCTATTTCAGATAATATATATATATATATACAGTATATATATATATATATATATATATATATATATATATATATATATATATATATATATATATATATATATATATATATATATTGCCCAATGTTCATAACTAACGAAATTAAGTCATAGCTTACGTTTTAACTGCCTTCCTTGTTATAACACCAGGGGGAATCAGACATGTGTGTAGCCCAACCTATGATTTTTTCTCACCCTGGAGCTACAAGCTATAATTATCAGCGGAACCTGAACTCGACCTCTCCCTATGGTGGGCATTGAAAAAAAAAAAAAAAAAAAAAGAGGCATTTTTATAATCTTTTTGTATCTTAGCGATAAAGGTGAGAAGACAATCAAAAATTGAATCATCTAAGTCTGGATTCCAATAGATCATGGTCCTGCTAAGTACCAACGAAATAAACTAAATGGCATGCTGTTTGCTATCACTTTCTAATTGTTTGATAATTGCAATGATAGAACAATTTGCATTGTTAAGATAGTCCTTACAGTTCTGACAAGATGCCCAGCTCAGACTCAAGTGAACACTGAACTTTCATCCAAATTTTCTCCTGAATACAAACTTAATGTTTTTGGAGCCAAGATAGATTTCAGATCTATGGAAGCCCAAGTCATACATAGTTTAACAGCCAGTGCATACCTCTGCCTTGAGAATGAGATCTTTTGACTATTTCATATTGATACAAGCATTCTTCCAGTTATGCTCCTTTGGCTAGGGCATTTTACTACAGAAGATTAATAGATAGTTACATGAAAACTCTAAAGCATCACTATTCAATGATCACTCATCTAGTTTTCATTCGGTCAGTTATTCATGAACCATCGCTACTAACTCAAGACTAATTAGCATTTTCTTAGCAATGGTTGTAGGAATGTCGACGAATGACCCTTGGGCTAGTTGAAGAGATTCCTTTGAATCTTATGTACTGTACCAGTGACACCAGTCCATCATTCAAAAAAATAAAAAATAAAAAAAAATGATGCGGTGAATGTGATTACTGAATTTGAAATTAGATATATAGGTTCAAATTTTGGTTTTTTTCTTTAAGCTTTATATAATGTATATTATCATTGCTTTGCTTAACCATTTTTTTTTCTGAACCTGATGGGCCATTCTAAGTGCCTAGCGAAAACTCAAGGCTAATTGATTTATTAAGGGATTTGAGGTTTTTTGGCATCCTGATCAAGATTACAAAACATCTATTATGCAAATGAGTACATGAAATCTTTTTATACATTATTCTTTTCTGATACAGGAGGACACATTTGAGAATCGACACTAAAGATATCAACTTTGACGAAAAACTTGTTTTTCAATCAGGAATCATTATCAAGGTATAATATGAAGGAACAACATTTCTTTTTCTATTGAATATATTGAGAACATGAACAGCTAGAATTCTGAGAAAATACATTAAGATATATTGTATTTTCTTGAAATCAAATTGAATTTATCATTTTGTATTTATCATTCTCTCGAGTTGTTCATATATATAATTTTCTCACCATACCTAGAATTTCCGCATATTTCATAGGTTCTTGATATTCAAATACGACAAAAGATATCATTCCATTTAGTTTTATCACGAAAAGATAACGCTTCCGTCTCCAAAAAAAAAAAAAAAAAAAAAAAAAAAAGAGACATAATTCAGACTGGTAACATTCAAACATGAGAATCCACGTGTTCAGTATTCCGATCTCATCGGCTCTTATATAATTTTAACGAATTTGGATATTCAGAGCATCTTGAAAGGTCAACCTGTGGATGCAGTTCTTATAAAATGAGAATTGTGACTAGAAATAAATGTGGAAAGGTAAAATGGTTCCAGTCTATTTAATACACATTCCAGGAATGTTGATTTATTTTATGGCATTTGAATATTCGACCAAGACTGGGGTCGGTGTATCTCTAAATAGGAGGAAACGCATCCATAACTGAACTCGTGATGGTTTGAGTTGAATTTTGTCTTATATATTGATAGACATTTTCATATCAGGATAAATTTTCTTAAATCTGGTCATTTCTAAACTGGATTTGATTCCTAACAATAGGGCTTTTACGTGAAATAATTGTACTTTGATTGTACAGGTTTTTTGGAATAACTATAAATCTCTTCATTATTGTAAATTTATGCGTAGATAAGGATGCTTTGATTACTTTTTTTACGCATTTAGACATTATGTGTACTATATATATATATATATATATATATATATATATATATATATATATATATATATATATATATATATATATATATATATATATATATATATATATATATATATATATATATATATATATATATATATATATATATATATATATATTGTTTTGATATAACAATAAACAAAGTTGATGGAAAAAAATATAAGCAAAAACTAGAGAGCAACTGAATACCTAAGTCTACCTTGCTAACAATATTATAAATGAAAAAATCATCTGATATATCTGACGTCATTCCTTTTTCTATCTATAACCCAGGTGAGGAGTGTTGTTCTGATGGGCCTTGTATATTGATATGACATTGCCTTTCCTGGTAATTGAATTGTAGTCTAAGAAATATTAGACTTAATTACATCTGCCAATTTCATGATCTTTGTCTGTAAAGATTACGAAACAAATCCGGGTAGAAGAGATTGATATCGTTACATAAGTAAATTAAAAATCCCATTATGTGATAATAATTCTTATAGCTTTTCATTTAAATATTTCTCATTCATTGGCTGCCTTATAATCATGAGTGTAGGGCTTTATTTCATATGAAACTGTGGTTTCTAAAAACATAGCTTCAAGGAAGTTTCAGGCGTTAGGTGAGTATGCAAATTGACTAATGTTAAACAATGTTTATATGTGATGGCGGGAGACTTTTATCTGACGGCTAATAACAAACCAGCCTAGTATGAATAGCCCGAATTAGTACAGTAAGCTGATCATAGTGATACACAATCTCTTTCAGCACGTCAAAGTATATATATATATATATATATATATATATATATATATATATATATATATATATATATATATATATATATATATATATATATATATATATATATATATATATATATATATATATATATATATATATATATAGATAGATAGATAGATAGATAGATAGATAGATAGATAGATAGATAAAAGTGTCAGTGTGTGCGTGTGTGGTCAATACAAAATTCAGAACGAGAGTTTAAATGTTACGTAACATTTCTTTGGCGAATGTGTCCAATCAATACATTTTTACATTAGTTTTTTCTGAGGAAAAAATAAAAAAGTTTATGATTTTGTGAAATGAACACGGATAGTATTAAGTATAATGTAATACTAAAAATTCATATGGAAATTGAATCTGGAAACATTCTTCGTTTTTTAAACTAACAGGAATTTTGAGTGACAGTGGTGATTTAAATTTCCATAATTCGGATCCCACCGATATATATATATATATATATATATATATATATATATATATATATATATATATATATATATATATATATATATATATATATATATATATATATATATATATATATATATATATATATATATATATATATATATATATATATATATATATATATATATATATATATATATATATATATTATATATATAATATATATATATATATATATATATATATATATATATATATATATATATATATATATATATATAATATATATATATATATATATATATATATATATATATATATATATATATATATATATATATATATATATATATATATATATATATATATATATATATATATATATATATATATACTGTATATATACACATATACCAAGGCACTTCCCCCAATTTTGGGGGGTAGCCGACATCAACAAATGAAACAAAACATAAAGGGGACCTCTACTCTCTATATTCCTCCCATCCTGACGAGGGACTCAACCGAGTTCAGGTGGTACTGCTAGGGTGCCACAGCCCACCCTCCCCTGTTATCCACCACAGATGAAGCTTCATAATGCTGAATCCCCTATTGCTGCTACCTCCGCGGTCATCTAAGGAACTGGAAAAAGCAGCAGGGCGTACCGGAACTGCGTCACAATCACTCGCCATTCATTCCTATTTCTAGCACGCTCTCTTGTCTCTCTCACATCTACCTTCCTATCACCCAGAGCTTTCTTCACTCCATCCATCCACCCAAACCTTGGCCTTCCTCTTGTACTTCTCCCATCAACTCTCGCATTCATCACCTTCTTTAGCAGACAGCCATTTTCCATTCTCTCAACATGGCCAAACCACCTCAACACATTCATATCCACTCTAGCTGCTAACTCATTTCTTACACCCGTTCTCACCCACCTACTCGAGATACACCAGCCATACTCCTTAGACACTTCATCTCAAACACATTCAATTTCTGTCTCTCCATCACTTTCATTCCCCAACAACTCCGATCCATACATCATAGTTGGTACAATCACTTTCTCATATAGAACTCTCTTTACATTCATGCCAAACCGTCTATTTTTTACTACTCCCTTAACTGCCCCCAACATTTTGCAACCTTCATTCACCCTCTGACATACATCTGCTTCAACTCCACCATTTGCTGCAACAACAGACCCCAAGTACTTAAACTGATCCACCTCCTCAAGTAACTCTCCATTCAACATGACATTCAACCTTGCACCACCTTCCCTTCTCGTACATCTCATAACCTTACCCTTACCCACATTAACTCTCAACTTCCTTCTCTCACACACCCTTCCAAATTCTGTCACTAGTCGGTCAAGCTTCTCTTCTGTGTCTGCAACCAGTACAGTATCATCCGCAAACAACAACTGATTTACCTCCCATTCATGGTCATTCTCGTCTACCAGTTTTAATCCTCGTCCAAGGACTAGAGCATTCACCTCTCTCACCACTCCATCAACATACAAGTTAAACAACCACGGCGACATCACACATCCCTGTCTCAGCCCACTCTCACCGGAAACCAATCACTCACTTCATTTCCTATTCTAACACATGCTTTACTACCTATGTAGAAACTTTTCACTGCTTGCAATAACCTTCCACCCACTCAATATAACCTCTTCACATTCCACATTGCTTCCCTATCAACTCTCTCATACGCTTTCTCCAGATCCATAAACGCAACATACACCTCCTTTCCTTTTGCTAAATATCTCTCGCATATCTGCCTAAATGTAAAAATCTGATTCATACAACCCCTGCCTCTTCTAAAACCACCCTGTACTTTTAAGATTGCATTCTCTGTTTTATCGTTAATCCTATTAATCATTACTCTACCTATACACTTTTCCAACTACACTCAACAAACTAATACCTCTAGAATTACAACACTCATGCACATCTCCCTTACCCTTGTACAGTGGTACAATACATGCACAAACCCAATCTACTGATACCATTGACAACACAAAACACATATTAAACAATCTCACCAACCATTCAAGTACAGTCACACCCCCTTCCTTCAACATCTCAGCTCTCACACCATCCACAACAGATGCTTTTCCTACTCTCGTTTCATCTAGTGCTCTCCTCACTTCCTCTATTGTAATCTCTCTCTCATTCTCATCTCCCATCACCGGCACCTCAACACCTGCAACAGCAATTATATCTGCCTCCCTATTATCCTCTACATTCAGTACACTTTCAAAATATTCCGCCTACCTTTTCCTTGCCTCCTCTCCTTTTGACAACCTTCTATTTCCATCTTTCACTGCCTATTCAATTCTTGAGCCAGCCTTCCTTACTCTCTTCAATTCTCTCCTAAACTTCTTCTTATTATCTTCATATGACTGACCCAGTCCCTGACCCCACCTCAGGTCAGCTGCCCACTTTGCCTCACGTACCTTGCCCTTTAAATCCACCTTTTTCTCTGTATATTTTTCATACTTCTCTATATTATTACTCTGCAGCTATTCTTCAAAAGCCCTCTTTTTCTCCTCCACTTTTACCTTCACTCCTTCATTCCTCCATTCACTGCCCTCCCTCATGCTGCCTCCAACAACCTTCTTGCCACACACATCACTTGCAATCCCAACAAAATTTTCTTTTACTAACTTCCACTCCTCTAAATTACCAGTTTCTCTTACTTTCACTTCGTCATATGCCATTTTCAACCTTTCCTGATATTTACTTTTTACCTCCGGTTTTATTAGCTCTTCAACCCTCACTAGCTCCCTTTTACATCCACCTACTCTATTTCCCCACTCTTATGCTACAATTAATTTTTCTTCCACCAAAAAATGATCAGATATACCGTTAGCCACACCCCTAAACATGTGCATGTCTTTCAATCTTCCAAACATTCTTTTAGTTATCAACACATAATCCATTAATGCCCTTTTTACTATTCCATTTGTCATTCTTACCCATGTATACTAGTTTTTATCTTTCTTTTTGTAAAAGCTAGCACTTATTACCATCTCTTGTTCAACACACATATCTACCAGTCTCTCACCACTCTCATTTTCACCTGGTACGCCATACTTCCCAATGACACCTTCTACCTCTCCAGCGCCCACTCTAGCATTTAAGTCACCCATGACAACTACATAATTCCTTCTACCCAGTCCTTCTACACACCTAGTTAATTCATTCCAGAACTCATTCCGCTCTTCTTCACTTTTGTCACTACCTGGCCCATACCCACTGACATTACCACCAACATTCCCTACCCAACCTAACCCTTACCCTCATTAACCTAGATGATATCTCCTTCCATTCCACTACTTTACCTGTCATCTATTTACTCAGCAATAAAGCCACACCCTCTCTCGCTCTTCCCCTTTCAATCCCAGACACTCTACCAAACATTTCACCAAACATCACTTCACCCTTTCCTTTCATCTTTGTCTCACACAAGGCCAATAAATCCATCCTTCTATTCCTAAACATACTTCCAATCTCATATCTTTTACTCTCTATCGTACTACATCCATTCACATTCAAACACCCCAAAACTAGAGTGGGGGGAGCAGTCACTCTCCCCCCAGCTCCATCTCTTTGTTGACATCTCGCAGGATTATATATGTTCATAAGTTTTCAAATTACTTTGATTTTTCCTATTTCCAGTTCTCTGAGTAACGTTATTGCGGGAATGTATCCACCTGATACAACAGCCCTGATAGTAAAACAATTTTAAAGAGAAATGTAAAGAGACATGGAATCGAGAAGTGTAAGAAATAAAGACTTGAATAACAATGATCTCCTTTTGAAATACAGTAAGTATATTTTTTCATAATAATGATTCTGGTTGATATATAAAAAAATACATTTGTTTCTAGTGGGATATCTATAATTTTCTTGAGATTGACGATAGTAGCTACTAGTACAAAATCTTGATGCGTTTCTTAAAGATTTTACTGGCTTGGAATAAAAGGTAAACTGACGGAAACTTTTGGGCATATTTTTGTAACGTTTCGGAGAAATATATATTTAAATGAAAGAGCAAAGTTTATCTCTATATTTCTTTGTATTGTGGACATTAAATTCTGGGCTAACAGTTCGAAACTTGTTATTTATACTTTTATCAAGTTTTGGGACAGTAAGTATTGTAAGAATGGGTTTAAACTTTTTTTATTTATCTATTTATGGCGTTTTGGGGCAGTAAAGGCTAAAATAGTATATCCAAACTTGATACTGCTAAATTTCTAGTTATGCTACGTTATATACGGGAATAACAGATTGAAACAAGTTATATATAAATTTCATAGAGTTTATAAACTTAACATTTAGCTTTAACCCGGATGTTTTAACCTAATAAGTCCTAGGAAAATATTGGAAGCCTCCGGCCAGCTAGTAATAATGATACGGTTACATGACATTACTACAGAGTTGTATGGAATGTCGAGATAGTATCAAAAAAATGATGCATAAAACCTATTTCTTGAGATTTTAAGCAGCCATGCTTTAAAAGGGAGCACACCATTGTCACGATAATACTTTAGTGATAGAATAGAAAATCAAAACCATCACAGTGTAGAAGCGTGTAGGAAACACGCGTGGTGCAAGACCTTAGGGATTATTCGCTTCGTCGGTTAGCTAACCTGAGGACTTTTCATTTTCATTTTTGAATGAAAAGTAAAAATTTTCGAGAGATCACAGTCATAGAGATTTTAAAGAACCGATGCAATATTAAAAGTAAAATCAGCTAATCTGCCTAAGGTGTATTTCAGTAACTATAATCCTTTGAGGAAATTCACTTAGTAAATCAGGTAGCCTAGTAAAAAGATGTAATAGATTAAATATTGAAAATACCTTTTGTTATAAGATATAAATAGTTTGTCACACATTTCTATAACTCTTATTCAAAAAAAATGTGCTTCACTTTTGCCCTCTCTCTTATCAGTTTCAGAGATGACTTAGAAAATGTCTTTCTCACCCCTCTGGCATGAAAAGTAAAACGTCCCTTGGGTGAAATCATTTATTTCGAATACAATATCAACCTATGGACAAATGCGTCTGTCTTATTCTGTTCTATACATGAAATACTCTCTCATTAAAGTTATTCTATACATTTAACATTTGCAAGTATCCATTGGGAGATACCAGGTAAATTCTACCAGAGCTTATCACTTATTATATAAACATTTTATTCACCATTTTTTTCTTTCTTTTCATTTTCTTAGATTTATTAACCACGGCTTCCTTTTATCATTGTTGTTTTTTATTCTTAACGTATTTTATCCGTCGCTTCTTGCAGAATCATTTGGAAGACTGACATTTTAAAACAATAACTTCATATGATTTTTTATGCTTTTTTGGTGTATTTTTTACCATGATTGATTGCCACTCAAAAGGTTTTGTCGTTTCATATTTTAGAGAAGTTGCAAGACTTTTTGTAAGGTATTTTTAAAACTTTGATATTTCAGGAAAAAAAGAGCAAGTATTTTCTGTTTAGGAAATTTGTCCCATTTCTGTCATCTCTTTTCTGTGCTAAAATATTTGTTGATATTCATCCATTTTTTTTTTCTGCTTTTTCTCACGTACGATAGCTTTTATTGCGCACATTCATATATATATATATATATATATATATATATATATATATATATATATATATATATATATACGTAAAAACTTAGTTACTTAGATACATGTAAACTTATATATCCTTTTAGTTTTGATCGCGTTATGGGGTGGAAGGTTCCAAAAATATCTGGGATTGTCAGTTCCCTAAAATCATTTTGAGATGAAGTTGCTAGCCATATCTATCTCAAATTACACCCTACTTAGTCCAGTGACTACCAGGTACATTATTTACTAGGTATGTCATCACGGGTGCTTTAGGTTTTAACGGAAAGAGCATCAATCTAACCGTCTCGTCATTATCAGTAAAGTTGTAAGAAGTCAGAGACACAAATGCTAGGCTGGTTTGTTGTGAGCAAATAGACAAAAATCTCCCACCATCACCAATCAACACTGGCCAGTGTTATGATGAAAATGAGAGAAAACAACAGACATAACTTGACATGTCTGGGGCCTTTGTCATGCGCCATACTAGAAATAGTGGCATATGCTGTGTGTGTATATATATTTGTATATATATATATATATATATATATATATATATATATATATATATATATATATATATATATATATATATATATATATATATATATATATATATATATATATATATATATATATACATATATATATATATATATACATATATATATACATATATCTATATATATATATATTATATATATGTATATATATATATATATATATATATATATATATATATATATATATATATATATATATATATATATATATATATATATATATATATATATATATATTTCCTAATTCATGTATGTAGATGTTTGTTGTACATCGAGGTCAATTAAATCTTTGATCATGAGAATTCTACAAAAACCTATAACTTAGCATATTGTTGTAGCAAGATTGCATTTTGGTATCAAAGAGAGTTAGTTGCCTTTGGGCGCTCGAGTTGACAACTCTCTCACCTGAGAGGATAGCTGTGTACGGTTTACTTACGAACAAACCTTTTGTAATAATTGAAGAAAACCCATATTCAGACGTCTCATTATCCGTGTACATGGGTCATATATATGTATATATATATATATATATATATATATATATATATATATATATATATATATTTATATATATACATTATATATATATATATATATATATATATATATATATATATATATATATATATATATATATATATATATATATATATATATATATATATATATATATATATATACATGTATATAAATGTATATATATAAATATATACATACATATTTATGTGTATATATACAGTATATATAAAAATATATATATATATATATATATATATATATATATATATATATATATAGAAAGTAATAAGTTATCAACAAATTTGGCCAGTCTGGAAGTAAAACTTATGTATAGAAAATCAAAAATATACCAGACAATATGAGAGAGAGAGAGAGAGAGAGAGAGAGAGAGAGAGAGAGAGAGAGAGAGAGAGAGAGAGAGAGAGAGAGAGAGAGAGAGAGAGAAAGCAGTTATGCCTTTTATTACCTCAGATGTAAATATTAGTAATATTATTTTTGCTACCTATAGCCATAGCATCTCCATATTTACACCTCCTCTTAGGAACTATATTCTCCAAGTTAAACGTTGCTTATTAATTTTAAGCAATTGTCACTATAATATTATCCCAGGACACTTCTGAAGTCAGTTAACGAGGATAAAGACGTTGCTGTTCACAGGACCATAAGAAATGTCAAGATGCAGATCTCTGTCTTCTCGTACCTTTCAAAATTACTTCCATCAGTTCACTTATAATAAAATAATAAGTGGCTGTAGAACTGTTAATTTTTATTTTCATCCTTAAAATTTATGGTATTTAATGCTGCATGTTGAACCACATAAAGAACCATCTTTAAGAGAACATTATTTTTTTGAAGAAATAGTAATGTGTTTTTCTTTATTTTGGATACAAAGTATTTGATATATCCATATGACTATATAATTCAACATTGACCAGACAGGTGTAATAACAAAATAAGAAATATCAAAATAATGAAAAAGAAAAATACAATCGAATAAGAACATTTAACAAAATCAAGGTATAACACAAACAAAGGACTATTAATATGAAATTTTGAAAGCATTTAATTTAGTCAACATAAATTCATGAGCGCGAAAAAATCGGTTTCCTTGGTAACAAAAAAGAAGGATATACAGTCAAAATGTGAATGATATAGATGTTAATGGAAGATTTTTCATTTACCTTTTTATAAACATTGGGTAGGGAAATCATTATTCCCATATATTCTTAATCCTTATCGTAAATTATATGTCAATGGGACACACAGTTAATAATAAAAAAAAAAAAACTTTTAAGACCAACATTGAAATAAAAGCAAACGCAAATAAACTCATATTAGATGAAACTGGAAAATCCAGAGCTCTTAGTTTTCCAAAGTCCGCAAATTACAGACTGGGCTGTTTATCATTGCTAAGATGAAAACATAGTTAGGAGATTAACAGAGTTGTACTTATGTTGGGACAGGAACATTGGAATTTGAATGAAGACAAATTTGTCCTTCCATGAAAAAATTCTAGTCAACGTCTTCGCTCTTGGGCTGTGAGTCGTTGACAGATATATCCACACACACAGAGAGAGAGAGAGAGAGAGAGAGAGAGAGAGAGAGAGAGAGAGAGAGAGTTATTTAGATAAGAGGTCGCTGAAATTTCATTGCATATAAAATATTTTATCTAACGATCATAATCTACTTTCAATGTTAATTACATTCTTTCAACTAATCCCTGAATTATAAAAGTTGATCAACCCATAAATAGCCCCATCAATAAAGTAGAGATATCTGCATTAAAGAAGATAAAGTTTAAAAATAACTATTTCTTAAAAACATTTTACCAACTACTCCTAATCGCTTATGTTTTGTTTTATCTCTTTTTATAATTGTTGAAAAGTAATTACTGAAATTCATGAATTATCCCGAGTCATTTACGTTTTTTCTCATAACCAGAAAAGTCTGAATTTCGTTGAAATATGTCAGTTATGATAACAATAAACACAAAAGATAATAATCAACTTTTTATTTAAAAAAAAAAATACTTCATAAATTCTCACTAATTGTAACAGGCTAGCTGAAAAAAAAAAAAAAAAAAAAAAAAAAAAACCTACTATCGTTCCCAGAGGCCGTGTAATAATGTTTTTCCCAAATATCTAACAAACCGGCTTATGAATTTCTATGAAACTACAGCAATGAATGTTTCAAACATTGGCCTAATTTTTAGTGTTACAATAAATTGACAGATGTGCTTAATTAACCCGTTTACTCTTAGAAAAAAGAGGAACTTCTTCCCTTCCTTCAGAGTGTTTCGAAGAAGTGGTACTTAATCACGTAACTGTGACACAGAGGTTCCCCCAACCCTCCTTCGGTGTTTACACCTATGGCTATCCTAGTACTCCAACCCCTTTCCTTCTTGCCTTCTTTCCTTCATTCCCATTGTTATTAGGCTACCTAGTAAATCCCTGTTAGGAAAGACTGTGTACTGCACATATAAAATGAGCCGGAAGAGCAATAAAATGTTTTATGGTGGTAGATAATGATTAGATGGTTAACACAAATTATCAAACATAATAGAAGAGGTTTAAAACGGGTGTGGAATCGCACTGAGAGATATTCTACTCGGACTCCTACAAATTTTAGGCTTGCTACTAAAAAATAAAATAAAATAAAAAATAAAATAAAAACATTAGTAGAAATAGAAAACAATTTTTTTCCTTGAGAGAGTTGTATATTTGGAATGATGTTATTGGGGCAAGACTGGAGCAGGATTCTGAAATAATTTCACCGTCTTCGACTCCTACCTCAGAGCCCCTTTAGTACATCCAAGGTAATCATCGGCAGCAGTTGTAGTAGTAGCTATGAACTATTTCATATAGATTCAACTTTAGTCATGGCAAATATGTTGCTTTGTCCTCGCCATTGCAAAACTACAATTGCGCTGAAACTCTTCACCATTTACAACAGAGAGAAAGAAAGAAACCGCCTGAAAATTAGTATTAATCGGTAAGAAAAGTGTGACCTTAATAAGTACATGATATATTGCAATATACTGCTAGCCATATATATATATATATATATATATATATATATATATATATATATATATATATATATATATATATATATATATATATATATGTATATATATATATATATATATATATATATATATATATATATATATATATATATATATGATTTCAAAATTTATCAAATGGCCGATGTCAATGCCCTTATATGAAACATCTTTTAGAAGTCTACCTTCTAAGGAATTCAGGCTACTCTCTCTGGTGAAATTGATATGATAAATTATATCAAACAATGCTCTCTGTCATTTTCTTCCTGGCAATTGATGTATCGAGTAACCTGTGTTGTATGGAAGAATGAGTCCTACTGCTTAACCTAAAGAAAACTATATTTCTATTGCTTTACCAACACTCGCTTGAAGTTCAAAGTGTAGGGTTAGCATGGCTTCTTTCGTCTCCTGTCATAAGTCTCATTCTTGATCTTCAATGTAAGTGAGTGGGTAAGATATAAAAGGTTGGTCTTGTGTTTAGGTAAAGTCTAAAGTCACGAATCACATTACCAGGTATGCTGAACTTTTACTGACAAAGAATTTTGTATTGCTTGGGGTAGGTCATATTACAATCATCTATGGAGTTAAACAGGCGTTTAACAATTCGGGGGATGGGAGGTACAGGGGAAGAAACGTTATAACAACGTCACTGAGGGACGTCATTACTTTTGCGAATGTGTGGGTGGCTAAGACTGGCTTTAGCCTCATTTTCTTAAGTAAAAAAGTTAATGAAACGTAATTGGCAATGCACAGTATTTCCCAAAATTAGGCCATTGTATGAAGCGCTCCTTGCTTTGGTATCCTGGAAATCCATCAGTTATTTTAGGAGTTATTTAAAAAAAAAACACTATTACACGGCCTCTGGAAATGATAGTAGGTGTATATTTTTGAAATTCTATTTTTGAAATAATTTCAAATAGCCAAGTTCCCGAAAATGTCTACTTTACTTTTTTTTTTCTCTAAATGCCATTACAATTAGTTAAACTCATTATGTGAAACGTCTATATTATGCGATAAAAGGGGAGATGTCATGAAGTCTTAGTACCCATTATGTTAATTAACATCCGTCCTCTTAATTGACTGAATAAACCTTTCGTGATCTAAGAGCACTGATAAATGGATGTCCTCAATGGAAGTTGAAGATCAAGCCGACTTGCGTTCATGTAATGAAAATACGCATAGAATAGAGGGGATTACATTCTCGGTGTCTCTTGATATATGGATTTTCCCCTTGATTCATTATATACAATATCTTACGTTATCATCAATTTGAAACTATTTTGAAATAAGAACGTTAGTAAATGATACTATTTACTGATGTTTTAAATTAAAAATAATTCATTTTTCAGGAAGGAAATTACATAACATGGATTAGGTATCACTGCTATTTTGTTTGTTAACTAAGGACTTTCAACTTCTCCTAAGTGGATGAGGGATATGCTCCAAAATTCAAAAGTAAAGACATTGCAAATGACTTTTTCTTATTATTATAGAAACTTTGTAAAATTCCGTCAATGTAAAAATAGTTAATTATCATGTGCATTTTTTTTTCGTACATTTCCGTATGTTAGCAAAGAGTACAACGGATTCTGATCAATAGCAATACGAACCTCAGTGGGTAAACATCAACCGCCTTCCCACCCCATCAGGATTGCATTTGGTGAATACCGTAGGAAAATTAGCTGCCCTGTCTTTATTGGAAGAAATGAAACATTGTTTAATATATCCATTATTCTAAAACCAAATTTTTACGTAGCGTCCTAAATGATAGCGTTCGCTCTATTGCGTGCTTTCTATTTAATGGCTATCGTTTCTTTTTTCTATTATTTTCATTTGCTAGTCAGGAGTGTAAAATCCTAGAAACAATAGGTGATGTGATCTACATACAGATTACATCCTATTTCAAAAACTATTTACATAATTATCATCTATTTTTATAATTTGGTTCTAAGAGGAATTCAATAGTAACATGAATTAGATACCAAAGATATTTTGGGGTTAGTATATATATATATATATATATATATATATATATATATATATATATATATATATATATATATATATATATATATATATATATATATATATATATATATATATATATATATATATATTATATATATGTATATATAAATATATATATATATATATATATATATATATATATATATCTATATAAATATATAGATATATATATATATATATATATATATATATATATATATATATATATATATATATATATATATATATATATATATATATATATATATATATATATATATATATATATATATATATATATATATATATATATATATATATATATATATAAAGAGAGAGAGAGAGAGAGAGAGAGAGAGAGAGAGAGAGAGAGAGAGAGAGAGAGAGAGAGAGAGAGAGAGAGAGAGAATACATGTCGTGTATAGAGAGAGAGAGAGAGAATACAAAGCTATTCATCTCCTCTGTGATAACGAATTTCCGTTTGTAGCAACTAAAAGACCAGGATGTGGAAAGGCAGAGAAAGATTTTTATATGGTAATGGAGGTTTCCAGAAGGTCTGACCAATATACGATTTCGACAATATTACGAATTGTTCCATTTCCTCTTGCGGAGGAGTGTGGCTGCAATCCCCACAAAGAATTATCATAGAAAGAGAGCCTATGGCGTGTTCTTTGAGCTAAGGAAAAGTTATGTGTTTTATTTGCATTAGAATTCGGGCATACAAGTAATCAAATTATCCCACTTGCAAAAGGGAATAACCACAGAGAAGTAAATAATTTCGTTTAAAGAATTTTTGTTTGGTACTGAGTGGCTTGTTACTTCAGTTACGGATTTCATATTTATTTAATTTACCATGTCGTGTATAGAATAACCACAAAAATATATTTTCCCTGTTATAACATAACTATGACGAATGAAAAAAAAATCCTATTTTTGTCTTGGTTTGTATAATGTTATATATATATATATATATATATATATTATATATATATATATATATATATATATATATATATATATATATATATATATATATATATATGTAGTCTTCATGTACATTTATTTTGATTTAATTTGGGTCGTCTTAACTCTTGGTTGAATTTTGTGTTCATTGTTTTATAAAATCATCACTTATGTAGGCCTACTTCAATTAACACTGTGTCTTTCTGTGTCAGTAGAATATTCCATGGATAGATCACCAGTGTAGCAAAAACCTCTTCTGGTGACCTTTTTACTTAATAATTACCGTCCTCTGTATTTCCCTCTTCGCAGTATTCTATAACGTGTTGCAATTCTTTCAAAATATGAGTTAATGACTGTGGTGCTCCTGTTTTCATAAAGAAGCTGAGCTCATAGATCCAATTGTGCCGGATCTTCCTTTTCACACAACCCAGATTGAGTTTTATGTTGGTAAAGCTTCTCATAACGCAGGAAAGTTTGACTGACATCAACCATAATCTTAACCTTTGAGAGCATGATATCAACTAAGCCTAACATATGGCCTCAAAAAGTCAACAATTCCTAAGGTGTTTCCCCAAAATGTACGGGAAATAGTTTTCACTTATTAAGTCTAATATATTTCTATCGTTAGTTGGGTGCAAAAGCACGCCCACTTGACTTAGGCCAACGGCAGATAGTAACGGGTAATAGTAACATACCACGATAAATCATGTAATTTCTTTTTCAGATATTCGATCATGGAAACAATATGGTAGCCTATACGAAACGTCCCTACATGGCTGTCTTGTAGTGTCTGCAATCTCACCCTCCTTATGATATAAGGATGGGGATTTTGGAGGCAACAGCCATTGACCGACAACCCCCTGTTTCTAGTGTGGGTGGAGAGGATGGGAGGGTGGGGGTGGGGGGCCGCTTGGTCTGTCTCCAGGGAATTGTCCCACTAAAGCATTGTCATCATCCCTTACTTCTGCCATTTATGAGTTACCTTTAAAGTTAAACATGTAAACAAGACGTTAGAAAAAATAATTTTCCCTGTATTATCACTCCAATATGTTTGCATACACTATCAATATTTTTAGCGTACTGAATACAATTATCAAGTATTGTTTGATATAAGAAAAGATGCTAATTTTAAAGGACCATCTTCATATAAGACTGTTTATGTTTTTGGAGTCTCCTGAGTTTAGAGCTACGAGGATTATCACAAGACTGGATGAGGTAACTTTAAGAGGACTCTACGAAGATATGTCAGGTGGTATTCATGGGAATTATTTTTCAAATGAAATATAGCGATCAAACCCAGAAACAAGTCACCTTCTGGTTTCTGAAAATACATGTTCATTGACTGGTACTGGTGAGACCATAGGCTCCTTACTGAATATTTAATTTATAAGAGTTATTCTATTATACTATTCCTCTATTTTGGAAAACTTGCTTAGCATATACTTATCACTAGGTAGTTATTTGTGGTTATTCCAACATGTTCATTCTCCCTGTTTTAGTTTTCAATTATTCTTATACTTATTCCTATCATGTAAAAAACAAATGAAATTGCCTACTTTACCCTGTTATAAGCCCATAGTGAAATCCTTTGCTTTTATATGTACTGATGGCCATGTCGGAAATGAGAATGAGGCAATTGCTCGGGTGCATGGGGGCCATGGAATTGGGGAGTGAAACCCAGAAGGAGAGAGCGTAGTGGACTTTGCTGTGTCATTTGACATGACAATAGTAAACACATTCTTTAAGAAGAAATGGAAACACCTAATAACATATAGGAGTGGGGGAAGATGCTCCCAGATAGACTACTTCCTGTATAAAAGGATAAAGCTGGTGGAGGTCAAGAACTGCAAGGTTATCCCAGGTGACCATGTAGCCCCCCCCCCCCCCCCAATACAGACTGCTATTCATTTAGCTAAAGCTAAAGGGATAAGGAAAATTGAATGGTACAAACTAGTGAGGGAAGGAGATAAGATGAGAGAGTTTAAGAGGAGAGTTTTGGAGGATATTGATATAGGAATTGAAGATGTTCAAGAATGGTGGACACGAAATGCAGCACTAATGAGAAGGCATGGAAAGGAGCTGCTAAGAGAGACATCTGGTATCATATGGGAAGAAAAGGAGAGTTGGTGGTGGAGTGAAGAAATTAAGAAAGTTGTAAAAGACAAGAAGAAGGCAAAGAAAAGATGAGAAGAGTCACAGTGAAGGGAAGACAGAGAGAGGTTCAGAGAGAAAAACAAGGTGGTGAAGAAGGTAGTAGCCCAAGCTAAAGCAAAGACATATGATGATGTGTATAATGAGCTGGCGGACAAAGGAAGGATTAAACAAGATGTTCGAGCTATCAAAGACTAGAAATAAGAGCACCAAAGATATTACACACACCAAACAAATAAAAGATCAAGATGGTGTAATGCTTAGAAAGGAGGGAGACGTTGTAGAGAGATGGAAAGAATATTTTGAACAGCTGTTAAATGAAAAAAATTATAGATTATTACGAGAGGATGGGCAGGTGAACTTTAGCATGGTAATAAGGTTTTCTAGGCAAGAGGTAATAAATGCACTGAGA
>NC_090760.1:37718551-37721051 GCF_036898095.1 Palaemon carinicauda | reverse complement strand
ATATATATATATATATATATATATATATATATATATATATATATATATATATATATATATTTATATATATATATATATATATATATGTTTATATATACATATACATATATATATATATATATATATATATATATATATATATATATATATATATATGTATATATATATATATATATATATATATATATATATATGTATATATATATGCATATATATATATATACATATATATATATATATATATATATATATATATATATATATATATATATATTGTGACGGGCTAAGAGTAGGTTGTGACTCAGTTGCTTTCATCTCACCTTTGAGACACAACCTACTCTTGGCCTGTTAATGTATATATATATATATATATATATATATATATATATATATATATATATATATATATATATATATATATATACATATATATATACATATATATATAAATATGTATATATATATATATGTATATATATATATATATATATATATATATATATATATATATATATATATATGTATATATATATGCAAAAGAACCCATGGGAAAATGAAAATAGTTTCGGGATTCTTCTTGTGTGGTTGGTCTTGATATCACCCAAGAGAGGTTCCCTTATATATGATATTTACCTGCTATGGCTACTGATATATGTTGAATTTATCTATTTCTTATAAATATATATATATATATATGTATATATATATATATATATATATATATATATATATATATATATATATACTGTATATATATATATATATATATATATATATATATATATATATATATATATATATATATATATATATATATATATATGAAATAACGAGAATCTAGAATTGTTCAAGGCCATGCCTGAGTTCTTAGTGATAACATGCCAATCAAACTTCATTTACAGTAGCTGTGCAGTAGAACGGTTTGAGGTATGTGAAAGGCCATGAATGAATCCAAACATCTGTTGGTGCATAGAAGGTATCCAAAGTCTTGGTCTACCAGTATTGACGTCATAAAGTAACTTAGCCTTGGAGACGTCAAGAGGGATGTCCTCCCAACAGAGGGATGTGGAGGACATCTTACATGGGTGGTAATCTGTACCTTTTCGTTAGACCTCTGCCAAGGCCTTGTGATCCAATCCCAGGTGAATGGCAGCCAATGTGTTTCTTGACAGGGTATCGGCAACGGCATTCTTTTTTCCAGGGAGGTACTGAAGGGTACAATGACATTTAGCCATGGCAGAGAGATGCTGGCATTGACGGAAGTACCAGACGACGGACTGTTGAGTGAAGGCGCGAACCAAAGGCTTATGGTCCATACGAATAACAAAGGGCGTACCTTTTAAGATGTGGCGAAATTGACGGACAGCTAAGTGCACCGCCAGCAATTTGCGATCAAAGATAGAGTAGCAGGATTCTGCCTTGGAGAGTTTTCTACTGATGAAGGCCAATGGGCCGAGAGAGTATTTTACTACCTGCTTGAGGACTGCCCTAATAGCAAAGTTGTTGGCATTGGTGGAGAGAAGGATAAGTCCATGTGGCACAGGGAAAGTAAGAACAGCAGCGGTTGCTAAGGGATTCTTTTTGTTGCAGAAGGCTACTTCTAGAAGAGGACCCCAAATCCGATCTTTTGGCTTGCCCCTGAGGGAGGCGTAGAAGGGGCCAAGAGTGGCGGAGATTACTGGTAGGAAACGATGATAATAGTTGACCATGCCCAAGAATTCTTGAACTGCTTTGACGGTCGAGGGCGTCGGAAGTTCTGAATGCCTGCTACCTGAAGGAAGAGGGTGGACTCCTTCAGGAGTGATGTGGTGCCCTAAGAACGACACTTTGTTAGCGCCAAAGGTATAATTGTCGTACCTGACTACAAAGCCTTTTTGTTGTAGGCGGTCAAGCACAATGCGTAGATGACACAGGTGTTCCTCTTTGGAGGAAGAGAAGACATATATGTCCCCCATATAACATATACAGAAAGGGATGTCCTCTAAGATGCTGTCCATGAGATGATGAAAAGTGGTCCCAGCATTACGAAGTCCCAAACAGGAGTAATTGAAGGTATAAGTACCGAAGGATGTGTTGGCAGGCTTGGGGATGTCTTCTGGGTTCATGGGTACCTGGAAATACCCCTTCAGGAGGTCGAGCGTGGAGATAATCTTCACTTTGTGCAAGAGGTCATGTCGGCGATTTTTGGGAGGGGCCAGTGATTTGGTTCTGTCTCATGTTCAGGCATGTGTAATCCCCTCATGGACCTAGAGAGCCGTCTTTCTTCAGGAAAATGTGCAAGGGTGACAACCATAGGCTTGAGGCCTCATGACAAAGGCCCTTTTCTTACATTACAGTGAACATTTGTTCAGAGGCTGCCAAATGATCTGGTGCCAGACGCCTGAATCTGGCGAACAGTAGGGGCTACATCATCTTGATAAAGTGATAAATAACATATTTCGCGGGAACTGTGGGCATTTGATGAAGTTTTGGTTGGAAAAATTCCAGGTATGATGTGAGT
>NC_090760.1:37686051-37696051 GCF_036898095.1 Palaemon carinicauda | reverse complement strand
TCCGGATCTGCTCTACGAATAAAGTAGGTGAGCTTCGCCCTTAGTTGTTTTAGGGATAAATTTGATCCAGAAGTTTCTCCTTTAAAGAGCTGTTCTCCCCTGAAGTCTGAAGTTCTACGAAGATAGACCTTTAGACACTCTACAGGACATAGAGAGACATCTTCCTTCAGAGGGCAGATTCTCCAGGGACCCCACCTCTTAGTGGGTAGCTCGTTTTTACCGAGAAAGGATGGATCAGGAAATAGATTCAGCTCTCCTACTTCCGTGAACTGAATGTGACCCTCATCTCTGTATAGGGCCACTATTTCACTAACTCTAGCCCTGGAGGCGATAGCGAACAGAAAAATAACCTTTTGGGTTAGATCCTTAAGAGAACAATCTTCATTGTTTACAGATGAGGCATAATGTAAGACCTTTTCCAAAGACCAAGAGATGGGCTTTGGTGGTACCGCTGGCTTAAGCCTAGCACATGCCTTCGGAATCTTATTAAAGATTTCATTCGCCAGATCCACTTGAAAGGCATATAGGAGAGGCCTAGTCAAGGCTGACTTGCACGTATTTATCGTATTGGCCGCCAGACCTTGGCTATGAAGGTGGACAAGGAAGGACAGACAGAAGTTCATTGAAATTTCTTTCGGTCCTTTTGCTTTTACAAACGCAACCCACATTTTCCGGGAAGACTCATAATGTCTTCTTGTTGACTTGGCCTTGTATTCTTCTAAGAATTCTATGTTGCCTTTTGAGATCCCAAACCTTTTTCTTACCGCTAGAGCGAGAAAATCATGAAATGAAGGGTTTGGGTTCTCTGTGATAAAACGAAGGCAGTTAATTTCTGAATCTTCGGAAATATACCTAGGGTCAGGGCTAGGACCAGCCTCATCTAGTCTATCAGCCCCACTAGAGGATCTTCGTATGGGGCTATATAGCGAGGTAGTTTCTTGAAGATGCTCGTGATGAAGAGGTCGAATTACAGTTCTGGGACTTGTTCCCATCTGGGAGGAATATGTCTCCGCCCATGAACCATTCCAACTCTATCGGTTTGTATCGAAATAGAATATCCACCGTCACATCGTGGATCAGTTGTAAATGAACTGCTGGTAGGTGCCGTCCCTTTAAGAGAGGGATGGGTAACTTCACCAAGACTGAATGAGACGTTCGAATGTGACGTCTTATTATTGCTTCGGTGTCCCAGATCAGTCGTAGGGAGTCTGATCTGTGTGGAGGGGGCATCCCCACCCATGAAAGGACCAGCAGAGTCTTGGGACTTTCGTGCTCTAATTTCTGTTAGAGATCTCAGTCTTTTTTTTATCTCTTCAAGCGTTTGATGCGTGTTTTCTCCAAGCTCTTAACGCATCTTTCCGGTGTGCCCTTAGCACCAGGTCTGTCACTATAGCGAACTGGGGAAAGTTTAGCGCTTTTTCCTGTTGGCATTTTGGTATTCTGACTGAATACCTGAGTCTCTTGACAGACCTCACGAGCTCCTTTTATATTTCCAAAGGAGAGGAGAGTTGATGTGACTGAGGGCTTCGATGGTTTTTTAAAACATCGAAACCCCTGAGCTGGAGAAAGTCGAGACTTCTAGAAGCCTATCATGCATCCATGATGTCCAAGGAACCGGGTCATCTCTTGAATGCACATTGCCCGGACATTTCGGGTGTTGCCCACTCCAGCCTCTTGATCAGGTATATTAATACCTGAACTATTTCTAGGCTTGAATTTGACGTGACTAAGTTCGTCAATCCTTTGAAGATACTTAGAACTGTGAGTCCGACAGGTATCTTCCTTAGGATGAATGTTACTCTCTGTAACAGAATTCTAGATAGGATGAAGGGGGGGTGGTTGACTGGAAGGTTCCGAAGGACACCTTTTAGGTCTGACAAGACTACGAACACCCTTAATTGGAACAAGGTCCATATGTTCAGAAGGATTAACATTCAGAACTTGCTGTTTTTTATGAACTTGTTGAGTGGCGACAAGTTCAGAATGGCTCATTGATATCTTGAGTCCTTCTCGTGAACACGAAGCAGCCTTCCCTGGAACTCGATGAGCTAAAGTTTTCTTACTACCTGTATGCTCTATAGCTCTCAGGTATACTCCTCCAGGAGGGTTTTGAACTGTAGGAGAAGGTAAGGAAATGATGGTAGGGACATTTCTGTTTCCCATCAATGGCTCATCTTGAATAGGCTTTGGACCGAAGGATCGAAGGTCCTGCGATCCTGAGGGAAAGTTCCTCCTAGCCGAAGCGTCTTTATGCTTCGAGTAGTCAGTAGGCTTAGACTTTTGACCATCTGCCTGTAGCATCGTGGTCACTGGAATAGTGGGATGTTGTTGAGCAGCCCAGATATTTCAAGCATTTCCAATCTTCTTTTTAGGTTGGGGAACCACAACCACAGAAGATTTTCTCTTTGAAGGAATGCCCCATTTTTGGAGAAGACCTATGTTCTCCATGGTGGCGTTCTTAATTACTTCCTTAGTGACCTCGTGTGGGAAGAAGTCTTTACCCCAAATGTTGGAAGATATTAGCTTCCTTGTTTCGTGTTTTACTGTTGCATCAGCGAACACAGACTCTCTACATGCTCTCCTAGCCTTCATAAAGGCGTAAAGGTCCTTCACCAAGATAGCCATATGCATTTTGGCTATGACCATGAGCATGTCTGGGGAACTCTCGTAGGTTGAACACAACTCCATGTAGTTTTGTAGAGAAAGGGGGGTCGCAAGTCTCTTCTTTGACTCCTGTTCATTACACAAGAGCAACTCAGACAATTTAGGGAGACATACCTTGAATTGTCGACTTGCGACGTCCTTGTCTAATTTTCCTACTGAAAATGTCAAATGGACTTCCTTCCAATCCTTTTCCTGTCCGGGAAAACCTGGTGACAAAGGCTTGTACTCATCGAGTGTGGGACATGGCTTACCCGCCTCTCCTGCTTTGGCAACAGAAGTAAATGCTTTCCCCATAAAGGGCAATGAGAGTGAAGTAGGAGCAAGAAAGGAAGGGTGTCCGTTATTCAGTGAGAATACCTTCGACTCTGAATAACCCACCTTTCTTAGACTACCTGAAAGGATAGTCTGTGCCTTATCATGGTCAAGAATCAAGACCTCCTTTGGTTTCGTTCCTTTTCTTGACTTTGGTTCGTACTTCAGTCGAACCCAACAATTAGGGGAAGCATCAAAGGAACAGCACCTATTTTCTCTGAGATGCATAGATTACCATTTGAAATCGGCATCTGCTCCGCAAACCTCCAGGGATTGGTTATGGAGCATGTTGGTAGGTCTTGATTCATGGGTCGTTTGACTGACCCCTGGGAAGTGACAAGAGAAACTTTACGAGGATCTATCTTGCGTTTTACTTCCTGCTTTTCGTTTTGTCTACGAAAGCTCTCTATTTGATTCTTCAGTTGGATACATAATTGTACCACATTATCCAAATTAGGGGTAGAAGACGAAGATGTCGACATCGATGGCTCTAAAGCCGGCACAGGAGGAGGAAATTCAGACGCAACATTTTCCTCTTCTACCTTGGGGCATTTCTTGCCCTTAATCCCAAAGGTTTTCTGGCCGTCAGGGGATGTAGTTAGCTCCTGAGGCACTACTGTTTCCTCACTTGCTTCCGGAAATAGTAGCTTACGCATCCCATCACTAGGTAGGAAAGGTCCCGGAGAGATCTTTTGAAAGCCTCTCACCCAGTTGCGTAATTTATATTGAGCTGTATCCCTAGTCTCTATAGACTTGGGATTTTCAAAACCTTCGGACATTAAGGTCCGACATATATTACAAACCTGTGGGTTCCAATAATGTAGGGATCCGGAAATAATATTGCAGGAGGCATGAAACCTGCAAGTATTATGACCGTAAAAATACTTACTCTTGGCGTTGCAGAGGACTGCAGCACAAGGTATCTGGTGTTCCTCCTGTAAAGAAAGGAAAACCAAATGAGTGTACAATGGATTATCTCCTTGACAATCAACATGCAAATGTCCTTTACAATAGAGTAGCTTAGGATAGTAAGCTATAAAGGGATAGTAGGAGATACATACTTGTGTAACCCTGTGAGCAAATGCTGTTGCCTCCCCTCAGTATTAACTACATGGATATTTCTCTATAGAGTAACTCCAAGTAGGACTCTTACCCCTTGGGGTAGAGAAGTATCAAATCACTGTCCCAAAATAATGTTAATACTGTGGGGTCAGGATGACTGATTCTCGATCAGAATATTGAAGAAAACTATGCATTCAATATATTAACGGTACCAGCAGAATGCTCGTATAAGGGTACCCAAGGTATATCAGAAAATACTACTGTATCATGGTACTGTAGTTTTCTAATTGCAGTAAGTCTATATTGCAATTTACTGGCTACTGTACATCATATATTGTAGTCTAGTCATTATGCTGCTTTCATAGTAGCTTATGACAGTATGGTCCATCTAGCATGAAGCCAGCTGGACTAGGAAAATAAAGACATATATTTGTTTATCCCACTCAGCCTATTTGCTATAGTCTTCCTACTATATTAAAATATAGAGTTTCCTGATAAGGGAGACTCAAGGAAAAAGGCTCCACCCTTTAAGGGTTAGGAGTGTATTACTCCTGCCTTGAAGTGTTTAATATTGTAGGGTAATCCTAATACTGATTTCTAATCAGGATATTGAAGAAATCATATTCATTCAATATAGGATTGGGCTCAGCAAATGCTGTATAAAATATACAGTAGTTCAGCCGGCATGTAGCCGGCATAGCTAGGTCTTACCGGCATACCCGGCATGTTAGCTAGAGAAAGAGAGAGAGAGATAGCATGGAAAAAAGGCTACTCCTTACTGTGAATGTATACAGTAATTAATGATGTAAAAGTCCAATTTGACTGCCTTTTTCCAGAAAGAAGGTTCTAATAGAAGGGGAGAATGTACTATTCAGGCTTCCATGCAGCTACAGTACTATTGCCGACAAGGTACCGCCGATACACTGCCAGCCGGCAAGTCCAGCAGTACCAGTACAGTCGGCGTGCTGCCAACTGAGGCAGCACTATCTGTGCCGGCCTGGCCGGCAGTACCCCGGCAACAGGACCTGTAGCAGCAGTCCAAGGGAGGACAGAAGAACCTTGGGAACAGAAGGGACTTCCCTCTCACTGCCATCATGGAAGATGGCTGCCGGCTGGGCCGGCAATTGCCGACAGATGATGTGGTTGGCGGCAGTATGCTCTGCCGTCAGCCAAAGACATGACTAGAGAGGGAGTCTGGCTGGCTCTGGCAACCTACCAGCAAAGGTAAGGTTGCAAGATGCCGGCCTAAAGAAAGACAATGGCTCAGCCATCAAAAGTGGACAGAGGGGTAGGGAACAGGGTCCTATAACGAGTGTGAAAGGAACTGGCAAAAATTTTCAGTCTTACCACCTGTAAAAGAAACTCTGTTTCGGTATCGGCAGAATCCCAGGGAATAGGTGGGACTCAGTTCTCCATCTCAGAGATTGCCGACACAGTTAAGGTGATGGCGGCACTGCCGCCTCCTCTCAACAAAGAAGAAACAGAGTTCCAGTGCCACGTATCCTAGGCTAAAGAAAATTACTCTTCAGCCCAGAGAACTGTGGCATAAAACTAGTCTTTTAGTCGCAAGGAGAAGATGGTATCCTACCATAACTTCAAGTGCTGCTAATGAGGGCTAACCTCCATTGCCAGCCAGGTGGTATCCTACAACCCATTCGCCCTGCCGGCAGGTCGCCGGCATAAGCCTAAATACTCTGAGATTCTGACTAAATCCCAAAACCTGATAGTATACCACAACCAACGGTTAAGGGAAGAGGCAGGACAAACCCTAAGTTAGCCATGTCTGAATAAAATTCAAGGCACGGCTATTAGGGTTATAGCCTGAGGCTACACTCAGAGGGAAAGAGATTACCCTTAAGTCTCCGAAGAGACATGTAATGTTTCATAACATTCTAGGAGGTATCAGTCTCCACTGAATGAAAACAATACACGAGGGTAACCGGGGAAAGTCTGAACGTATAGTAAAACGTCTAGGTAAGGTTACCTAGGCTATACGAGATCTCGGTTACCTAAATCACCGAAACTCTAACTATACAATCGACAGAGAAAAGGGGGAAACAAAAATTATGCACATTATCGAAACTTTGGAAGAATAATTGCCTAAATAGCTAAATAATTAAAATAATTAAATAAAGCTAATAAAAACTGGAAATCGTTCTGCTATCTAGATAACACATGCCAAACGAACGATGGCGCCATGGCGCCTCCAGTAACTGGCCTAGCTCTTAAACACAATAAAGTACTCTAATTTCATTGTGAAACAGGAGCTAAAATATACTCATAGTAAAGACCTGATACTCAACTTTCCAGAGGCAGAAGAAGATGGAGAAAGCATAATGATAATCCTGTAAAACGATCGAAAAGTTAGATCACCAGGAAATATCACCGAGCGAGATCGCTACAAAAAAAGAATGTCCGCCGTCGTGGGAATGGTGCTGTTGTATTCCCAATAGTATTACGAGAGCGGGGAGAGCCTTTGGACGACTCCTGTTTGCCACATCCTCCTCGAAGCCAAAACGCTTTTTGGGGTGCAGATTGCTATGGAGGCATGTCAAGAATGCGTCCGCTGATATTATGCGATATCCTTTGGAGAAATTTTAAGGTTATTCAAGCCAGGAGTTAGAATTCTGGATACCTAAAGGTAAAATTCTCTGGGAATATCACTGTAGTACATATATCCCTTAGTAGACAGGTCGGAGCCAGGCAAAAACTGCCCTTTTTTGGGGTCAAGGTTTTCTAAACTGATTCTGGTACTTTGAACCATGCTGATTCAAATAAGCTTTTGGGCCATCTGAAATTTTGCCCGAAATCCAAGATGGCGGCCGAAATCCAAAATGGCCGCCAAAAATCACAAAATATTTTTTCACGGCGTTGGGTTTAGCTATCAAGATGCTTTTTTCTCCCAGAATAGCTATTTTTAGGCAGAGGAATATGATCCTCTAGTATAAATTCCGAAAAAAATTGATTTATCCTGGCGAAATCAAAGATGGCCGCCGGAGTCGGCCCACCAACTTACGGATTGCTATAACTCCAGTTCTAGATGGGCTATGACAATAATATTGGTCTCTATCTTTAGGTTTTCAGGGGCAAGGAATTCAAATCTGTCATCACTTTGAACCATAGGCTACTCTGTCACGGTGAAAATTCACTATAGCTGCATAGGTCGATATGCATTATCGGTTATTTCCTAATCACTGTGATTTTGTGAATATCTGTACACTGTGTACTACTTAATTTCAATCATTTAAGGTTTATTGTCATTTTAAAGGGTCTGAATGTCCATAATAATGTCTCATAAACACAAATTTATAACACAAGCAATAACTTCACACTCTCAGGAATTTTCTCTTCATGAAAGTTTGAAGAAATTGCATACCATCTGTATCATTCTTATGAAACTAACCAGAAATTTATTTCAGATTCATTGAAACCATGAAAAGGATAACAAATTGGCAGCCACTCCATTTCTAAGCAGATTTAAGCATAAGTGGAGAGAGAGAGAGAGAGAGAGAGAGAGAGAGAGAGAGAGAGAGAATAATTTTATCTCTGTACACGCCAACGTATATTGATGCATCATTTCTTAAGCCTTAAGAGAGGATCTGATGAAGTTAAGAAAATAGCCCCAAAGATGGAAAATACCTTTCAACTGTGGGAAATGCAAAATCATGTACATAGTTCATAGTAACCCACAATCAGATTACTCACTGCTGGGTAATGAAATAGAAAGTGTGGACCAGGAGGAAGATCTCGGTATTATTATCAGCAAGGATTTGAAGTTCACCAAACAGAGCATAAAAGCTGAAAAGAAAACACAAAACATAATAGGTTACATAAAGAGACAATTCAAATACAGAGACAAAGACACTGAACTACAGCTGTAGCCTACACAGATAAACCATTCGTATGGTACAGCTACTACCCAAGAACTGACTCAAATTCGTCGAGCTGGTGGTACACCAGGCCGCAGGGTACGCCGACCAGAGCATGCCAACAGGCAAGGATTAGAATTCATTCCTAACTAATGGTGAGAACAAAAGTGAGCTAATCAAGTTCTTGGCCAGTTACTTCAAGGCATCAAAGCTGGAGATACCATTGGTCGTTACCCACGAATCAGAAACCTTTAGGATCACTGCATCTGGTACAGAAATTCTACCAAACTGTAACCACCATGAAGCAGATACCAGGATTGTCTACCATGCCTCCATCGCCAAAGATCCTGTCGTTATCTGAGCCACAGACACAGATATCTTGGTTCTGCTTTGCTATGCATATTCAGTCTGCAAACCTGAAGACAACTGGATGATGAAGGTAGATGACAGGTATGTCAGTGTCAGGAAAGTTGTTGAACATTTCGGAGATGATGTCTGCAAGGTCCTACCCGCGTATCACAGTATAACTGGTTGCGACACAACGTCCTTCCCGTACGGGGTAGGAAAGATAAAACCACTCAAGAAGATGCATCAAAAGGGAAAGGTACATCTCTTAGCAGAATTAGGAAGATCTGTCCATTCCGTTCAAAAGATGGAAGGTCCCAGATCATTCATGCAGACCTGTATGTATTCAGGAACTAACAAGGAGACGTTTGTTGAAACAAGAATCAGAATGTTCAACAAGAAGCAGGTGAAATCAAGTGTGGGAATCTTGCCTGATGGAAGTAGTGCAGATGAACACATTAAAAGGAGTGACCTAGAGGCATTGACAGGCATTGATATGGTACCAGTGTCTTCAACCAAATATTGATTATCCCTCCATCGCTGACAGAGGATGGCAGCGTGCAAGCGAGGGAATTCGTCCAGTATTGTATCTTTGTTCAAGACTGCCACCAAGTCTGACCAAGGAAAGGTCTAATCAAGACCCAAACAGAGGTATGTAGCCCTTAAAATGATCCTCATTCTTATGCATCTAATAGCAATATTTGGTATCTACTTGATGTTCCTACCAATCGTTTAATGACAGCTCATGGATTTGAGTTCCCAATAGTCAAAATAGTTCTCAACAGTCAAAGCACACATGTAACTACTGTAATTCAAAGTGTCCATGTCTTTTAATTAAGGTACAGAAGCCATTGATATGTATGATGCAGATTCGGAGATGGTCGATAAAGATGGTTGTGCTCGGTCAAGGCAGAAGAGAACAAGAGATCCCGTTGCTGGAATTTCTACTAGGAAGCGACAGAGGCAAGGTACACCATTTTCTATAATATGCTGGCAAACCAAAGTATTTTCTTTCTGGCATCATTATAAAACTCCAATTCTTAATAATAATTCCTTTCAAATTTCAGAGCCGACTCCTACAGTGGAAAATCAACTTCATGTGACACCGCTGATGACTGCCGTTGACTACGATAATGGGTGTCAAAAATTGACATTTATTACCCTTGAATAAAAGTATTCTTAGTTTTACGAGTATTTGTTTTCTAATGTATTTCCCAGTTTCTATGAATATATGTTTAAATGTGATTATTTTCCTCCACGGAAGTAGTTTTATTATATTAACTATATCAATGAGTTTGTATGAATTAGTATGATAATATTTAAAGTAATAAGCTGCCTTTCTTGCAACTTTTATCCATCTAGATCAGATAAGATGACGTATCATCCCATTGTTGTCAAACTTCTTCTTGTGGAGATTATATATATATATAATATATATATATATATATATATATATATATATATTGTTTGATTATTGTAAGGGCACATGCCAGTAATTTAAACTTGCCTTCTGGACGAAACCCCCTTTTTTTGTATGTTGGGTTACAAATAAATCACTTGATGTTTGTTACGTAACCCTTGCAAATTTGTAAATGTGACAACATTGAACTCTTCCCGAGTTCTCTCCCAGGGTGGAAATGTGACACGGGCGGGTTTTTGCCAGCGGACTCCAAAAGGCAAGTACTTAGAAGATATTCTCATGAATCCGACCACCATCATCACCTCGTGAACCATCGCATCATTGCAGC
>NC_090760.1:37676051-37681051 GCF_036898095.1 Palaemon carinicauda | reverse complement strand
GAATATTCTTTTAATCTGTACCTATGATAAACGATATTGGCGTCTATGACCTTCTATGTCAAGATGCCAGAGAACTTCAAATCATTCATTTATTCATTCCCTTTTTTTCTTGTATTGAATAAATGCAAGAAATAATAATAGTGAGATATGATATCGATGTCAGAATTATCTTTTTTCTCAATCTTATATTTTTCTATTATATTTTCATATTAGCAAGTTAATTGCAGTGGAGTGTCTACCTGCATCTCTATATTGTCTTTTCATGGCTTTAGATCACCTGTGTCGATAAAATAATAAGTTTTATCGTTAGTTATAACATACTGCACTCAAATTAGTCAACGTTAATTGCGAATTAAACCTGAGATATGAGACCAAACTAAGTCCAAATAGAGAGATATTAAGGCACGCATATTTCTACGGAAGTATAAGTAGTAGAGAACTACATCTCTCTCTCTCTCTCTCTCTCTCTTCTCTCTCTCTCTCTCTCTCTCTCTCTCTAAAAAAAATAATATCCCAGAGACAGTAGTGTCTAAGGTTAAGTTAGATCAGTGTGGATATGATGCCAAAATCCAATTCCTCCTGTCTGCTCCTTAACACTAAAAAAAAGGGACGGCAAATTACACAAAATTCAAACGAAAGAATAAATGAAAATTTATCAGTTAAGTTACAAGTCAAGAAATACAAAACTCTAAAGCTGTTGGAGAGAGAGAGAGAGAGAGAGAGAGAGAAAGAGAGAGAGAGAGAGAGAGAGAGAGAGAGAGAGAGAGAGAGAGTGTTTGGAAGGGTTGAGCCTCGCTAAGTACTAAGTACTTAAAATCAAGAAAAAAATTAATAAAAGAGGTTAGCGAGAGACCTAATTAGATGTCCCCATTAGAAAAATACAAAAAGAAAATAAAAGAAAAAAAAAATATTGCACATAGGAAATGTAAAATCTTCTTTCGCAAGCGTTAACCATTCAAATTAGAGTTTACTCAGATATAGACTTAAGACATGTAAAGATGAACCAGCAAATATTAGGGGAATTCTAAATGCATAGATAAGGACAAATAAGTACGGAAACGAGCAGAGAGAGAGAGAGAGAGAGAGAGAGAGAGAGAGAGAGAGAGAACTGTAAATGGAACTCTACTATCTAATTATTTCGCCTCAGAAACTAATGAATTTGACATAAGTTTCGCCTTCCAGTTTATAATTTTTGTATTGCAGAAACGTTTGGTGATTTATAGTTCTATCAAGAAGTTATAACATTTACTTGAATTTTCCACAAAATCCGAGTAGGTCACGTTTTCAACTAATCATATGTGAAATATGAAAATGCAGCCTTCTTATCAAATATATTTGTTTTTATTTTTATAGCATATTAAGATTACCATAATCTGTGAGTAACTTTTAGTTAAAAGATTATTCTAAATTATTACCACTGCCAACGAAGATGGAAGGAGGATATGCTTCACCCCTTGTTTGGGTGTTTGCTTGCTTGTTTGTGCGTTTATTGTGTTTGTTTGTTTGTGAACACTTTCCTGGCCACAATCTTAATCGTATAGTAAAGAAACTGGCTGGGATTGATTGTTATGTATAAAGCTGCAAATGATTAAATTTTGGAAGGTCAAGTCAAGGTCATGGTCAAGCAAAATGTCCAATTCACGTAATCTGTCATAAGTTTGGACATCATTGTCACAAAGACTTTAAACTTGGTTCATATTTGAGTGAAAGAAAATCCTCGCCAGTTAATACATGTTAAGCTTGAAGGTCGAAGTCGAGTCCAAGGTCAAGGTGAAGCTAAAGGTCAAATTCCGGTCATGAACCAAACGGTCATTACTTTAATCATAAAATAATGAAACTTGTGAGGATTTTAAACTGTTATGTAAAGAGCTGGAAATTATCAAATATTGGAAGGTCAAAGGTCAAGGTCACAGACGAGCAAAACGTCCATATCACATAATCAACCATAAGTTTGGACAACCTTGTCACAGAAACTTCAAACTTAGTTCATATGTTAGTGTAAGAACTTCTACGCCAAATAATACATTTTAAAGTTAAAGGTTAAGGTCAAAGTCGAGCTAAAGGTTGAGAAATAAGCTGCCACGGTGGAGGTCTGTACTCTACTGAGTGCCCCTTTAGATACTTATGAATGACAGAATTTGAGCCACTCCGAATGCAAAATTAGTAAAAAATTTGATATACAGAAAACCTAAAAACCGTATTATGATAAAATGTTAAGTTCCCTTTAAAAATACATTGGTTATTAAAAGTATCTCAGTACATAATGCCTTGCTATGAAAGCTCTTGTTATAATTACAATGATAAACCAAACTGGGGAGAAATTAACTATTTTCAGCTATAGAAAATGTTATTCAAATAAAAATGAAAACATCTCGCCAAATCAAAATGATTAAGAGTATGTAGCTTCCTCTCTGAAATCTTCCACCAAAGTTACATAATAAGAAATTCTCCCACAAGACATATATTTTTCTTTTTGTAACCAAATTTTCTTTCATGAATGCTATTAAAAGAAATAATTAATATAAAACAATAATCTTAGATTATATCAATACGTTAAAATATAAATATCCTTCAATGACACACTAGCACGAACCCCTTTTGCACTGACTTCCAAAGCAGTCATTTCACTTAACCACACAAGATGCCGTTTAGCAGCACAGCAGACACTCGGTCTTCAGTCAATACGGATTATCAAAATTCAAATAATTTTCTTACCAATAGAAGTAAAATGTGCATTGCTTAGTGATATGAAACAAAATAAGATGAATTCTATAATGAAAGTCGTCGTTTTTCTAATATATGCTGTTGTATAGAAGAAGGCGAAACTCTCTCTCTTTAAGCTTAATCGTTTTCTTTTCTTTATGTGAAGAATTTATTAGTATTCTTGCACCAACAGGCTAAACTTTTGGCTTTTGGGTCACCATATTGTACGATCAACTAGGAATCCTAATGTTCGATATATCTTCTGTCAGTATATAGTTGTTTGTGCTGCCTTTGTGCGAGAACAGAGGAAAATAATCTGAGAACTATGAATGCTGGATTACTTGCTCACTCGGGTAACACATATAGTCCAGCATGTATCGTTTTTTCAGAAAAGAGGAGCAATGAGATAATCTTAAAATGCTAGTGAAGTTTGTCCCAGTGGAGGAACGACCAGTTAAATTAAGTGATTAATTAGATAATTAAAATAACACGGTAATAGGGCAACCATAGGTTTCATGGCTTGTGGGCGGAGTAACCAAAGAACATGAGATTTAATAGTCACAAATCTTGATACTGCTGCTTAATCAGTGTCAGGATCTTACTAAACTTGGCTAACCCTGCTATGTCTTCTTTTTATTACCTTCCCTATTGATTTCTGATAACTTAATTATGAATAAGATTATTGCAGATAACTCTTATGACTTCGACCTATCTACTAGCCTACTGGTTAGTATAGTTGTAACGTGTTTGCCTAGCATTCCTATGGCAGTAGAACGATCCAAGCCTGGGACCGTGAGTTTAAACTGTTTACTGGGGAGGCCAAAGCTGAGGTTGGGTACCACAGTAGGGGGTTGGGGTTTCCTGGCTGGCTGACGTTTTGGGGATAATCTATTCTGATGAAACTGGTGGTGAAACCACACATCTGTATGACTTTCTAGAAGTCATAAAACAAACCATTTTCAAATTTTAATTTTTTGGGTAAATATTTAGTCAGAAGTCGCTATTGATAAGTCTGTTCACTTAAACTGGCAGAATAAATATGTCAATAATGTTTGAGAATATCTGAAAAACGCAAAAAGCATTTATATTTTAGTTTTGTTACTTTGTTTACATACAAATATTGCTTAGTGGAATAATGACCAATATTTTATGTTACTTCTTTGTTTAAATCAGAGTTTATTTATTTTCTTTTTTTAATGTTAAATATCTTAAAAGGGTAGCTACAATCCCTTGAGGATCATTATTTCACACGACAATTATCATCACAAAACTTATGTTTGTAAATTATCGCAAGATGAATATTTAATATTATGACAGCCAAATACATCACCAGTTGTTCGCCTTCAAAGGATGAGTAGCTGGATTCAGTATTGGAAACATGTCTACTGAAGGAAGCCAATTGGGTGGAGCAATCCATTGGTAATTTGTTCGAGAACCACACTAACGGCGAGGTCACTGGCATTTGGGGAATGTACCAAGGATGTAGTTGGCATGACAAAGGTGAAAGCAGTAGCAGATGAAAAGGCTATCTCTGTATTGGAGAAAGCTACCTCCTGAAGGGGGCCCCATTTCAGTTTTTTTTAGTTTACCCTTGAGGGAGTCATAGAGGGTTGGGTGGGGGAGGAGAGTGACGTTGATGGCTGGCAAGAATAGGTGATAATAATTTACCATGGTCAAGAACGCCTGCAATGCTTTGACAGTCGAAGGTGTGAGGAATTTCTTTACTGCTAATACTTTCTCAAGCTGCGAGTGAACAACTTCAGGTGTGATGAGATGATTCAAGAATGACACTTCCTTGGCACCAAAGATACCATATCATACCTGATTACAAGGCTGTTCTGTTGTAGGCAGTCATAACAATACTTAGTTGATGTAGGTGTTCCTCTTTGGTGGGGGAAAATATTAGTATATCATCTACGGAACATATACAGAGGGGATGGTGCCCTAAGCTGCCATCCATGAGTAATTGAAATGTGGTCCTTGCATCACGAAGGCCAAAGCAGGAGTAATTAAATGCATCAAGCAGGAGTAATTGAAAGTATATGTCCCAAATGGGATGATAATGTAGAGTTTTGGAGTATCTTCTGGGTTCATAGGCACTTGATATTACCCAATTAGGATATTGGGGGTTAAGAATACTTTAGTGCCGTGACTATAGTTGGCGATGTCGGCGATGTTGAGAAGGTGGTAGTGATTAAGCTATGTCTGTAATCCCTACAAGGCCATACAGATTCATTCTTCATCAGGATGAAATGCAGGGATGAGGACCAAGGGCTTTAGACCTTTTGGCAAAGTCC
>NC_090760.1:37668551-37671051 GCF_036898095.1 Palaemon carinicauda | reverse complement strand
CTTCAAATTATGTATAAATTCTCGAATCGCTAGTTATACACCACATTAGGCCGGAATTAAACAATCAAAGTACTTCTTATCCGTTAACTATCTTCAATACTCCCTCCAATGCTTCGTCTCAATCTTCAAACACTTACGGCTTCACTCCAGACTTTTCTTCTTTTTCTACCTTACCTCCCTCCTCAGTCAGCCTCCACCTGCCCTCTCCAACACAGTGGTAATAATCCTCCCGTTTTTTTATGTTTTTACCAGTGCATCAGCGCCTGATGTGCCTATCATTTCTGTTATTATGCCAGCAGCAGCTGATGAACAAACACTACCTAGCGGTGTACCAATCCCAATTGAAGATGATCCTATTCTTACTGAAGATGAACATCCTGCAAACCTTATCGCTTCACGCATTGACATGATACGAACTGAAAGATCAGCTTCAAGATCCGCTCAGCTAAAACGGGCTGAGCGAATGGTGAAACGAAGTTGTCTCGAACTAGCCGCCGGAATGCCAGGAGATAATGTCACCATTCCAATACCTTTTGTTGATCAAGGGCGTGGGGATCCTCGTAATATTCTAGGTGATAATGTAGATAGAGATCAAAATTACATGTACAAAATTAGTGTAAAATCTGGAATGTTGAAAGGAAGGTTTCCACGCAATCAGTTTGATTTCTGTCTTCAAAAGCTATAGAAAAAAAAATAGATGTAAATAGTACACATGAAGTATATTTACGCCAAGCTGTGACAAAAGAATCGAAATCTGGTGGCCAAGGTTTTGTTCGTTGCATTGTGCCGGGAACAGACGTTGTGAAAGTAATCGTTGCAAGGGCTACAAAGGCAAGATAAAATGCTCTAGCGGTTGTCATAGCTGTTTGGACTGCAAAAACAAGTAAACGATATAGAAATGAAAATGCTTCGACTTCTAACAGTTAATTTTAATAGGAAAGTGTTGTGTAAAAATAATTTGAAAGTGAGATTTGTTTCTGAATTTGTTTGTTTGTTGTTGATTGAATGTTGTTTATCAAGTGTAAAACAATTGATTTTAAAAAAGGAACAAAAAACATTGCTATTTCTTAATTCTTAAAATTCAGTTTAGTCATTACGTGAAATGCCTGGCCCTAAATTTCAGCCATTACTTGAAAAGACTAAAAATTTTAGACGTTACGCATAACGGCTAACGGTCACAGCCATTGCGTGAAATGATTAAAAGTTTTAGTCATTAAGCATAATGACTGATTACGCATGTTAACCGTAACATATATATATATATATATATATATGATGTTTGTATATACAGTATATATATATATATATATATGTGTGTGTGTGTATATATATATATGTATATATATATATATATATATAAATATATACAGTATATATATATATATATATGTATATATATATATATATATATATAAATATATACAGTATATATATATATATATATATAAATATATACAGTATATATATAAATATATACAGTATATATAATATATATATATATATATATATATATAAATATATACAGTATATATATATATATATATATATAAATATATACAGTATATATATAAATATATACAGTATATATAAATATATATATATATATATATATATATTTATATATATCAGAGTTTGACATTATCCAGAATGCTAGAATTCTGACAGTCAGAATCCAGTGAGGCTAATATACCGACAAGCTCAGAATCCCGACAGCCAAAATTCCGAAAAGAAACACTCTGTTTTCTAAAATGTATTTGTCTGGTAAGCAAAATAAGATAGTAATAAAGATATAACTGAAATTACTGTTCCTCGTAATTCAAGGATCAGATGTAAATATATAATTGAAAGAATTTAGGCTTAATTTTTGAATTGTTGAAACAATCACAGAAAATATTAAAGTAATTGTGTATTATGCCATGAAGGTGAAAATATTTTTGTTCACGTTTGCTCCTCACTTTTTTTATCCGTTTATTTGGCTTTTTCTTTTTTTATTCTTTAAGAAATTTTTCACCGTGAAGTATGTATCAAATTTGGTAGTTTTTTATTTGTTTGCTATTCTTTCGTTGTTATCCCTTCAATTAAGCTATAACGACCAATATGAGTTCTTACAAGGACGTTTTCCCATCCGCTGTGCCATGCTTTTACTGCATTTTGCGTGCGTGGAAATCTTAATTGCATGGAGTCGTTTACTGACCACATAATAGAAGGAAATAATGGTGGGGAACAGGCGACCTTACCATTATGGAAAGGCTTCTTATTCGTTCGAGAACGTAATTACTTTTAAACAATATAACAACAACGCCCGCTTCTTCTAGCAAATGAGATTTGAAATCTTCAAAAGCCTCTGGAATTACATTACATTCAAGATATACCAAGGGGAATATATGTTGTTTAATTAAACTAAAGGTTCACAATTATTGTAGCGAATTGATATTCAAGTTGACCGAATACTTCGTCATATTCACTATCATAAATAGAAAAAAATAAATAAACTTTCTTG
>NC_090760.1:37633551-37663551 GCF_036898095.1 Palaemon carinicauda | reverse complement strand
TCCATTAACACTGGCAAAAGGGACAGTATTTTACCCAAAATTCAAAAGAAAAAGTAAATGAAAATTAATCAGTTGAGTTACAAGTCAAGAAATACAAAATTCAAAAGCTGTTGGAGAGAGAGAGAGAGAGAGAGAGAGAGAGAGAGAGAGAGAGAGAGAGAGAGAGAGAGAGAGAGAGAGTTTGGAAGTGTTGAGCCTCGTTTACTAAGTACTTAAAATAAAAAATAAAAAAATGAATAGATGAGGTTAGCGAGAGACCTAATTAGATGTCCCCATTGTAAAAATGAAAAAAAAAAAAAATAGTGGACATAGGAAATGTAAAATCTTTCGCAAGCGTTAACCCTTTAAACTAAAGTTTACTCAGATATAGACTTAAGACATGTAAAGATGAATCAGCTAATATTAGGAGAAATCTAAGTGAATAAATAAGGACATAAAAGTACCAAAACGAGCAGAGAGAGAGAGAGAGAGAGAGAGAGAGAGAGAGAGAGAGAGAGAGAGAGAGAGAGAACTGTAAATAGAACTCTACTATCTAATTATTTTGCCTCAGAAACTAATGAATTTGATATAAATTTTGCCTTCCAGTTTATAATTTATGTGTTGTGGAAACTTTTGGTGATTTATAGTTCTATCAAGAAGTTATAAAATTTACTTGAATTTTCTACAAAATCCGAGTAGGTCACGTTTTCAACTAATCATATGTGAAATATGAAAATGCAGCCTTCTTATCAAATATATTTGTTTTTATTTTTATAGCATATTAAGATTACCATAATCTGTGAGTAACTTTTAGTTAAAAGATTATTCTAAATTATTACCACTGCCAACGAAGATGGAAGGAGGATATGCTTCACCCCTTGTTTGGGTGTTTGCTTGCTTGTTTGTGCGTTTATTGTGTTTGTTTGTTTGTGAACACTTTCCTGGCCACAATCTTAATCGTATAGTAAAGAAACTGGCTGGGATTGATTGTTATGTATAAAGCTGCAAATGATTAAATTTTGGAAGGTCAAGTCAAGGTCATGGTCAAGCAAAATGTCCAATTCACGTAATCTGTCATAAGTTTGGACATCATTGTCACAAAGACTTTAAACTTGGTTCATATTTGAGTGAAAGAAAATCCTCGCCAGTTAATACATGTTAAGCTTGAAGGTCGAAGTCGAGTCCAAGGTCAAGGTGAAGCTAAAGGTCAAATTCCGGTCATGAACCAAACGGTCATTACTTTAATCATAAAATAATGAAACTTGTGAGGATTTTAAACTGTTATGTAAAGAGCTGGAAATTATCAAATATTGGAAGGTCAAAGGTCAAGGTCACAGACGAGCAAAACGTCCATATCACATAATCAACCATAAGTTTGGACAACCTTGTCACAGAAACTTCAAACTTAGTTCATATGTTAGTGTAAGAACTTCTACGCCAAATAATACATTTTAAAGTTAAAGGTTAAGGTCAAAGTCGAGCTAAAGGTTGAGAAATAAGCTGCCACGGTGGAGGTCTGTACTCTACTGAGTGCCCCTTTAGATACTTATGAATGACAGAATTTGAGCCACTCCGAATGCAAAATTAGTAAAAAATTTGATATACAGAAAACCTAAAAACCGTATTATGATAAAATGTTAAGTTCCCTTTAAAAATACATTGGTTATTAAAAGTATCTCAGTACATAATGCCTTGCTATGAAAGCTCTTGTTATAATTACAATGATAAACCAAACTGGGGAGAAATTAACTATTTTCAGCTATAGAAAATGTTATTCAAATAAAAATGAAAACATCTCGCCAAATCAAAATGATTAAGAGTATGTAGCTTCCTCTCTGAAATCTTCCACCAAAGTTGCATAATAAGAAATTCTCCCACAATGTCTTTTCTTTTTGTAACCAAATTTTCTTTCATGAAGGCTATTCAAAGAAATAATTAATATAACACTTGTTCTAAAACAATAATCTTAGATTATATCAATACGTTAAAATATAAACATCCTTCAAAGCCTCATTAGCACTTGAGTTGCTGAACCACATACAAACCCCTTTTGCACTGACTTCCAAAGCAGCCATTTTACTCAACCACACAGAATGCCGTTTAGCAGCACAGCAGACGCTCGGTCTTTAGTCAATACGGATTATTAAAAGTCAAATAATTTTATTACCAATGGAAGTAAAATGTACATTGCTTAGTGATGTGAAATAAAATCAAATTTATTTTATAATGAAAGTTATTGTTTATCTAATATATACTGTAGTATAGTAGAAGGCAAAACTCTCTCTCTCTCTCTCTCTCTCTCTCTCTCTCTCTCTCTCTCTCTCTCTCTCTCTCTCTCTCTCTCTCTCTTTAAGTTTAATAATTTTCGTTTCCTTACGTGAAGAATTTATTAGTATTCTTTACCAACAGGCTAAACTTATGGCTTTTGGGTCACCATATTGTACGATCGACTAGGAACCCTAGTGGTCGTTATATCTTCTGTCAATATATAGTTGTTTGTTTTGCCTTTGTGCGAGAACAGAGGAAAATAATCTGAGAACTTTGAATGCTGGTGTACCAACCGTGTGTCACACGATCGTACATTTCAACGACATTTCTTTTTTTGTATATATTATCGTTTGTATCTTCGCTCTCCCCTCGCACTGACAGGGACCGGAATAAACACGTCTGTTTTTCTTGTCGTCAACTGTTAATAGAAACGGTTGTCGGTTGAACATGAAATTGCTTGTTAAGTTTTATGTCCTTCCTGCCCGGACTTGATGTATATATAAACTGATGTTCTGTAATAAAGTTACTCAGTTGCTTTCATCCTGCCTTCTTAGTCAAAGCCTCTCTCGGCTCGTCACATTGGTGACCCCGGAGGTCGACTCGCTCCTCCCTCCTTCCAACCCCCCGTCATTGGTACTATGGCAGACTCCACGGAAGTTGGCGCTGCTTAATTGAAACTTTCGTCGTTCACCAGCGGAGAGACGTTTGCTAGGTTTCAGCACAGAGAAGTCCAGTTCCGCATCAAGGGCGTGACTCGCTCAACCACCAAAGCAGATTATGTTCTCGCTGCGATACCCGAGGACACCTTCCCGAAAATATCCGACTGGCTTTGTGAACAAGGAGACACTCCAATAGCGTATGACGCCCTTAAAACATACCTTCTACAGCAGCACTCGCCGTCGCCAGCCTCCCGTATAGCAGAGCTTTTTCAGCTCTCTCAACAACCGTTGGAGGACCAAAGGGCTTTGCTCACCCTCAGGGAAATGACCAGAATCGCTCACCTGCAACCTGCCGCAGATGGCTCTCCTTGTGAGGTAAAACTACTTCGTGCCCATTGGGTACGCCGTTTACCAAAACCTGTACGCGCTGCGATGTTCATAGTTTAACCATAAAGGTCTTGATGACAAAAGGCAACGCCCTTATGGACAGCCACTTCACAACCTTCACGACCTCCATCAACGCCTCCACTCCTGACAAAGAGGATGCCTATCCAACGTCAACTGAAGCTGACGTGAATGTCGTACGACATACACACCTACCAAGTGACGTGCTGGAGTAGTGAAAAAGCTACCCATCACACACCCCTCGCTCCTGCCTCAACCAATGACTTCTACAGCCACTTACTGCCGCCCATTGGCCGCAGTTTTGCTACTACCTCTACAAATTCAGGGCAGCCGCGAAGAAATGTGCCAAGGATTGTCAGTGGCCAAAAACCATGTAATGAGGCCATCGCTCATGGCGGTGGCCTCCCGTGTTTCTAATAGTTTCTTTTTAAATGATGCAGGAATGGGCGTGTGCTTTTTGGTAGACACGGGTGCTTGTCGTTCTCTTATGCCAAGGGAACTCTTCAGGACACGACATAGTCTGTCTACGTCTGCCGACGTCTGCCTGGTAGCTGCCAACGGATCTGGGATACCCACCTACGGTTATGAAAACCTCATATTATCGTTTGGAAACGGTAAATTTAATTGGAAGTTTCTCGTTGCTGACGTCTCATTGCCAATCCTCGGTGCGGATTTCCTCTCTCATTTCCACCTTCTGGTCGATGTCGCCCACCGACGATTGGTCAACGCAGACTCGTACGTGTCGACACCTCTTCAACTGGGCCACTCCAACCTCACTCTCCACATCAGCGCACCCACGGATGCCTACGTCCACCTCTTCACGTCGTACCCGGAAGTTTTCCGTCCAGAACTTCACCAAACGCCCACGGATCCTGCCAAGCTCGGTATTTATCACCATATCAAGACAATGGGACCCCCACTCTTCACAAAATTCAGACGTCTGTCACCGGATTGATTGGCCAGCGCCAAACAGAAGTTGACGTTCATCAAAATTGAGGAGATGGGCCTTTGCCAAAAGGCCTCCAGCCCATGGTCGTCACCTTTACATATTGTTCTGAAGACGATGGGACCCTCAGTCTTCGCAAAATCCAGACGTCTGGCACCGGATTGATTGGCCAGCGCCAAACAGACGTTCATCAAAATTGAGGAGATGGGCCTTTGCCAAAAGGCCTCCAGCCCATGGTCGTCACCTTTACATATTGTTCTGAAGAAAGACGGCTCCCTCCATCTGTGCGGGGATTACAGGCGCCTGAACATGCAAACAGAACCGGATCACTACACCCCCACAAACATAGCTGACGTGACCTCCTACCTGCACAAAGCGAAGGTTTTCTCTCCGGTCGACCTCCTGAAGGGGTATTATCAGGTGCCTATGAACCCATAAGACACCCCCGAGACTGCCATCACCACTGCGTTTAGTACATACACCTTCAATTATTCCTGTTTTGGCCTTCGTAATGCTGGGGCCACTTTTCAACGTTTCATGGATGTCATCTTAGGGGACCTCCCCTTCTGTGTATGTTATGGGGACGACATACTTGTATTCTCTTCCTCAAAAGAGGAACACCTCCGTCACCTGTGCATCAGGCTCGACCACCTGCAACAAACCGGCCTTGTAGTCCTGTACGACAAGTGTACCTTTGCCGCCAACGAAGTGTCGTTTTTAGGGCACTGCATCACTCCTGAAGGAGTCCATCCCCTCCCTGAGAAGATAGCAGCCGTTCAGAACTTCCCCACGCGATCGACTGTCAAAGCTCTGCAGGAATTCTTGAGCATGATCAACTATTATCACAATTTTCTGCCAGCCATTGCCGCCACTCTTGCTCCCTTTCTACGCCACCCTCAAGGGCTAGCCAAAAGACCTGAAGTGGGGTCCCCTTCAAGAACCGGCCTTCTGCAATGCAAAGAATGCCCTATCAACCGCTGCTGCTCTCACTTTTCCCATCCCACATGCCCCTCTCCTTCTATCCACTGATGCAGCGACGTCGCTATTGGTGCCGTACTCGAACAGGTGGTCAAGGGCTCGCCCCGCCCACTGCCTTCTTCAGCAGAAAACTCTCCCAGGCAGAATCCGGTAATTCTACCTTCGATTGCGAATTGATGGCAGTGCACTTGGCTGTTCGTCAGGTGGTTCGTCATTCGCACAGACTACGTGCCTCTGGTGCACGCCTTCACTCGACAGTCTGACGCCTGGTCCATCCGTCAACGCCAACATCTCTTTGCTGTGGCTCAAAACAATTACACCATTCAACACGACCCTGAGAAAATTAACCCATTGCCAAAACCCTGCAAGAAACACGTTGGCTGCGGTTCCAGTGAGATTGGATTACAACACCCTTGCTGTAGCCCAATGATAGGATTCAGAGTATCAAGCATGTACGACATCCTGCACATCCTTCCGTTGGGAAGATATCCCCCTAGACGACTCCAACACCACCCTTCTCTGTGACGTCAGTACTGGTAGACAGCGACCTTGGATTCCTGCTCCCATGCGCCGACAGGTGTTTGATTTCATTCACGGCCTTTCACATCCCTCGTGCTGTTCAACTGCACAGCTGCTAAAGACGAAGTTTATTTGGCACGGCATTTCTAAGGATGCTAAGGATTGGGTCCGCGCCTGTACTTCTTGCCAAGCTTCCAAAGTACATCGACACACGGATTCAGGAGTGGGCACCTTTCCTCAACCTCAACGTCGTTTCACCCACATTCACGTCGACGTTGTAGGCCCCCTACCCAAATTAAAAGGACATCATTACCTTTTTACCGTCATCGACCGCTCCACTCGTTGCCCAGAAGCCATTCCCATGGAAACTGCAATGTACACCTCATGTACATCTCTCTTACTCTTAGAATGGATTGCAAGATTTAGTATCCCTGAGCATATTACTTCTGACAGGGGTACCACTTTCACCTCTCAATTGTAGACATCATTAGTGAATCTCCTGCGCACCACCCTATATTAGACAACTGCCTAAAACCCTGCTGCCAATGGAATAATTGAATGTTTTCATCGCATCCTCAAAGGCGCTTTGATGTCCCGCTACAAGGATTCCAACTGGTTTACTCAGCTTCCCTGGGTCCTCCTGGGACTAAGGACCACTCCTAAAGACGCCCTAGAAATGGTGTATGGCAACCCGTTGGTCGTCCCTGCTGATTGTTTTCCTTCTGCAACCTCCTCCGACGATCTCCAGCGGATACGTCACGTCGTGGGAAAATTTACTCCATGACGCCAGACTTACAAGCCCCCAGTGAAGCATCACATACCGACAGACTTGCACATAGCAATGCACGTCTTCCTACACAACGACACTAGCAAGCCACTGCTAACACCCCCTTATATGGGCCTTTCCTTTTGATCCGACACAGTCTGAAAGCAATCCTACTAAACATTCTTGGCAGAGAAGACTGGGTCTCCATTGATCGTCTAAAACCTGCTTATTTCCTGCCAGTTTGCCTTTCTAGATCAGGGCACCCTATTTAACATGTATAGCATGTTATTTTTAGGGGAGGAGCCATGTACCAGCCGTTTGTCATACGATCGTACATAGTAACGACATTTCTTATTTTTGTACATATCCTTAGAATCTTCGTTCTCCCATCGCACTGACCGGGACCTGAATAAACATCTCTGTTTTCCTTGCTGTTAACTGTTAACAAAAACGGTTGTCCGTTGAACATGAAAATGCCCGTTATGTTTTATATCCTTCTTGCCCGGACATGAATTATATATAAACTGATGTTCCGTAATAAAGTTACTCAGTTGCTTTCATCTTGCTTTCTTAGTCATAGCCTCTCTCGGCCCGTCACACTGGGTTACTTGCTCATTCAGGTAACACGTGTAGTCAGCATGTATCGTTTTTCAGAAAAGAGGAGCAATAAGATAATCTTAAAATGCAAGTGAAGTGAGTCACAGTAGAGAAAAGACCCGTTAAAATAAGTTATTAATTAGATAATTAAAATAACACGGTGAGAGTGCTAACTATAGGTTTCATGGCTAATGGGTGGAGAAACCAAAGAACATGAGATTTAGGGGTCACAAATCTTGATACTGCTGCTTAGTTAATGTCAGGTTCTCACCACACTTGGCTAACCCTTCTATACCTTCTTTTTTTACCTTCCCTATTGATTTCTGATAACTTAATTATACATAAGATTATTGCAGATCACTCTTATGACTTCAACCTACCTACTAGCCTCCTGGCTAGTATAGTTGTAACGTGTTTGCATAGCATTCCCATGGCAGTAGAGCGATCCAAGCCTGGGACCATGAGTTTAAACTATTTACTGGGGAGGCCAAAGCTGTGGTTGGGCGCCACAGTAGGTGATTGGGGTTCCGTGGTTCACGTTTTGGGGATAATCTATTCTTGTGAAACTGGAAGTGAAACCAGACACCTTTACCTTTATCTTTATTGGTCATATACAAAGCCAAACTTTCTAGAAGTCATAATACTAACTATTTTCAAAAAAATTTTCGGTAAATATTTAGTCAGAAGCCACTATTAATAGGTCTGTTAACTTAAACTGGCAGGATAAATATGTCAATAATGTTTAGGAATATCTGAAAAACGCAAATAGCCTTTATATTTTAGTTTTGTAACTTTGTTATCATACAATTATTGCGGAATGGAACACAAACCAATATTTTTTATTACTTCTTTGTTAATATCAGAGCTTATTTATTTTGTTTGTTTAATATTAAATACCTTAAAAGGGTAGCTACAATCCCTTGATGATCATTTTTTCACTAGACAGCTATCATCACAAAAGTTATGCTTGTAAATTATCGCAAGATGAATATTCAATATTGTGACAATATTGAACATCTTATAACCTCTTCAACTTAGTGGATGAAGTGAGTACCAAAAGTCAGTCATCTTCAGCAATAGAATCTTTTGACACAAATAAATCACCATTTAATACAAATTTATTATTGGCAGGATGATTATTTCCTCTAATGACCTCGGTTCCAATGGACGGTCATATTGCCCAAATGATTTTATAGTCTTTTTAGCGCATTTTTTGGAAGGTAGACAAGGAACACTAATATGTATACTTGATGAAATAATTTGACATGGTAGATCTCGTGTAAATTTTCCTTGTACTTTCACTTCGTATAGGGTCAGGGTCAGGGCAACACCCGTAGTACATACAGGTTTAAAGGTCACTCATGAATGGCAGAGGCAAGTACCAATAATAATTCCCTACCAGGACATTGTCCTAGAGACTGACCGTATATCCCCACTCTCTACCCAAGCAAGGACAAGGGACGGCCAGGCAAAGGCTGCTAATGACTCAGCAGGTAGACTTATACGATTTCAAAAAACCCTCATATTTAGCTCACAAGAATAGTGATGTTGCAGATAATGAGAGAAGCTATAAAGTTTGAGCGGAACTATCTCCCGCCCAGCAGATTTCCATGAAGAGACGTTTCCGATAGACCATCATAACTTGCACGATGAGAGAGATTATGTTCAATTTTCTTAGTAAATGTTTTCCATTTACAATATTAGTAACTGCTCTGCTTTCACAGATATCCGATTCACGAAATTAGCATTATCGGCGATAAGAACTGCCACTGGTTTTGTCCTTCACCATTAGATATCCACATACATTGATTTAATCTTTTCCTTTTTGTAATAACATATTGCTTCACAAACATTTTCATTTTCTATAGCTAGTTTAGAAATAAAATAATTTTCAATATCACGTGCGAGGTTTATTCTATTGTTAAAAGCAAACTAAAAAAAACGCGCACAGGACTATATATATATATATATATATATATATATATATATATATATATATATATATATATATATATATATATATATATATATATATATATATATATATATATATATATACATATATATATATATATATATATATATATATATATCATTACTAGCCAAGCTACAACCCTATTTGGAAAAACAAGATGCTATAAGCCCTAGGGCTCCAATAGGGAAAAATAGCCCAGTGAGGAAAGGAAATAAGGAAATAAATAAATGATGAGAATAAATTAACAATAAATCATTCTAGAAACAGTAACAACATCAAAACAGATATGTCCTATATAAACTACTAACAACGTCAAAAACACATATGTTATATATAAACTATAAAGATTCATGTCAGCCTGGTCAACTTATATATATATATATATATATATATATATATATATATATATATATATATATATATATATATATATATATATATATATATATATACTGTATGAACACAGATGAGTTAAGAGGTACAAAGCTAAGCTAGCAAAAGAAAATCTATGATAACCATTAAATACAAAATATATGTAAGGGCTGCTTGCATAAGTATAAAAAAAGGGGTGAGTGATATTTTACTTTTTTAACACAAACATACTTTTAACATGACCTTATTTCATATAAGCTTAGTCTTTAACAATTATAATAGTAACTAAATAAGTATTATTCTCCCGTCTGGACTTCAGCTGCTGAATTTTATCTTAATTTTTTGGACAAAGACTTGTGGTCTATTAGATTTCCTTTTTTCTGATCTGGATATCAATCATTTCCACTGTCATTCAGTTAGTTCTTGATGCATGCAGCATGAGATTTTTTACAACACTGACCTTACTTTGCATCCAGACCTTCCATGCCGCACGTAATACTAAGAATGCACCTGGCAGTTAATTCAAAGTCATGCCTTCTTCATCGTAGGAATCAATACTACACAGTACAGTATAAGTTTTACTCTACCTATTATAAAATGATCATTATAATCGTTGGAACTTCAGAAGTTCCAAATGGCAGCGATTTTTTTTATGATGAGCAGGCTGAGAGATGCGTCTGTTCACAGCTTATACATGAGAGATCCATTTTATCGCGGTAAGGGTCCGTCCACACGACCGAATATTGTTCCTCATCGAGCAAGGTTCGGTAAAGATTTTTATGCTTGTGTCCAAACGATGACAGTTGAGCAGTGAGAGCCTTTTGACAGCAGCTAAAAGTGGTGTATGAATACCGAGAAAATGGACAGTCGTACACGCAAAAATAAAATTCTTTTGTGTACTGTCATTGCTGTGTGCTAGAAATAAAAAAATAAGAAAATCTAATGCAAAGATATTTTTTTTTGCAAAGACGACAAGACTTGAGAAGTCTTCTTACAATACTACGGGAGTGGTCAAGTGAATTAGAAAGGTCGAGAGCAGATCATCTGCTAATTCTGAATGCAGTAATTGACCATAATTCCTACTTGGGAGGATTGACATATGTAAGGTTTTGTGATGCATATAAGTATTTTGATACGTTAGACCTGATAGATTGCATTAAAGAATTGGGTTAAATGATTGGATCGACCGTAAAACTGATAGTTAAGAAAATTAATGAAAAGGGTATAGCAGCCATTACCTATCCAGCATGAGCAACAGGAAACAAAGATTGAAGAAAAGTAAGACTAGGAACTATATACAGTATGTATCCAAGCTATAGAGTAACGTAAATAATGAAGTAAATAGCATTAGTAAAAATAATACAACGTTGATATGGAATATTGAAATTGAATCATTGCTATTTGCAGATGATATTAGGTTTCCCACAAGAAGGAAAGAATTTTGGAGATCTTGAGGAAGTTCACAATTAATACCACTCGACAAAATTTTGGTGTATGAATAATTAACAAAAGAAAGAATGAGAAAGAAGAGATGAAAACAAATGTGAAGAATGGACCAGTAGGCATAATTTAGAGGTATAATTAAGGAATATGATCAGCTGGGAAATTGGTACACTGAGAAAGAAAACAGAGAATTTAGTATCAATAAAGAAAAAGCCAGAGGGTTACGTATATGAGCCAAGAAATACGAAAATATGGAGATATAAGAAAAGTAGAAAGTTGCATTGGAAGTGTGAAAGAAAATATATGAAACAGTAGTTGTACCAGCGATATTTGCTAATGGGGAGACCTGGAAGGAAATAACGGGATAGAGATATGAAAGAACTGGAGAACATTTATTATATAATAGTGAGAAATATGTATGAACAACCAGTAACTACTCGATATTGAGTCATATTTCCAGAAACAGCAATATGGCCAGTATCTTGCAGAATTATAATATAAGAAATTTAATACTCTCCCATTAGATCATAAACTGATGAAAAGAGACTAGTCAGATCGATAATTGAGAATCAGCTGAATAACCCCTACGGAAAGAACTAGAGTAACAGCATGGAAGAAATTTGGTATAAATATGGAGGGAAAAAAAAATAAGTCTGGGGAAAAACACCCTGAAAAATAGAATCAAGAAAAGAATTATTGAAAAGCTAGATGGAATCGTTGAAAAGAAGAAGTAAGGGGTGAACAATTGAGATCCATAGAAGGAAGTGGCCCACAGCCTTACATAAGAGAAATTTATATGAACAAGGCAATCCTTGCATGCTCAATCTTGAAGCAAACTTCTGAGAAAATGCACAGATGATGTGTGTGACCTTCAAAAGAAGATAATACAGCACATTTATTTTCATGTCCAAAATACCGACAGTGAAGGAAATAAGACATATGTGTACGTATGTTGCAAAATCCTAGCAGGGATCTGGTTTATACATAAGTAGGACAATGAGTATTAAAGAAGAATTTAAAAAGTCTAAACTTTCCACAATAGATTGCCAAAACTGATGATGGCAAACTGTTATACCAAATAATTTAAAGGTAGAAAGGGATAAAATTGAAGATTAAGATTTTTATTGATAATGTTTATGGTACATGTAAAAAAGCTTGATTACATTAATAAGTATAAACTTACAAGCTTTGCACTTATTTGGTATGTGAATGAGTGCCCGCGAACTTATTTTGTAGAGTGAGCAGTCAGGAACCAGGAACCAGAACCTAGATTTCCTAGACTGCATGAAAATCAATGTAAATGCGTTTGACAATCTTCTCTCGAAACTTGAACCTACAATCACCAAACAGGATACTGCTATAAGAAGACTTTTTGTGTTGAAGCCCTATTACTGGCAACATTACTTCCTCAATCAACAGGATGCAACTATACAGAACCTCAATACACAATACAACAAGGATTTCAAAGTAGGGGCTGTGTAAATTTATACCGGAAACTTGCAGAAAGATCTATAAGTCCCTAGAGCAGATTTCTTGGACTTTCTGATTTGACGCATTTTTCGTCTATGTTAATGCGAATTGCTAGTTTTTGCTTCACCTTTTCTTCAATAACATGACTAACATTGATATCCAGAATTTTTATAAATTGTTGCAACTTGGGTATCATGATCTTTATGAACATCGTTCCTGACACCCCAAAGGCTGAAAGGATGTTGTTTAAACAACTATCAAGTTTTAAAGTTGTCTCAATGGACCAGTAAAACCTGGAAAGTTTTAAAAGTTTAAAGGAGGATGATACACAAATAATATATCATTGGCTTTAGGGAAAAAGCGTAACTCAGTACTTCAGGCAATGAGACCACCTTAATCTTAACTACCAACGAGCACAGCTCTCATTACTTCAGTAATCATACAAAAAAACACCTATAAAGAACTTTGCTCGCTGCTTCTACGCCTCTGACGTTTACCTTGACGCAAAGTTCGTCGCGTGGACAGAGCCTTACAGATCCAAAAATATTTTATATAAATATTACTTCTCTTTTTGTTTTTTATTTTATCATTTTTTTCCCTCAATGGGCTTATGAAAACCTATATCATTTAGGTTACTTGAGCGATTTTTCAATGATCAAATCAATCAGTCAACCTTCCGAGAGTCACGCGGATCAGTGAAAAAACCAATGTGCTGTCTTTTAAAGAAAACTTTAGTTCTTTTCGTTCTGCTTCCATTGGTTTAAACCTATGCTTGGACATCACATCCAAGTCTAATCGACATAACACAAAATCCCTAGAAGCTTATTTATAGTTTTTTATTTTTTTGCCCTACTGTAATTACCACTCCACTGTCTTCATGAAAGATCATACACCGGTCCTTATGGGCGTTGCTTTTTGGCGAGTGCCAAGGACCTAAGGCTGACATTGAATTACTTGGCTAATTGAGATGATATATGTCACATGTTACATTATTTGGTTCTTTTGCCTCCAAGCTGGCTGCCCCACATTGTACGTGGTGGGTTGATGGTATGCACAAATAACCATGCACAGATTCACTGTGAGGACATGGAAAAGAAGTAGAATCGAAATTGTTTAGCATAAAATAAGGTAATACCACGCTTGCAAGAGAAATGAGTAATCAGAGGTGTAGTGTCCGTATTGCGCGGAGCACCACGTTACCCATTTCACTGGCCTGCAGTGCATGGTTCTCTGTTTATATAGATGTATGTGGTATGTACAATCTGCTCTCGGCATAGCCCTTTAGGCTATGCATTTTGTTTTTTGGCTTTGCTGGGATTTGTACCCGCGATTCTTACATGAGCGATGAATAAATGTGTCACAGATGGAGAGCCTGTGTCTCGCGAAATTCAATGGTACCAATTTGGACATCCTGGCATGAAGCATTTGCCTGCGATGGGACGTATATTGTCCACATGGGGTCCGGAAAGGCAAACTCTGGGAGGTCACCTGACCATTTGGCCCTGCGTTGCACGCGCCATGTACGAGGTAGCGACAAGTCACGTGTACCACTTGAAAGAGCATGTCACTTGCTATAGTCACACCATTGGAGGTCAATACTAGACTACTTGGTCTTGAACAGGGCACGCTCAAAGCGGGCCATTTTTACAACTGGAACACAATATCGCAATTTCGCACTTACCTCCATGCATCCACGGAATGAAAGACCACAGTGGGTTCAAGTCCCCCATGGGCAAATGCGTCCCCGCCCCTAGTTAGTGTGTGTACCCCACAAAGGCATTGGGTCACATTATTATATGTAGGGTGCTAAGGGCCCCCAAGTTTGGGTTGTCCCCATAATGCAAAACCCTATAGATGAGGCAGCATGGGTGCACGTGCACGTGCATGTGTGCCACCTGGTCGTGGGTGTGAGAAGCCTGTTCTATCCCCTAACTAGCTGCACCAGTTTGGTGTCCCCGGGTTGCACCGTTCAACCATCACTAGGTCGCCATTATACCCGAGTCGCAATTACCGGGAGTACGGGTGGCGACAGACGCGCACGTGGCACGTGTAAAAGATTTATCCTAGAGGTGCGAACCATGGCATGTGGTAGACGACAGTAGGTCTTTTCCCCATCGGATGTACACACGAGATCTTATGACCCATTTTCAAATAAAAGGGCTTTGACCCCAAATCTTGGTAAACCTCGCAAATCGTACCCCTATGTACGGGACCCCCAGGCTGCACGTGCAAGTTCACGAGTGGCATCTGGTGGCGAGTAGTGGAAGCCTGTTCTGTCCACTTACCGGCTGCACCCGGTTTGGTGCCCCAGTATTGCATGTTTGGGTAGCAGGGGTCACCAGTGGTCAGATGACGTAATTTCCAGCTGCACACGTGCTCACGTGGCACGTGAGTTCGAGTTTTGCCTCAGTTACGGCGTATGCTACGCGGTGGCCGAATGGTCGGCCTGTAACTTCATGGAGTTCAAGAGAAATCAGTTGTCAAAATTTTCAGCAAATCAACGTGGCACATTATTTCAATTTTTCCCAGGGTAGCCACCCATAACGGCATGTGCTCCTATCCCCCGACCCCAAACCCTGAAATTGTTGTGAAGTTTGAACCAAAAGTTTTTGCCGGATTCAAAATGACCAAATCTCCAACTCTGATTTTTTGCCCTTTTGAGAAATAGCTCCAGTTGATTGTCAATAGAAAATCAAATGTTAAAGCTTATGATTTTACTTATTGAATCTCAACCTGGAACTTAACGAAAGCACCGGAAATGTCTGAAAGATTATCTAACATATTTTATGCCCGATTACCAGAACCACGTTTTATATTTATTAGTATCAGTCAGATAGCATTATTACATAAAATTTTAATAAACTTCAGGGATTTGAATTGCCCTGCTTAAGAAAAAAAATCTCTTAGTGTTAGTTGAGCCTTTGTGGAATTTGAAATTAGTCCAGAAATATCAAAATGGTTGGTAAAGAGGCAAAACACGAGAAGATTGTATACACTGCAGTGTGAGAGAGCAATGAAATAATACATTCATTTTAACAATTATCTTTACCATTTTTCCAGCAACTACCCATCAAGTAAAGGGGATGTTATCATGATAAGTCTACCCATCAAGTAAATGAGGTGTTACCATGAAAAATCTTCTAAAACTATTCATATTGACACATCAGTCTTACACCGAACCGTCCACCAAAAGATTTCCTTCCACTTTCATACCATCAAATCCTATCACTAAGTTTAAAATATCAAACATTGCTCTTTAAAGAATATTCACGAGTTCTGCCGTGTCATTACACTCCCATTAAATGCAGACTACTTACAATATGTTCTCCGCTTCTCCTTAAATATATGTAAAATAGAAATGCCAAGAGAATCTTTGGTTAACAAGAGGGCCATAAGGTTTCTCATTTGTGGTCATTACAAGAGAAGTTTTAATGACATTACATAGTTTTGATCTCCTAACTGTTCTCTTATACATATTTTAAGAGGTTACCATGCAGGTCCCTTATTATGATGATAAATCATCTTATTATGAGGATAAATCACAGTTTTAAAAAGCGGAGTTTTACCTCTGAAGAAAAATTGCTAAGTATAATTGGTTAAAGGAATTTCAAACTTTTAAACCACAAATACAAACGTACCATTCAATTTTTCAAGTCATTTATCAGTAATAATTTAAGACAAAGGAAACATGACCACCACTTTCAACTAAAAATGGATATTTATTCTATGAAATTATACAATTAAACCTTTATAAAAAGAGGGAACACGTTCAAGCAACCTATAGTAATCCAATGAAAGGTTTACCAAATCAACTAAAGTATAAAATTTCTTTAATGGCTTTTACCTGCCAGAATCAAAACGAAGGGTAAAATTTTCTGTAATCTTGTTCTTTCAAAATCAATGGCGGTAATTATCTTGTCCACCAAAAAACACAACAAATTAATGTTTTGGCTAAAACCTACCAATAACCTATTTACCGTAATGTCGAAATCACCGTTTGCGAAATCTTACCATTCAAGCATTTTTAAAATTTCTAATTATCATCCTCATCCAAATTTAGCAGTATTTCCAAGGAATTATAATAGATATTACCAGGTTTCCAGTAACAATCCAAACCAAACAGTCATATGTAAAATCTTGAGGTTACAGATTCAACGAATTTGGTACTTTAAATAATTTGATCCTGCAGAGTCACCATCCATTCTGAAAAACGTTCATTATCAGAGATGTTTCTTGTTAAAGTTAGGCGTAAACAAATAAATAACGATATATTAAGCCTGTAATGTTTGAAAACTAATAGTGATAATATGACAAATTTGCCAGTTTCGTACAAGAAAGCACAAATCCATGTACCTTAAAACTTTGAATAGGATTATCAACAATCTTAAAATTCGGAATGTAATATACCGTAATATGAAATGCAAGATAAGACAACTTTTCTTTAGATTTTTATTAGATTTTAAGTAAACTGCAGAGCTAAATAAAGTACAATATAAGCTGAACACAGACTTTAAATTAATTCTGAACCTAAATAAAGTACAAAAATGTTAACCACTCAACGAAATTAGACCGCTTCCGACCAAAATAAGACAATTTCACGCATGACATCACGTGACTGCACTGACCGAGACTCAGGTAACAAAAAAAAAGATCAGTCAGTATTTGACCATAACAGAGTGAAGACTAAGGAAACTGTCTAACACAGAAACCGGATTAAGGCTCTCTTCAACCGGTCAGTCGAGATAATGTCTACTTGTTCCGTTTATGGGTACAGATCAAGTCAAAAGCGAAAGGAGAACTCAAACCTGGTATTTCATCGTTTTCCTAAAGATCAGGAAATGCAACAGAACTGGCTGCAGTTTTGCAATGTGACTCATGTTAATATTAAATAGGCAAGAGTTTGTAGCCTGCTTTTAGAATCTATTGCTTATAAAAAAGATCTGAAACACGAGCTCCTTCAGCTTCCAAATCCAGGAAATGCAATTTTATTGCAAGATGGTGCTGTCCCAACATTGAATGGTGAGCCTTGAATCTAACAAAGGTGAATTCTTATCAAACTGCACCAGTTAATAGAATCTCTACAATCATCGCAACCATTATTATTATTATTATTATTATTATTATTATTATTATTATTATTATTATTATTATTATTATTATTATTATTATTATTATTATTATTATTATTGCGGTGTGTGAGTGCATGGTAAAGCATATCAGGTGAGAATATATATATTTCATTTCTGTTAAACTGTTGTCTGCAATAATAAAATCGGTTTTACGGTGAATTCTGCTATTGAACTAAAGAAAGAAACTGAAAATACTAATAGCAAGGATTTTCCAGTGGAGAATTATACAAATGCTATCAATATTTGCAAGAAATCTGCAGATTTCCATATCCCTCTAAAAAAAAAAAACTTAAATCGATGGTCGTCAAAGATTTATGTAGAACCCGGTATTTTGTTATCATTCATAAATTTGCTGAAGATTAAAGCTTTGGAGATGCCTAAAACAGACCGTTTATTTATGATTTAATTTGATAAATGTAGTGTGACTCAAGTATGGTCCTACGATAACGGAAAATACATTTTATATCCCCCCAAAAGATCGTGTCCAGTGTGTAATGATTCGCGGGCTGATCAAACCATGGAAACAATCAAGATACTATGATTTTAACTGTGATATCACTAAAGATATTTTGTTTCATATCATAAGGACGGTGGAAGCAGCAGGGTATACTGTATTGTTGTTGGCATAGTGACTGATCTAGGCCCTACCAATGTAAAATTATGGAATAATTTAGGTATAGGACTAGAAAATTCCTCATTCACAAATCCATCTAGCGCTGATAGAGAAGTGTATGTATTTGGTAAAAAACATTTTTCTAGATTCCGGCTTTCTGATACCAAATAGAAAACTTGTACTTAGTAGGTGTATTAGAGAGCTTATCATGAGAAGTGTGAGTGATCTGAAGACAACGCATTGCTTATCTGATAAATACATTAATGTTGCTGGTGTTAAAGAATGAATTTAAGGATTGCAGCTCAACAACTGTCTGAGACAACTGCCAAGACTTTGGAATACTTTGGAAAAAGGGACTTCTGAAAAGCAAAGAATGGAATGAGTCAATTCATCCACCTGTGTGACTCATAGTTTGATCTGATGAATTCCAGAGTGCCTTTCGATAAAAAAAAAAACATCCAGACATGCATATGGACTTCATCTTGAACAACAAAGAAGCAAATTAAGCAGTATGATAGATACTGCAAAGACTTTGAAAGTCATTAGAAGTAAGTGCAGGTATCAATTTCAGAAAGGAATTGTTGTATCGTCGATGTCTTTACAAAATCTTTATGAAATGGTCAAGTCAACATATGGCATTTCACACTTATTAACAACAGGCTAAACCAAGATGGATTGGAGCATTTTTTTGCTAGCATAAGGCAAAAAGGTGTTGCATATGAATATCCGTCACCTGTATCTTTTAAACACAAAATCATGTCTCACCTATTAGTAAAAGAAAGCCAGAAAGTTGCTGAGAACTACAACATTGAAAAGAAAAATTACGACATAACCATGCTACATGACATATCGCAATGTTCAAGTACTAGTGCACAGACAACTGATTTTTACCAGAACAACTTGGACCAAGAATTGTGTTTATCTGCTATGCTGTTTGCCTCTCTTGATCTTGCAACTTAGAGATGGACGATACTGCAGGTTGTGATGATGCTATACTCCCCTTACAGCTGGAAAAGGAGATGAAAATAGATGTCTGCGTTATCTTAGTGGATATATAGCATTTAGATTTCCACAGCTCCAACACCTTGGCTCTCACGTAAAACCTGACGATGGGATATGGAATGAGGCAGTTAGCTAGAATCATGGAAATGGTTTAATAACACCATGTGATTGTCTCTTCAGATAGCTAGTAAAAATGGAAAGACTTTTTGTTCGTTACCACAGAGAGAAGTCACTGAAACCTGGCAAAGACGCTATGAAAGCTTTAATTTCATACATGCGTCACTATATGAATATACCTAGCCCTATTTGTTCGGTGCCGCATGTTTTTTAGGATACGCATTCTAAACAAAAACATCTCTTGTGAGAGAAGTCCGAAGAGAAAGAATAGAAAACTAATAAAATAATAAAAATTTAAAAAGTTGTATTTTGTTTCATCTTTGTATGTATACCTACTTTTATTATAATTCATGAAATTTAATCTGAATTTTATTATCCTTTTCTATGATAAATGATTGGGGTTGTGATGATTTCTAAGGCTCATAAAACTACTGAAGAAATAAAAACAAAACCATGTGATCTTTACCTATTTTTACCCGGGAATTTACTAGTTCCTGGAGATTAATGGGGACCTCTCTCACTCAAGGTCGTGAAAGGGAGAAGGGGTGTGGGCAAACAATTTTCATAGTGACCCAGAGTTTCTTTGTTTTCTCAGTTATCTCTTAATCCTGCTACCAATGACGTCACAAATACGCGTAGTAACGACCGGACGGTCTAACCCTGTCTCTATCATTCCTGTATGGAACGTCCTCAACCAATTAGGGGCGCTGCCCCTAATCGGGGAGGACTAGCTTGCTTAAGATTTTTAATAAAATCAAGCAATAAAACAATACTTGTCTTTATGTGTAGACTGAAAAATACTTTACCAGATTCCAGCGTTGATAATACAGGCAACACCAAACTCTCAAAGAAAACCATTATATTATAAATAATAAGCTAGTTACAACATGGGAACTCAAAAAGCATTCAGTCTACAGAGAAGCAACTTCAAAACTAGGATATTAAGACATGGGTATTCAAAAAAAATAAACATTCAATATACATAGAAATGACCTATAAACCGGTACGCAAGACATGGGTATTTGAAATATATTGCATGAATAGAAATAACATTCATATAACTACCCTTTAATGAACACCATACGATATCATCATGTTAGAAACTTACACAAAAGAAACACCTTCTTGCAGCATGTCTTTACTTATCAATTCAATGAATCTCTAGGTACCTTATTTACCGGTTAACACCAACCACCCAACTGTTCAGGGAATCAGCAAGGCAGGTATGAAAAAGCTTCACTTTGACAAGCATAGAACTCTAAACAGAGAAACACATACCTACAAGTCTATAACAACTTAACTATGGCTCGTCTGGTCCATTTCTTAAAAGAGAACTTTAAGATATATTTAGGAGTGTGGCGAAGATTCTGAAGCAATGTCTTGTAAATTATGTAGTAATGTTAAATCACATACTTTTCATCATTATATAATGGACTGAAATGTTTTGGAAGAATTCAGAAATAGTAATATTAATGATATGTCTCATATCGTTTTTTATATGGGTAGGAGAATCGTGGATAAGTTTTCAAAGTTTGATATACCTGTCCCATGTCAACGGACAATGAGACATCAGAACATGGTTTTTTTTTTTCCTTTATTAAAAAAAGGTTTGTGAATACAATTGTACACAGCCGATATTCTCAGGTGAGTACCTTGTCTAACGACCGCTCTAATGACTAACCCTCTGCAAGTAAGATGCAATGTTGCTCCATCAACATGCTGAATTGTTAGGTTTTGAGAAATTCTCCACTGTGAGGGAAATATACTGTCAAACACATCACCTTATGATTCTAAGGACACGTCACTTATAACAGAGTTCAGCGATCGCACCTTCCAATTTATGATACTCATAGTACTCTTAGAAAGTTCATTAAACACACTATATAAAACACATATTTTGCATACAAGGATTAGGACATACGTAATTAGTCAATTTTGTTAAATTTTTGGATATTCATTACTTTTTTTTTTTACAATTTCAAATGGACTAGTTGTATTGTAGGTTATGCAAGCAAACTGTCTGTTGTAACTAATATATCGATGAAAAATCCATCGAGGCTTGTCCATAACTCTTATTTGTTATCTCTTTCGGCTTTCATTGAACTTTATATTAGTTTTACTCATATTCATTTTCAGTCTTACATTTCTGCTTCCTGTATTCAAATCTTTTGTAATTCATCGCATGATTCGCTAAACACAACTAGGTCATCTGCAAAGCATAAGGTGTTTGGGTATTCCCCAAAATATTAATTCCTACATTAATAACCGAAATTCTTGATTACTTCTTCTAGACATGCTGTGAATAATTTACGAGAGATAGGGTTCCCCTGCCTAACTCCTTTCTCATTCGGAATATTTTCACTAGTTTTATATGGTTTCAGGATTGCTGTACTCCTGTATAGTTATATTCAAGTTTTCTAGCATAAGATTCTTTTACTCCTTGTTTTTGCAGGGTTTTCATTACCACTGAAGTTTTGACAGAATAGAAAGCTTCCATATAGTCTGGAAATGATATACATAGAGGTTTGTCCTACTCTGTTGAGTTTTCTATTAACTGGTTAATTACATGGATATGGTCAGTTGTTGAATACCTTCTTCTTAAGCACGCCTGCTCTCTCGGTTGAATAAAGTCTAAATTTCTTTCTTTTCGGCCTAATATGACCTCTATATAATATTATATAGATTATATAGATGAAACTTTTGTGGTGGTAATTTTTCAGGTCTTATGTGTCTCCCTTTTCGTGAATTGGTATAATGATAAAGTTTTTCCAAGTTTTAGGCATAGAGCAGTCTGGCCGATTTTTGGTGTAGAGTTCAGCCAGTTTTACTACTATGAAGTCTCCAGCAACTATCATTATATCAATCTTTAGGCCATCTTATCTTGGTGCCTCGTCTATCTTCATCCTTTTAATGCTTTCTTTACTTTTCCTATTGTTACGCTTAGTACCGGCTCAGGTGTTTCTTTATTTCTAATGGTTAAGTTATTTCATATATCACTATTATATATCATTGTATAGAAATGAAATCCTCTGTAATTTCTATCACTCATTCTCTATTGTGGATAGTATTTCCATTTTCCTCTTTTGAAGCAAACATATGTTGGTGCCCTGGTCCAGGTCTTCTTTTCATCAATTTAATGCTTCTTCCTTTCTTTAGTGTTTCCTCAATTTTGGTCTGAATGGGTTTACGAGTATCTTGGGTTTTTAGTTTATTCATTGTTTTGGATTTGTGTTAATTCTATTTCTTCTCTCGTGAATTTTACCTGTATTTCAAATCTTTTTTTTATGAAAGCCTGTAGAGTGACTAATGATAGATGATACGATCAACAGCGCATTGACTGCCCGGTTTGATATAAAGGGGGCCACTTAACCACACCCAGCAGACACACGCCACGACAGGTCAATTCTGGAACCACACCCACCAATCAGCAGTCATGACACCCGCTTTGATCATATAGCAGTATGTGACACCCTGCCTCATCTGAGACGACCCTGCAATGGTGCTGCAGCTCACTTCATTCTCGATACTGTGAATTTCAACTCTCTCTCTCTCTCTCTCTCTCTCTCTCTCTCTCTCTCTCTCTCTCTCTCTCTCTCTCTCTCTCTCTCTCTCACATTATATATATATTTTCTCTGTCGCTCTAATATAGATACTCCATTTCTCTCCCTTTCTTATAGATCATCCATTTTCTCTCTCTCTCTCTCTCTCTCTCTCTCTCTCTCTCTCTCTCTCTCTCTCTCTCTCTCTCTCTCTCTCTCTCTCTCTCTCTCTCTATTACAAATCATTTACTTTTTCTTTTTCTTTCAGTTTAAACATTCTCTTTGAGCCTTTCTTATAGATCATCCATTTCCTTTGCTATCTCTGTTTTCAAAATTTCCATTTCCATTGCCCTTTCCTCTCATTCGTTCCTCTATTTTCATATAACGTCTCCATTTTGTTCTCCCTTTCTTTTCAGCAGACCCCTCTGGTATCCTGTACAATAAATTGTCTAGTACATTTATCATCTCATTGGGCCTCTGAACACGATGCGTCGCGAAAAGTGACTAGCGATGCCCATGTAGCCTTCTTATATACAGTACATGTGAGCCAGCTAGTACGCCGTGTGATGAGTGACATGTGAATATATTTATTGTGGACATGTTCGCTGTATACGTCACTCCGACTTCGAGCAACGTCACTCCTCATTTACCATTTGTTATTTAATGTATTTTTTGAATGGCTGGTTTCCAAAACCGCCTGTCGAAAATTGAGGGCAAATCTTAATATCCGAAAGATGTTAAGGGTTATGAGACGGTCCGTGCTTGCACACGCATGAAGTCGTGCACCTTAGGAGATTCATCGAGAACATGGCGCTCGTCTTGATCTATTATTTTTCAGGTAATATCTGGCAACAATCAGCGTCATTAGACGAAAAATGGCAAACGGAAGGCTAGCCTTAGTTAAACTAAAACATTATTTCAATATACACTGGCAAAGAAGGGTTAACAGAAATATTAAAAAAGAATATACTGTAATCCTAAATGTACCAAAGACAAAAATTACTCAGCCAGTACCTGTCTTCTTTACTGAAAATAAAAATTAACAAGAGCATTCTATCCCAAATAATGTACGTTATTTACTCTTGGTAATCATCTCGAGCATAAGGATATGAGAAAGCAGAAGTTTATACTTAATTATGTACTGTGTAAGTGATTCACCCCATTTTGTTGGTTTACGAAAATTTAAACTTTTCACCCAACTTTTTAATTAAAACTCTGCTAGCTTATAAACCGTTTGCATTACTCGTTTATTGTCTGTAGTTTCAGCAGCTCTTATGCTCTTGTCCTTTCACTTGCAGTTATGAGTTATTTGAGTCCGGACAATCTTGTCGTCTTGAACTGCAGGAGGCGTTTCTTCCTAGACCAGTAATTTCATGGTCTCTTATTCTACATTTACTCAACATTAGTATGTTACTCATGTTGGTCATCATTTATTATCGTTAGCTATGGCATGGCATAATGATATAAATTACCAGGAAGTGTTTAAACGAGAATCACAGGTAAAGTCTCACTCAGTCTTTATATATGAAAGTTTATTTGTAACATTTCTTTCTTTGACATGCTCGTCCTGCCGAATAGTATTTGTTCCTTTCCTTTTCAAGTGTACTTCTACAGGACACTAGTTAAATATTGATCATACAAATAGATGCCTGTGATATTTCGCCTGCTTCGTGACCTACCATTTTCAGACCCACCGAAAAGGGAATGATTGGATATATCAGTGACCCCATGGACAATGAACTGGAGTTTGAGTGGGGTTTGTCCTTAATAAATAGGAGATATCCTATGCTAACCTAACGTTTTCCTAACTTGTTTGGGACTGCTACTTACCCTACCCTTGAACTCTGTTTTTTACCAGGTTTTCAATACCTGTTATCTATCAGGATATTATTTGACATTATTAAATGGCTTTCTTCTCTTCGGCCAACTTTGGGTATCTGGTACTGGATTTCCCTGAGAGATGGCCCACGTCTCTGTTTAACGTTGTACCTGACGGGGGTTAAATACTCCCATGTAATTTTATAGCTGAAAACCTCCTGTAACATATAATAACATATTGAAACACAAATGCATCCCAGTATCAAATTCATTCTGCATTTGGGTCACATTATCCCTAAAGATAATGAGTTCATATACCTAGGAGTGGATTCGAACCTATGTCTAAGAATCTTGATATGAAACTGTATATTTGATTCATTTACTTAGTTACAAGGAGATATTTGAGTTAATTTTGACTATTTTGTACAAAGAATATTAATGAGACACCAATCTTCAATGGAGGTCGACAATGCCCATCACTTTTATTCTATCAAAGTCAGTGTAAATCACCCTCCACTGCTAGTTATCAACTTTACAGTTTCAAACATTTACGGAGAGAGAGAGAGAGAGAGAGAGAGAGAGAGAGAGAGAGAGAGAGAGAGAGAGAGAGAGAGAGAGAGAGAGAGAGAGATGAATATTGATTCTTCAAGTATTAGAAAGTATATTTCTACGTATCAATTTGTGCACAGGTATAATGGGTAGGCGATACCGTATATTAGATTGTTTATGATAGCTCTATGAAAAATTTGAATTTTGTTAAGAAATACAAGTGTATATAAATAAATTTCCAATGGATCTTTCCAAGCAAAATTATACGACGTGTAAAATGATGGTATCAAGCCAAGATCACTTCTTCACTCTCTAATATTCAGCTTTCATCTTCTCTCTGTATAAAAGTTATATCTTTGACAGTTTGCACCGATCCAATATCGCGAAAGGGAGACTTCTCGGTAAGGGCATTATTGACATTTTTGTCGATCCATTTGAGCTCTGGAATGACAAAAATGACAAATCCTAAAGTTGTCTTATTGGGAGTTCTTGCACCAGGAATATTTGAGACTTTTTATTGAAGGCATACATCCACCTTCCTCCTTTTGATTAGAATTCATCTTTTTGATTTCTTCACTTCCGCTAATGCAGTTGGAAGACGGTTATGTTGTCGCCCCTGTTTGTGGGTTTGTTTGTTTGTTTGTTTGGTTGTTTTGCCTGTGTTTGTTTATGAACACGTTCCTGGGGACAATTTTAATCATAGAGTAATGAAACATGCAGCGATAAACTGTTATGTAAAAAGCTAGAAATTATTACATTTGGAAAGGTCAAGGTCAAAGGTCAAGGTCACTGTCAACCAAAATGTCCAATTCACGTAATCAGCCATATGTTTTGACATTGTTTTCTCAGAGACTTTAAATTTGGTTCATATTTAACTCTATAAAAATCCACGCCAATTATTACATGTTAAGGTCAAAGGCCAAGGTCAAGATCAAGCTAAAGGTCGACAAATAAGCTGCCGCGGCGGAGGTCTGCACTAGGCTGAGTGTACCTCTACTTTTGCATTAACAGCTATTGAAGTACAGACTAACATTATGATATATAACTCATTCCTTCATGAAAGTATGTTTGTGAAATACTTCTGTTTCTAATTATTATTTTCTTTATTTAAGATATTTTTACAAGCAACGTGTTATAAAACCTACTTGTAATGGTATCTAAAGCTCAATGATATCTTCTATATAAACAATAGAATTTAGAAATATTTACTACCAATCCTCTTTTTCACTTACAACGAAATGATAATCGTATTCCGCTTGAATACAGTGAATAACATGTTCTGACAGAATCCTTCTGGTTGAACTGTTACTGAACTCATGTCACCATTTGAGACCTGCCAATAGCTTTAACTATTTTGATCCCGCAATCGCAGAATGTTTTCTCACTATTGTGCATGACAACAATTTTCTCCCTAGACTTTACATAAACGTGAATTAGATTAAGGATATTCAGCATCAATAAAAAATATGTATAAATTCACTTATTCGTCATATCTGAGCACAAAATATTTTATGATTATAACTACGATTATGGTATATAGTTTTAAAATTGTCTGGAAAGCTGTTTGATATTTAGGGTGTTTCAGTGCAACGTACTATTTATTTCTATAGTTTTTATCCTCTAGCTCTAAAAAAAAAATCATATATTCCAACTAGAAGACTACTCTCTTTATCATTTAGGAAGGGATTTTAATGGCAGGATTGCTGGTAGTAATCAAAGTCTATATGATAAACCTTTATTTTCTAAATGATAAAATCTTCATTTACAAATACCAGCTAATTTGAATTAAACATTCCCTATATATAACACAAGATAATCCTTTAAGATAAAATGAAGTTTGTATTTTGAGACAAGAAACACTAATTATGGGTACTGTTTCCAAATATATATTTTAAAATTTATGATCCCAATGCCGTTATAAAATCATCAGAGGAAAATATATGGAGGGAGGGGGAACTGTATGATTGAGAGATGCCAAGAATTATCGATTGTACAGTATATCAAACTACAAAGTAATTAATTAAAAATCTCAATATGAAAGGCCATTCTTCCGAAAGCCCATTCTTCGAAATTTCCGGGGTCATATTGATATTAAGAAATTAAACCTATTTCTTGATGATTTGATTATTGTAGGTTTGGGATCCTATTGCAGTTATGAAAAGAAGTCGTATATAGGGTTAATTGGTTTTACCAGCTTCCAAAAATTTTTCAATGTTGCATCATTCCCATCTTGCTTTTTTATCGCAGCTGCTAATGGACACCAAAGCAGATCGGCTACTACCCATCCTTCCGTCACAGGACAATCAAGTTGATCGTCCTTTTTATTTCTATCACAGAAGTATTGTTTATTCAACAGTGATCAGCTAAACAAGTTTAATTTCATCAGCGTATGTATTTCTTTTATTTTTTTATATTAAAAGAGCTACATGTACTTACCACTCAATCTTCTTCGACTAACGCTTTTCCCGCTTTGCAGGGTCGCTATTTCTTGAAGGCCATTTCCAATTTCTTCCGTCTACAGTGTCCTCCACTGTGAGAAGTTTTTCCTCCATATCTGCTGTTACACACTCCATCCACATTCTCTTTTGTCTCCCCTACCTCCTCCTCCTACTTACCACTCGATTAATTATTATTTTCCTGAAATATTTCGGAAATTAGATAATTTTTTAAATACAGAAAAGTTAAAGGTCTTTGAGTGTTTCAAATTACATTTATTCCCAAATAACAATCTTCGTCATTCTTAGTACTCTACTGTTAAAAAGCAAAAAACTAATAATGATAAAATAAAAGCAGAAGATAATTCATAACTACATAAATTTCCCCAGGAAAATTTCCTCGAGCTCAATTATATAAACAAGTAGAAAATATCTTCTTTTATCATATTAAAACTTGAACAGGAAGTTGCGAAAGAAATTGTTTGTTCTTGATTTCCGGCATCACAAAAGAATACTTTGCTCTAACAAGGGGGTCATTATCTGACACTTACTGCAGTACGCTAAATGCATTAAGCTCGAAAACGTCTTTGGTAAGGAAATATTATGTTCTATTTTTTATGTTCTGTAAAGCCGAAGGTTTGGGTCGAAGTTTGTTACTACTTACCTGATTTATTCTTATATATATATATATATATATATATATATATATATATATATATATATATATATATATATATATATACATTATATATATATATATGTATATATATATATGTATATATATATATATATATATATATATGTGTGCATATATATATATATATATATATATATATATATATATATATATATATATATATATATATATATATAATGTATACATATATATATAAAAGTAAATATCCTTATATATATATATATATATATATATATAATGTATACATATATATATAAATAAATATCCTTATATATACATATATATATATATATATATATATATATATGTGTGTGTATATATATATATACATATATATAAATATATACACGCACATATATATATATATATATATATATATATATATATATATATATGTGTGTGTGTGTGTATATATATATACATATACTTGTATGTATATATATATATATATATATATGTGTGTGTGTGTGTGTGTGTGTACATCTATATATATATATATATATATATATATATATATATATATATATATATATATATATATATATATATATACATATATATATGTATATATATAAACCGTATATATAATCTATATATATATATACATATATATATATATATATATATATATATGTGTGTGTGTGTGTGTGTGTGTATGTATATAGCCTATATAAGTATATATGTATATATAAATTCTATCATAGAGTTCTTTCCCATAACAAAAAATGTGTCAAGAGAACCAAATAATAGTATGCAGAGATTACTCATTAAGTAAATGCTGAATAATTGACGAGCTCAAATGCATTAAAATCTTAAATTTTTTTCATACCATAGTTTCTTCACCTGCGTTACGACCAACCAAAATCCCACCTTCCCAATGCACTCATGAATATCTGGGTATAAAAGTCCTTTTTTATGAAAATAAATATTTCTCGAAATCTGATCTACCTTTTCTGAACCTCCCCCTTTCCTACCTAAAAGGACATTTGAATTATATACTCTAAGTCTAATACTTATATTTCTTTTACATTAGTTTACTCAAAAACTTCAATCCATAAGTGCACATATGATAACTTAGCATATCTCACTATATCTTTTTTTCTATATTTTACTAGGCATTACATTGCAACTCTATCTACATTCAGACACCTTTATGTTCGTCAAAATAGAATATCTCCTCTCTTCCGAATTCCTGCGGACGCTGGCCATTCACATAAGTGCTAAAACAAGCAGCTTTCTCACCATGAACAAATTATCGATCATACATTATTTTCTACGATGGCACCACATCCGGCTATGAATAAAACCATATGCAGGTTGGCCTTCATAGGCGAGAAAAACATATGTACTAGGAACTATAGTAACCGCAACAATAAAGGGTAGCGAGTATGCAAGGATATTCTTTTATACGGATTTAAAGGGGTGAAATTAATCTGCAGCTGGACTCAGAAGAAGAGGATACTCTTTCCTTCGGCGGAGACACCTAAAGTCCTTGAATGCATGGCTCTAAACCCTGAGGTAAAAGTATAAACCTCCAGATATTGGTATTTTCCAAGGCACCAAGGCATATATATGTTGACCTTCTTAGTGCAGACTCATTTAGCATTCCTAAGTATATACACCTATCCTATGTCTTTGGTTTCTTTTTTCCTTACGATGGAGAAGCTCATCTGCTATATAGATGGCCTTGATTTCTCTGATGATTTTCCAGACCCTGGAACAAG